>NW_021703765.1:35155672-35206867 GCF_005190385.1 Monodon monoceros
TTCTTTCTTTCTTTCTTTCTTTCTTTCTTTCTTTCTTTCTTTCTTTTCTTTCTTTCTTTTCTTTCTGTTTTGTATGTCCAGTATGTTTCATTAACTACTTGACCTTATGAATGTTATATTTAGAGATTCTGAATTCTGTAATCTTTAGGAGTGTTGTTTGTTCTCTCAGAGAGCTAACTTGGCTAGACTCAAACTTTAACCATTTTTATTCCCTGTGGAAGGCCACTGCTGAAGTTTCAGTTTTTATCTTTCAGACATCCAGGTATTTAGTTTTAGCGGGGTTTTCTGGAACCTCCACTTTATAAGCGTAGTTAAGGGGCTAAGGATTTAGTGCCTCTCTGCGACTCCCTGTTCAATTTCCTTCTCAGTTTCCTGATGTACTTTCAGTTTTGAACTTCGTCTTTTGTCTTTTCAAGCTTTAAGGCTCCTTCATAGACTGGAGAGTGCCTTCAGTTGAAACATCATATATAATAGATCTCAGCTTATACAGTTTACATCTCTCTAGGATTGACTCCTCTATAGTTTCTGCTTATTGTTGTTCTCTCTCTGGTACCTTCAAATAGCATTTTACACTTTTTTATCAAAAATTTATAGTTGTTATTTTTTGGAGGTTAAATCCATCATGAACTACTCTGTCAATACAGCAATGAGTTAAATTTTGAATTATCTTCTTTTTTCTTGCAAGCACCCCTTCTGGAGCTCTCTGCTCCAAACTGAGCTGAAATTTTTGTTCAAACTTCCTTTCCCTACATTCACCTAAGTTATCCTTTTACCATAGATGACATGTCTGTTTCTTTCTTCATTTACTCAGTCATTTTGGAAGAGGGTACCTTCTAGTAACCTCTTTCTCGGAGGTAATTTTTGAAAACTTGTGAGTTTCCCACCCAAAAACATCTTTATCTTTTCAGATGTGTTTGATATTTACTGGGACATATAAGACATTAATTTGTATTTGAAAGTTTTCTCCACTCTCTGATTTCTCCTCAATGATTTTCTTTTTAATTAAATTATTTTCCTTTTCATTTACGTTGGAGAGCTTTTAAAATTTTTTCTGATGTTATTTTTACACAGATATTTATATTTAAGACCAAGATAACAAAAAAGCTGTGGAAGTCCTGTGTGGGGTGATGGTAAGATTTTGTTTACTGTGAGCTTTATTCTAAGGCTATTGGACAGGAACTTGTCCATTTTATTGGAAACCCACAAATGGCAGTATCTGTGTTTACTTCTCCAAAGAAGAAAACTTGATACCTGATGTTGGTTAAGAGATGATAATGATGGCTGCCAATACTCTGAGAATCAAGTGAAAGAAGAAACCAGGGAGACTTCATCATTCAAGAAACAGATTTTCACCTGATGCCTGGATTTTTAGCACCTTGTCTGAATATCAACCCAACCTCCAAACTACAGCTTCCTAACTTGAACTGATGATGTCTCTCATCTGTTATCATCTCCTCTCACATCATCTTTATATTGGTTTACATCATTTTTACTTCATCTGTTGTCATTTTTATTAATAACAAAAGAAACAACCATTTTTAACTAGAAAAAAGTATTTTATATTTAATTCAATTTTAACATCTATTCTTATTAATTTGAATTTAAATGTTAACATTAAGTCATATTTAAATCAAGTACTTAAGTAAACTTAAATCTAATTGAATCAAAATTTTTAAGTTGAACATGATTCAATTAAAAAATGTAGGGGTTGGTGACAGAGTGTTAAAGATCCTTAACATTTGAGAAGATACTAAGTACCATTCAAAAGCTTTGTTAAAGATTATAAAATATCTGTGTAATAGTTTGTTAAAATCAATTCTTCTTTTTGGCATATTTGGCAAATTCTTCTTTTAGTGAATTGGCTGTCATGGACTAGGCTTTCAGAGACTGATTCTTTTTTTTTTTTTTGTCAATTATCTTGCATCTATAAGAAAAGCTGAAAGCGGGGAGGCTATGTTCCCACTCCTCACTTGGAATTCAGGGTGAAAAATATGGTGCAAGGAGTCTTGCCAGAACAGGAGTGCCCTCAACAAATGAAAAGTAATAGCAGAACATGATTAGGCTGAGAAAGGAGTATTTAATGTCCGGAAACCCTCTTGGCTTCAGTATGATGTAGAGGGATGCATAGTTTCCTGCACATCTTATAGTAGACGTGGAAGGATGCTGATGCAAGAAGCAAAATGGACCTACCATAAATGAGGGATACGTAACCAGAACCAGAATATGAGTGAAGGTTAATCTGGGAATCAGAGTGGTTTGCATCTAAGACAGAGCTGAGACTGCACCAAAGCAATGAAATAAGATCAGGAAGCTCTTACTTAACTGAGCAAACAGACCTGGTTTGGGTCAGATTTCATCACTTGCAACACAAGCTTGGACCCCTATCCCATACACCTGGATGCCATCTAGGGGAGGGTTATGAAAAGAAGAGAAAAATATTTAAAAGCTGAGCTTAGTTCCAAAAGAAACTGATTTTTTTCATTATTCATTTATTGATTCATTGATTTATTCACTGATGAATTCATTCATTCAAGAAACATGTGTCAAGCATCTATGGTATAACAGGCCCCATTCTCTGCAACAAGAAATAAACAAAAGTCCATTATCTCTTGGACCTTCCTTATCTGAAAGAGACTGATTAAACCAGACATGACTAGATATTTAGTTGTTAGTTATTCTTTGGGGTACCGGGGCAAGTATGGCTTTATTAGGAAGTTTAGACGGGTTAGAGAAAAAAAAAAGTATTTTTTTCATATTTGTTGCATTGTTGTACCAACTATAATTCAACCAGATTTCACTTTACTTTATAGTATTTAAAGTCAGGTTTTGTTTTATTTATTTAATACATATTTATAAAGCATCCATGCTAGTTCTAGGGCTAAGAATATAACTGTGAACAATTTTATTTGTATCCCTTTTGCCTGCTACATGGTATATATAAAATGTTTGAAAAAAAAAAGGCTGAGGTAATGATTCTTGTCCTAGTGACCCTGTGGAATTATTGCTCAAGGAAATGAGGTATGGTGAGGATGTGGTGAGGATAACTTCACCATCAGTCAGTGAGAACATCCTACATGAGGACCTCCATGGGTTCAGGATCTGAGGTCTTCCATGTCTCCTCTGACACCCATGCTGATCCACTCTCATCTGAGGATGTGCCAGGAAAGAAAGGATTTTGAGCACTGTGCAATCCTGGGCCCTGTCTGACACATTTATTATAACATCCAATGCATATTTCTGTTTAGTTTGGATACATCATTGTTATTTGAATCTATGTGCATGTATATGCACATGCATGATGTGTCTTAGGAAGAATTCTTAGTTTTCAAGTTTATATACTTCATGAGAAAACTTCTGGGTTAGTCGTATTACTGAATATTGTGAGATTAAATCAGAAAAAAATGGAATATTGAGGTGCAAAACATTATAAGCTAGCCCTTGAGACTTGACCAAGTCTTTAACTTGTAACAGGTATACTTTTTATGGACGTTTGGCTAATCGGTGAGTCATTAGTCCCTTGATAAAACTTTTTTCAAATCCTAATATGTGCATGACCTTGAAGTTCTGTAATGCATTAAGGAATATTTACATTTTTATATTGATAAAATTTTGTGATAATGATTTCCATAAGGTTACTTCTTTTCAAACTTTTTTTCTGGGTTTATTTCTTTCAAATTTCTAGGGTAACCTTATTGTTCCCTTAATTCTGGCATTCTTGGATTTAATAGAAAAGTTTCATGATTTCATGATTTACTTCCTTTATTATATCTTTTGTACTCTTTTGTCATTTCTCTTCTCAGGTTTTGTCTTTTCAGACTAAAGCCTTCCCCATTGTCTATTTTAATTTATTAAATTCACTTTTAATGGCTATTGTGAAGTGGTTACCTTATCATTTTTCACTTCTCTTTTTGTCTTCTCTTTCCTTTTCTTCATCTTCCTCCTCAAGCATACTTCCACCTTGGGCGAATTCGTAGGCTCCGGCCATGCTGCAGTTCACATCTGTCACTAGTACTGCAGCCTCCAGCAACTTTTTATTAAAGCCAGTGATGTAGTGGGTACTTTGGCCAAAGCTGTCCACATGATGGATAGGAGCACGTCTCCAGGGGCCTTTCCCTTGCAATGAGATGAGATTGGCTGATGTTGGGAGATGAAGCCTTTCCCCTCTGGGTCAGTGCTTGCAATCCATTCCAAGTCAGAGGGGAGAGGAAGTTATTACCAGCCAGTGGCTCTTTCGTGGTCACTGGGAATTCTATGACTGGGAGAGTCTCATCCCTCTTTTCTCTATATAGGACCACAGTTCCTATCAGCTAATACTAGTGACCATGGTATCTGTCTCAGAGGAGATGCCCTGGGCAAAATGAACTGGAGTCAATTAACTAAATCTTGACCTGCAGTGGAAAGTGAGACAGATAATTATATTCTTTGGTTCCCCTAGTTATAAAATATAGTAGCACCATTGCCTTACAGGAAGACATCCAGCCATATAAACTATAGAAGCATAACTGAACCCAGAAATAAGTAAGGATGGTCCCATAGCAATAAGGAAAAGAGAATCACAAAGGCCATGTACTTTAATCCACATACACAGATGGGAAACCATTCTTTTTTAGAGAAAAGAAAATCAACTAATAGTTATTGAGCACTTACTACATACCAAGAAGTTATGTCCATTGTCTCAGTGATGATAATATCAATATTAAGTACCATTTACTAAGTTTTTACCATGTCACAAGCATGTGTAAAATGCTTTATATTTATTACAAGCATGTGTAAAATTCTTTATATTTATTACCTCATTTAATCCTTAAAAATGTCCTGTGATATAAGTTTTTGTTTTATAATTTTCTCTATTTAACTGATGAATAAGCTCATTGTGAAAAAGTTTAGGAAACTTCAAAGAAATGAGGAAAGTGAAGTTCAGTGAATTTGAGCAAATTGTTCAACACCATTCTCTTACTAGTCATGCTGTTCAATGTCAAAATTCATGCTTTTTCTATTTCACCAAAAATTCAGAGTGTATTAAAAGGTACATGTTGCAGGCAGGATGCCCATACAGATACATAACAGGGATAAAAAGTAGAACTAAGGGTAAGGGAGAAGACAACAGAAGCAGGAAAACCATAATTTAAAACTTTTCTTTGGAAAGCACATACTGGGAGCATTATTTTATTGGATCATTGTAGCAAACTGATATTTATGATGATGAATATGAGGTATACAGAAATGGTTAACTTTTCCAACATAATTTCATCAAGGAAGATAGGAAAATTGCAAACAAAATTTGCATGAAGAAAAATGTTGCACTTTATATTGCACTAGTAATTAAATTCACATGCTGGGGAATTTTCCACACAGAGGATGTTTAAAGAGAACTGTAATCCCACAAAAATGTGTGTTTACAGAAAATCCAGGCATTTCTGAGATGTATGGTTGACTTAACTGAACTTAGAGGGAAGCTTGGACTCTATGATACAGACCACATTATTATTTTTTAAATTTATTTATTTTTTACATAACGCATTATTTACAAAGCCACAATGGAAAGTTACTCTTAATTGATGTGCTGCTAATTATAAATAGAAAATAGTTGTTCCAGAGATTAGGATAATTTCTGATGTCCCCATAAAAAGTCAGCGTACACAAAGGTATCTGTCGCTGCTCCAATTATATTGCTACTGCTAATTTCCTCCAAAATGAAATACTACAGTCAAAATTGTGAATGCACCATGTTATAATTCTTCTTGAAAATAATAGATACTCAGTAAATGCTTGTTGAACAAATTCACCGATGGATGGCATATATACATACTCACACATGGTCAACCTTATTACCAAGAGTTCTCTTTGGCTAAAAAGATGACCAAAGTCCAGAGGAAAGATGAAATGAGTGTAAAAGCTCTGACCTTGTTCTCATTAGCAATTTGGTATCACTAGTGAAGTGAGGTCATTGAGGACAACATCACTGTGATCAAAGCTGCCACAGGTATCTCTTCCCAGAAAAGCAGGGTCCAAATTGAGAACCAACATAATCTTGGGTCTCTGGAAGCCCATGACCAATGATGGAAATATTGTTATAAATGAAACTTAGGCATTTCAGCTAACTAGACATGTAGCTTACCAAAATTATCCTACAGGTAAAAGGATAAATATTCCCAAATGTATTGCAATAATAGTGTTATGTTCATGAAGTATCACATGATTTTCATGATAGTTGAGGTTTGAATTACTACATTTCCACTCAGTCAATGGACAAGCAGCCTGTCTAAGGGAAAGATGTTGCAATGTATTCTTGACATTATATCTTCCAAACAGACATTTAAATAAGGTTTTTGAAAATGTACTAAAGACACTATTAAGTGCTTTTATATCACATCCACTTTTCACAATGCACAGAATAAGTTTGATTCTGTGTTCAACTCTTTAAATCTATGTTCAAATAACCTTGTTTAAATTTTTATTAAAATGCTTTATTCAGGATCATAAATAATTTTAAATATCAATTATAAAAATGACTTTGTTGAGCCTCTATAGAAGTCATGAACATTTCTAAGGAATTATCGGAAGTTCATGACAATGAAGATGTAACCAATATTAGGTCAACTTGTCCACACCTCCACTGGAAGTACAAACTCAATTGTGTTTCCAATTATCTCCTAATTGAGGAAAAAATTTCCTTCTCTTATGGCACCAAGCTTTCTCTAGATATTGGAAAGACTCTTTCTCCCCTTCAGGGTTTGTGATGGCTAATAGTTTCCCATATTTTATAGTCTAGTCTCTAGGAGTTTCACTCTCCTTAGTTCATTTCTTTAACCTGGACCACAATGCTATAAATAGTTCTTCTTCAATTAAACACTTTGGATATGTTATCTCTTTCCTGCCAGTACCCTGACTGACACACAATTGCTATGTACCAGGCATTGAGGAGACAAAAAAACTCTTCATGTACCCCTCAACAAGATGTTAATCTCAGTACTGTGATTTGTTCATCTGAAAATGGGGATGGTGATTATCACATAAGGCTTTATAAAGGTAAAAATCAGATGGCATATTTGAAGTGCTTAGAAACAGTCTCTGGCTTTCCAATAAATCAGAACTATTATTATTGTCATTATAAGCATAATTAACATTATCAGCCTCACCCTCATTAACTTTATTATTATTGATGATCAGTGTTATTGGTAAGAATCCTTACCCCACATTTTCATCAGCAGGCCTGAGGAAAATAATCCTTTACAATTATACTGTTACCAGACATCTTTGAATAAGTTCTTATATTTGCCAGAGTTTTCAATATCATCCACTTTGAGAGAATCTTTACAAAGCAGAAGAATCTGAGTCTATTTTTTCCAAGAAAATGGGTGTCAAGGCTATGAACCACTAGGTCAGAATTGAAATGAAACAGGAACAAATAACAAATCTCAAATGGTCCTACATAGACTGTTTTTATCAACCTTATCATCATCCTTTATTATGTATATATACACATATAAGTATATATAATATTTATAAATATATTACATAACATATTTTTCTCCCATTTCTTAGGATATCCTCAGAGATAGCAGAGGGTTATTGGATTTAAAAAATAGACTATTGGGGTATAATTTATATAGAGTAAACTGTATGTATTTAAAGTATATAATTTACCATTTTGAAGTATGTATACACTTAGGAAACCATCACCACAATCAAGATAATGAACATATCCATCACTTTCAAAACTTCCCTTATCAGTTTGTAATCTGTCACTTCCACTCTTCCCTCCTCCCAGCGTCATCCACAGGCAGTCACTGATCTGTTTTCTGTTACTATGGATTAATTTGAATTTTATGTAATTTATATAAATTGAATCATACAGCATGTTCTCTCTGTCTCTCTTTTGTTTTTCTTTTTGGTCTGGTTTCTTTTACTCTTGCATAATCATTTTGAAAATCATCAAGTCTTGCTGCACATATCAATGGTTCACTCCTTTTTATTGTTGAGTAGTATTCTGTTTTATAGATATACTACAATTTATTTTTACATTTAAGTATTGATGGATATTTGGGTTGTTTCCAGTTTAGGGTGATATCAAATAAATTTCAAATAAAACTACTTTGAACATTCTTGTTATAAGTCTTTGCATGGTCATATGTATTAATTTCTCTTTCATAAATACCTAGGAATAGAATGGCTGGATTATATGGTACTTGTATGATTAACTTTTCAAGAAATTGTCTAACTGCTTTCCAAAGTGGTTTTACGAAATTACATTACCATGACCGGTGTATGTGAATTCTAATTTCTCCATGTCTTTGCAACATTCTGGCCATTCTAACAGGTATATAGTGATGCCTTACTGTAGCTAAATTTTCAATTAAGTTTTTATGATTTTCATAAGCTTTTTTGCCACCCATACATCATAAATGTCTGTTCAAATATTATATATATATTTGAGAATTTTGGTTTTCTTTATACATTCTGGATAAAAATCATTTCTCATTATATATTATCTGATATATAAAAAGTATGTATGCAACTTTTGTGTGTGCTTTTTAAGTATAAAACATAAACATTTATAAACCCACCACTTAATCTAAGGACCAGAAATTATTAATATCCTCACATATAGGGAAGAGATAGGACAGGAATGAAACACAAAAGTAAGTGAAATGGCGTCCATCTTTCTCTGAGGGGAGTTAACAGTATCAATAATTGCCATCTGCAAACATCTGAACTCAAATATGGTATTTGGAATAGCATGTAAACTGGGCATAATTATACCAGAGCTGATCAATGGCCAGTGCTTGCTTAAATCTCTTCATTTTGTCATATTTTGTGCCAAAAGACCTAAGGGTTAAGAATCTGAATCCCGTTTTAACTTCACCACCCCATCAACAGTCAATGAGCTTGGAAAAGCAGCAAATTTTGAGTGATACCAAGGATCCTTGTAATAGTTCAGTAGCATACTTCTTTGTGAAGAGAATTAGTGTCTTTAGTAACTATGTTACTCCTTACACTATGTCATTATGTGAAATTGTACCCTGGGTACAATGTCCAATTGGTAAAGTACGCCAGCTTCTTTATTAGTTTTTTTTTTTTTCGTTCAGCTTAATTTTTGAGTGATATAATTTTGTCTAGTCCATTGAATAATAATTCCCTAATTTACAATCTTATTGATGAATAAATCATTTCACCCTGACTAGGAAAGCACTACCTCCTTTCAAGGAAAAAAAAAAAAAAGATAGAGCCTTTTATTGCCTTTCAAAATCTCTAGAAAAATAACATGGCTCCTCTCTTAGCTTCCTTCCCGTTATATTGGTACATTTTATTTTCTCTAATAGGCTACAGAAACCAGTAATATGATAGGAAGTCATTAATACAATATAATCACAGCAGAAGATCAAGCTCATCTCTTTCTCTTTGCATTGTCACGTGCATCAATATTTTATTTTATAATGTGATGACCAGAACTGATCATGGTAATCTAAGTGTGGAACTGACTAATGCATTGTTTAATCAAAGATTTCCTTTTAGATTCTGATTTGTTTGCATTTCGTTGCTTGCCCCGTGTCACAGTCAGGCCCAGTAGAATTGCCACTCTAGGATATTATTCCAGAAGGAAATCGGGTAATGGGGCTACCGTGGGAGAGTGATAATAACGTGGGGCAGGAAAACCCGAGTTCCAGCTTCATTACATGCGGTGGCTTCATTCACTTGCCTGGGCCTCAATTTCCTGGTAGGTGCCACAAACTCACCTGCCTACAGGGTTGGGACAGAGGGTGGAAATGATCAAGCAGCAGCATGTAGAATTTGAAAGGAGCTCTGAGAACTGACTAACCACCCTGTCTAGAAGAGCAGTGGCCCCTCAGCTCCAGCTAATTGCTGACATGAAGGAATGCAGGCTAGACTTTCCTGGGAAAAAAAAAAATTCAACATCTCAGCAAGGCTGGAAGTATAGATTTTCATAGGAAATCTTTCATTTTTTAAGTGTGGAAACTCTTTCAAAACCTTGCAACTCAAGAGGCTAGAGAACAAACAGTCTGCAAACAAAATGCCTCACCTCAACTGCTTTTTTTGTGCCGACCTTATTAGGACGTCTCCAGGGATAGCTTCCAGCTCTATTATCCTATATTTAAACATCGTGGGTCAGTATGGTTTTGAGAGGAATCACCATATTAATTGTTTAGTCTGACATCATTTATGGAAGCAGCAGCAGCCTTATTCAAAGGTACTAATTAAGTGTCAAATTTATGTTCAGGATCCTTGAAAAGTTAAAAGACATAGTCTTTCCTTTCAGGTACATACAAGGTATTCATTGGTTCAACAAATAATTACTGAGTAATGAAAGTCAATTGGAGTAAAATAATTCCATTTGCCTTCCATTCTTCTCCAAACTTATCTATATTTTTCCAAATCCTTGGTGCTCTCAGACCTCCACAGGTTGAGCCCTAATCTTTAAAATTCTTACATCAATGTTTTCTGCCTCCTCTGGACTTTTCTCCATTAATTACTCCCTTAGTCTCTTGGTTAAGTCCTTCAGTCTCTATTTGTTCCTTTTTCTCAATGAGAACTACGTCCAGTATTTATCACATGAAATAATACCACATCTTCCAACACACCAACCTCCCCCACCCAGTCATGTCCCCAATAAACGTCTCAGAAGAGTATCACAGGATGGTTCCACTTACAGTCCCAGGGCAGCCTGTGGCAAGCAACTTTCACTCTTCACTCTCCTTCTTGAAGGTGTTAAGAGCACGAGGGAGGGGCACATCACTGCTAGATTGCAGTAAGTGAGTAGTAAACTCATGTAACACCCTCCTCTCCAAGAATGCAGGTGGACCAGAGAGCAGACTGGAGTCACACTTCCAGGGTTTGGAATTTGACACTGCTACTCTAGCTGTGTGACCTTGGGTAAGTTATTTCATCTGTTATGCCTCAGTTTCCTCATCTGTGAAATAGTGGAGTTACTGATATAATTAATAGGATCACTCTGATAATTCAATCTGTTAAAATTTGTAAAAGTCCTTAGACCATACATGACTCATAGTCAACTCTATATAAATGCTGAGAAATAATAATAGAAGTTCTTCTCAAGTGAGAACACTGAGGTAAAGAGGGATTTAGAAACCTGCCAGCTTTCACACAGTTAATGAGTGACTGAGCTGAGAGTTATACCCAGACTGCAAAACCCAGGCCTTCAACCACCCTGCTCTTCTGTTTCACAGCTGCACTGTGTTGCCCCATAACAAAGGAAAAACAACATTGCAATATAAAAGGTCATATCAGTGGCATTCTATACATCTTAAATTAGTAATAATGGGCACTGTACTACTGATTTCTATTCTCTATCCCTTGCTCAATAGAAACTTTTCATTATTTCCCTCCCCAGCAGTTTCAATAAGATGCTTGAGAATTTGTTTTGCTTTGCTGCAGATAATGTGCTTAATAAGAGGCATTGTTTTCTTTATAGGGCCAGATCTCCTTGTAAATGTTCAATGCCTTTCTGATTTTATGACTCAGAGTCGTTGATTGTTGACAATTAACTCTTCCTTCCCACTTTCCATGTCCCACCTCCTGCCTACCAGCTTCCACTGTATTTATTCCCAGAGAGGCTAACTTGGATACTTAAGGGAGAAAATGCCTTGAGTAACCTGTAGTTAACTTATAGTCCCCTCCCACACTCCCAAATTGCCTTTGTTACAGTCTTTTGATTTTTAAACAATAATATGGTTTCTGGAGACTTAGAGAAGATGGCGGAAGAGTAAGACATGGAGATCACCTTCCACCCCACAGATACATCAGAAATACATCTACAAGTGGAACTGCTCCTATAGAACACCCACTGAACGCTGGCAGAAGACCTCAGACCTCCCGAAAGGCAAGAAACTACCCACCTACCTGGGTAGGGCAAAAGAAAAAAGAAATAACAGACAAAAGAATAGGGATGGGACCTGCACCAGCGGGAGGGAGCTGTGAAGGGGGAAAGGTTTCCACACACTAGAAGCCCCTTCGTGGGCGGAGACTGTGGGTGGCGGAGGGGGAATCTTCGGAGCTGCGGAGGAGAGCACAGCAAACGGGTGCAGAGGGTAAAGCAGAGAGACTCCCGCACAGAGGATCAGTGCCGAACAGGACTCACCAGCCCGAGAGGCTTGTCTGCTCACCCGCCGGGGTGGGCGGGGGCTGGGAGCTGAGGCTCAGGCTTCTGTTGGATCGCAGGGAGAGGACTGGGGTTGGCAGGATGAACACAGACAGAAGGGGGCTTGTATGCCACGGCTAGCCGGGAGGGAGTCCAGGAAAATATCTGGACCTGGCGAAGAGGCAAGAGACTTTTTCTTGCCTCTTTGTTTCCTGGTGCACAAGGAGAAGGGATAAAGAGCGCTGCTTAAAGGAACTCCAGAGACGGGCGCCAGCCTCGGCTATCAGCACGGACCCCATGAGACGGGCATGAGATGCTAAGGCTGCTGCTGCAGCCACCAAGAAGCCTGTGTACAAGCACAGGTCACTATCCACACCTCCCCACCTGGGAGCCTGTGCAGCCCGCCACTGCCAGGGTCCCATGATCCAGGGACACTTTCCCCGGGAGAAGTCACAGCGTGCCTCAGGCTGGTGCAACATCATGCTGGCCTCTGCCGCCGCAGGCTTGCCCCGCACCCCATGTATCTGTCTCCCCACCCCATCCTGAGTGAGCCAGAGCCGCCATATCAGCTGCTCCTTTAAACCCGCCCTGTCTGAGCAAAGAAGAGACGCCCTCAGGCCACCTACACGCAGAGGCGGGGCCAAATCCAAAGCTGAACTCCTGGAGCTGTGCGAACAAAGAAGAGAAAGAAAAATTACTCGTAGCAGCCTCAGAAGCAGCAGATTAAGGCTCCACAATCAACGTGATGTACTCTGCATCTGTGGAATACATGAATAGACAACAAATCATCCCTAATTGTGGAGGTGGACTTTGGAAGCAAGGTATATTATTTTTTCCCCTTTTCCTCTTTTTGTGAGGGTGTATGTGTATGCTTCTGTGTGAGATTTTGTCTGTATATCTTTGCTTTCACCAGTTATCCTAGGGTTCTATCGGTGCATTTTTTGTTTTGTTTTGCTTACTTTTTAAAATATTTTTCTTAATAATTATTTTTACTTGAATAATATTATTTTATTTTAATTTATTCTATTTTATTTTATTTTATTCTCTTTCTTTCTTTCCATTTCTTCTCCCTTTTATTCTGAGCTGTGTGGATGAAAGGTTCTTGGTGCTCCAGCCAGGAGGCAGTGCTGTGTCTCTGAGGTGGGAGAGCCAACTTCAGGAAACTGGTCCACAAGAGACCTCCCAGCTCCATGTAATATCAAATGGCGAAAATCTCCCAGAGATCCCCAACTCAACACCAAGACCCAGCTCCACTCAACGACCAGCAAGCTACAGAGCTGGACACCCTATGCCAAACAACTAGCAAGAGAGGAACACAGCCCCATCCATTAGCAGAGAGGCTGCCTAAAATCATAATAAGGCCACAGGCACCCCAAAACACACCACCAGACATGGACTTGCCCACCAGAAAGACAAGATCCAGCCTCATCCCCCAGACGACAGGCACTAGTCCCCTTTGCCAGGAAGCCTACACAACACACTGAACCAACTTTAGCCACTGGGTACAGACACCAAAAACAATGGGAACTACAAACCTGCAGCCTGCAAAAACGAGACCCCAAACACAGTAAGATAAACAAAATGAGAAGACAGAAAAGCACACAGCAGATGAAGGAGCAAGGTAAAAACCCACCAGACCTAACAAATGAACACAAAATAGGCAGTCTGCCTGAAAAAGAATTGAGAATAATGATAGTAAAGATGATACAAAATCTTGAAAATAGAATAGAGAAAATGCAATAAACATTTAACAAGGACCTAGAAGAACTAAAGAGGAAACAAGCAATGATGAACGACACAATAAATGAAATTAAAAATACTCTAGAAGGGATCAATAGCAGAATAACTGAGGGAGAAGAATGGATAAGTGACCTGGAAGATAAAATAGTGGAAATAACTACTGCAGAACAGAATAAGGAAAAAGAATGAAAAGAACTGAGGACAGTCTCAGAGACCTCTGGGACAACATTAAAAGCACCAACATTTTAATTATAAGGGTCCCAGAAGAAGAAGAGAAAAAGAAAGGGACTGAGAAAATATTTGAAGAGATTATAGTTGAAAACTTCCCTAATATGGGAAAGGAAATAGTTAATCAAGTCCAGGAAGCACAGAGAGTCCCATACAGGATAAATCCAAGGAGAAAAACGACAAGACACATATTAAGCAGACTATCAAAAATTCAATACAAAGAAAACATATTAAAAGCAGCAAGAGAAAAACAACAAATAACACACAAGGGAATCCCCATAAGGTTAACAGCTGATCTTTCAGCAGAAACTCTGCAAGCCAGAAGGGAGTGGCATGACATATTTAAAGTGATGAAGGAGAAAAATCTGCAACCAAGATTGCTCTACAAAGCAAGGATCTCGCTCAAATTTGATGGAGAAATTAAAAACCTTACAGATAAGCAAAAGGTGAGAGAGTTCAACACCACCAAACCAGCTTTACAACAAATGCTAAAGGAACTTCTCTAGGCAAGAAACACAAGAGAAGGAAAAGACCTACAATAAAAAACCCAAAAGAATTAAGAAAATGGGAACAGGAATATACATATCGATAATTACCTTAAATGTAAATGGATTAAATGCTCCCACCAAAAGACACAGACTGGCTGAATGGATACAAAAGCAAGGCCTGTATATATGTTGTCTACAAGAGACCCACTTCAGACCTAGGGACACATACAGACTGAAAGGGAGGGGATGGAAAAAGATATTCCATGCAAATAGAAACCAAAAGAAAGCTGGAGTAGCAATTTTCATATCAGACAAAATAGACTTTAACATAAAGACTATTACAAGAGACAAAGTAGGACACTACATAATGATCAAGGGATCGATCCAAGAAGAAGATATAACAATTGTAAATATTTATGCACCCAACATATAAGCACCTCAATATATAAGGCAAATGCTAACAGCCATAAAAGGGGAAATTGACAGTAACACAATCATAGTAGGGGACTTTAACTCCCCACTTTCACCAATGGACAGATCATCCAAAAAGAAAATAAATAAGGAAACACAAACTTTAAATGATACATTAAACAAGATGAACTTAATTGATATTTATAAGACATTCCATCCAAAAACAACAGAATACAAATTTTTCTCAAGTGCTCATGGAACATTCTCCAGGATAGATCATTTTTTGGGTCACAGATCAAGTCTTGGTAAATTTAAGAAAATTGAAATCATATCAAGTATCTTTTCTGACCACAAAGCTATGAGACTAGATATCAGTTACAGGGAAAGATTGTAAAAAATACAAACACATTTAGGCTAAACTATACACTATTTAATAACCGAGTGATCACTGAAGAAATCAAAGTGGAAAGCAAAATACACCTAGAAAGAAATGACAATGGAGACACAATGACCCAAAACCTATGGGATACAGCAAAAGGAGTTCTAAGAGGGAAGTTTATAGCATTACAATCCGACCTTAAGAAACAGGAAATATCTCAAATAAACAACCTAACCTTGCACCTAAAGCAATTAGATAAAGAAGAACAAAAAAACACTCAAACTTAGCAGAAGGAAAGAAATCATAAAAATCAGATCAGAAATAAATGGAAAAGCAATGAAGGAAATGATAGCAAAGATCAATAAAACTAAAAGCTGGTTCTTTCAGAAGATAAACAAAATTGATAAGCCATCAGCCAGACTCATCAAGAAAAAAAGGGAGAAGACTCAAATCAATAGAATTAGAATTGAAAAAGGAGAAGTAACAACTGACACCGCAGAAATACAAAGGATCATGAGAGATTACTACAAGCAACTATAAGCTAATAAAATGGACAACCTGGAAGAAATGGACAAATTATTAGAAATGCACAACGTGGTGAGACTGAACCAGGAAGAAATACAAGATATGAACGGACCAATCACAACCACTGAAATTGTGATTTAAAATCTTCCAGGGCTTCCCTGGTGGTGCAGTGGTTGAGTCCGCCTGCAGATGCAAGGGACACAGGTTAGTTCCCCAGTCCGGAAAGATCCCACATGCCACGGAGAGGCTGGTCCCGTGAGCCATGACCACTGAGCCTGCACATCCAGAACCTGTGCTCCACAACGTGAGAGGCCACAACATTGAGAGGCCCCTGTACCTCAAAAAAAAAAAAAACTTTTTTTTCCAACAGACAAACGCCTAGGACCAGATGGCTTCACAGGCGAATTCTATCAAGCATTTAGAGAAGAGCTAACACCTATCTTTCTCAAACTCTTCCCAAATATAGCAGAGGGTGGAACACTCCCAAACTCATTCTATGAGGCCCCAATCATGCTGATACCAAAACCAGACAAAGATGTAGCAAAGAAAGAAAACTACAGGCCAATATCACTGATGAATATAGATGCAAAAATCCTCAACAAAATACTAGCAAACAGAATCCAACAGCACATTAAAAGGATCATACACCATGATCAAGTGGGTTTTATTCCAGGAATGCAAGGATTCTTGAATATACGCAAATCAATCAACGTGATACACCATATTAACAAATTGAAGGAGAAAAACCATATGATCATCTCAATAGATGCAGAGAAAGATTTTGACAAAACTCAACACCCATTTAAGATAAAAACCCTGCAGAAAGTAGGCATAGAGGGAACTTTCCTCAACA
This sequence comes from Monodon monoceros, assembly GCF_005190385.1. Lineage (NCBI taxonomy): Eukaryota > Metazoa > Chordata > Mammalia > Artiodactyla > Monodontidae > Monodon > Monodon monoceros. The sequence continues at coordinate 35,172,415 of NW_021703765.1, forward strand.
TAATAAAGGCCACATATAACAAATCCACAGCCAGCATCATTCTTAATGGTGAAAAACTGAAACCATTTCCACTAAGATCAGGAACAAGACAAGGTTGCCCACTCTTACCACTATTACTCGACATAGTTTTGGAAGTTTTACCCAAGCAATCAGAGAAGAAAAAGAAAAAGGAATCTAAATCGGAAAAGAAGTAGTAAAGCTGTCACTGTTTGCATATGACATGATCGTATACGTAGAGAATCCTAAAGGTGCTACCAGGAAACTACTAGAGCTAATCAATAAATTTGGTAAAGTAGCAGGATACAAAATTAATGCACAAAAATCTATTGCATTCCTATACACTAATGTTGAGAAATCTGAAAGTGAAATTAAGAAAACACTTCCATTTGCCATTGCAACAGAAAGAATAATATATCTAAGAATAAACCTACCTAAGGAGAGAACAGACCTGTATGCAGAAAATTATAAGACACTGATGAAAGAAATTAAAGATGATGCAAATAGATGGAGAGATATACCTTGTTCTTGGATTGGAAGAATCAACATTGTGAAAATGACTCTACTACCCAAAGCAATCTACAGATTCAATGCAGTCCCTATCAAACTACCCCTGGCATTTTTCACAGAACTAGATAAAAACATTTCAAATGTTTCAAATGTTTAGATTCCAAACATTTTTGTATGGAAACAAAAAACACCCCAAATAGCCAAAGCAATCTTGAGAATGAAAAATGGAGCTCGAGGAATCAAGCTGCCTGAGGTCAGATTATTCTACAAAGCTACAGTAATCAAGGCAGTATGGTACTGGCACAAAAACAGAAATATAGATCAATGGAACAGGATGGAAAGCTCCATGTAAACCCACACATATATGGTCACCTTATATTTGATAAGGGAGGCAAGAGTATACATTGGAGAAAAGACAGACTCTTCAATAAGTGGTGCTGTGAAAACTGGACAGATACATGTAAAAGTATGAAATTAGGACACTCCCTAACGCCATACACAAAAATAAACTCAAAATTGATTAAAGACCTAAATGTAAGGCCAGACACTCTCAAGCTCTTAGAGGAAAGCATAGGCAGAACACTCTATGACATAAGTCACAGCAAGATCTTTTTTGAGCCACCTACTAGAGAAATGGAAATAAAAACAAAAATAAACAAATGGGACCTAATGAAACTTAAAAGCTTTTGCACAGCAAAGGAAACCATAAACAAGAACAAAAGACAACCCTCAGAATGGGAGAAAATATTTGCAAATGAAGCAACTGACAAAGGATTAATCTCCAAAGTTTATAAGCAGCTCATGCCACTCAATAACAACAACAACAACAACAAAATCCAAAAATGGGCAGAAGACCTAAATAGACATTTCTCCAAAGAAGATATACAGATTGCCAACAAACACATGAAAGAATGCTCAACATCATTAATCATTAGAGAAATGCAAATCAAAACTACAATGAGATATCATCTCACACCAGTCAGAATGGCCATCATCAAAAAATCTAGAAACAATAAATGCTGGAGAGGGTGTGGAGAAAAGGGAACACTCTTGCACTGTTGGTGGGAATGTAAATTGATACAGCCACTATGGAGAACATTATGATGGTTCCTTAAAAAACTAAAAATAGAACTACCATATGACCCAGCAATCCCACTACTGGGCATATACCCTGAGAAAACCATAATTCAAAAAGAGTCATATACCAAAATGTTCATTGCAGCTCTATTTACAATAGTTAGTACATGGAAGCAACCTAAGTGTCCATCATCGGATGAATGGATAAAGAAGATGTGGCACATATTTACAATGGAATATTACTCAGCCATAAAAAGAAACAAAATTGAGTTATTTGTAGTGAGCTGGATGGACCTAGAGTCTGTCATACAGAGTGAAGTAAGTCAGAAAGAGAAAAACAAATACCATATGCTAACACATATATATGGAATATAAGAAAAAAAATAGGTCATGAAGAACCTAGGGGTAAGATGGGAATAAAGACAGAGACCTACTAGAGAATGGACTTGAGGATATGGGGAGGGTGAAGAGTAAGATGTGACAAAGTGAGAGAGTGGCATGGACATGTATACACTAGGAAACGTAAAATAGATAGCTAGTGGGAAGCAGCCGCATAGCTTAGGGAGATCAGCTTAGTGGTTTGTGACCACCTAGAGGGGTGGGATAAGGAGGGTGGAGGGAGGGAGATGCAAGAGGGAAGAGATATGGAAGCATATGTATATGTGTAACTGATTCACTTTGTTATAACGCAGAAACTAACACACCATTGTAAAGCAATTATAGTCCAATGGAGTTGTTAAAAAAACAAATAAAACAACTGGAGAAAGAAGAATAAAGAAAATGCAAAAAGATAAAAAAAAAAATAATATGGTTTCCTTCTGCACCTCTCAATAGCCCCAATGCAGGCAGATGGTTGAATTGACGCAAGATTTGGATTTTGCAGAAGGAAAAGGAAACCCTTGAAGGGCTGGCAATAAATGGGTTAAAGTTATTCCTCATTGCTTCTGGGCTTAGCAGGCAAGAAAATGAAAAATAAAGCCCAGAGGAATGGGGGAAATGGGGACTGGGGGGGAGACTTTGGATTGGGTTGGGTTGGGTTCATTCTCACTATTAAAGTGAGAGTAAGTGACAAAAGAGAGAGTTGGAGGGTTGCAACCAGGACCTGGAGTCTTGGGCTGTGAGAAGTCAGGGGCAGAGCTATTCAGAGTGGAAATGTTCCAGGTGTAGCAGTGGGAGTATATTTCTGAAGTGGTCCCTGTCATCTTCCTTTTCACACTGTAAGGGTAAGTCCAGCCCAAGGCTGCAGGATCAATGCCCCTTCACTAATTAGTTCTAACATTTCTTTCAGGTTGTGCTTTTCCCTCTTTTGTTTCATCTGGAATTTTTAGTTTTGTCTAACCATCACTATCAGGGTAGGAAGAGTCTCTTTTACTTTATCATATTGTTTTTGAAACAACAAGGATCATTAATCTTTTTGATCAACTTCTTCCCAAGATTCTGATTCTCACTAATATCTCACTACTATTCACAAATCGTGACCCACACTTGCTTATCTAAAAGGAGTGATTATGCAGACATGTATCTCAGTTGGTAGACCCTGGAGTTTATGTCATAAAAAGAGCTGGGAAGGCAGACATCCACTGGATCTACCACATGTGTGTTTTAATTTTTTAATCTAATAGAAGATAGGGTACCGGGGAAGCCTGGAACCAGGCTCTAAAGTCTTCACTGAATGTGGATGAATACCTGAATTTTGCAGAGGACATTGAAGAAGTTGGTAGTCATGTGGCTGGAGTCTCAAAAGAGGAATTGTTTTGCATAAGAATAAAAGAATACTGTCCGGACATGGTCATCGGGCCTTGCAGGGCTTGTGATGCTGGTAAAAATGAACAGTCTCTGCTTAGGGTTTGATACATCCAGAACAGCATTTCCCAAACCTTGGACAAATGAAACAGAACCTCCAGGAATATTTGGAGATTACAGCTAATGGGACAATCTCATCATAATGAGAAGTAAGAAGAAGCAAATTTCTGTGGTGATGCTGAGAATGTAGAAATGTTTACTTACAAAGCAAGGAGATTTCAAGAGAGTTAGGTGGAAAAATGTGGAAAGGAAGAACCACAGAAAGTGGAAATTTTGAAAGACACACAGAGAAGGATGGCAGGGCCGATAATATGAAGGGAGAGGAACTCTTAGTGATATGCAGAAGAATTGGCTTGACTTTTCTCTGGATAGCAAACTAGCACTGGCTGAGGTTCCTAGAGGTGTGAGCATTTTCATGAGTTTAAAAGATTGTAGCGTTTGCTGCATAGTAAAATAAAATTTTGCAGGACTTTTTTTTTTTTTTTTTCCCCTGTGGTCTATGCAAAGAGCTCTCCCTGTAGGGATAGGTCAACCTGCTTGCCTGGTTGCCTTTTGATGAAATCCCAACAGCAGGCAGAGGTAAAGCAGTTCAAAAGTTCTCATGGTGAAATGGGAAAGACCTGCAGTGGGTATGGAAATCTATGTTTGAATTGGGTTTTTTTCCATAAATTGCTAAGAAAAAGGGCTGGTCCTTGGGTTCTTACTGCCCAGGAGAGAGTCACCCAGTCATCCTTGCAGGAAGTGTCAAATTTAACGGAAAGGAGCCGGTGCACCTATGCTGGTTTAGGGACAAGGAGCCTAGAGTAAGATGTTCCTGGTGATTGGGAGGAAGTTAGACACATTCCCACGTGCTTTACCTCTCAGTGCCTGTGTTGATTAAAAGGCATCAGACAAAAGTACTTGGGTGATATCTTTCACACCCTCCCCCTACTCCCATTCTAAAGTGTCATGAATAATTCCTGTCCCATTTTCAATGATATAAAACCCAAGTTTTGCTTTGGACAATGATAGCAGAAAACAAACAAACAAAACCAAACAGGCATTTAAGCTTTCCTTGGGTTGATACAAGAAAAGCCATCCAAATTTCTTTTTTTTTTTTTTTTTGCTATTTCTTCCCCTTTATAAGTCTTTTTTTGTTTTACCTCTGCAGCCACCCCATATTCTAATCTGTCATTAGATGTTTTTATGCAGTTCCAGAGCTTCTTGTTGTGGATGATATTAATCCCTCACCACCCCCTTACCGGTGAAAACTTACTAATCCTTCAAGGTCAAACTTACACATCATATTCTTCTCAAACTTTCTTTTATGCTCTTGAGTGTGAGTCATTTACTCTCTATTCAAGTTCTGTACCTCAACCGAGAGTACTTCTTACAGTCAGTAACAGTCCTGCTTTATGTTCCTTGTTTTCTCATTAGATTTAAAACCCTCCAAGGGAAAGATTGTGCTTTAGTACCGTGTTATTTTCCAGAGCACCCATCTTAATACCTTCACTACAGAGTGTACTTGACAAAATGTTGGCTGATTGAATATCCATTTCCAGTGAATAAAATAGGCCTTTTCAAGTCTTATAAGCAGATTTGAGCTACAAAGAAACATTGTACAGAAATCAAGTAGCAATTTATCAGTAGTCCCCCAGTGGCTTTAATGAGCAAATGACCTTTTCCAAACCAATCACAGAAACTTCTTCATTTCCTATTGTTTAAGAAGAATCTTGAATAATAGATTCATAGATTTTTTTTTCCTGTCTAGGCTGTGGCCAACACATGTAGGCTTTGGGTGACTTGGAGACAAAGTTCCTCTTTGCTTTCAGAATGACAAAGGAAGATCTTCCTCCCAGTTCTGGAACGTTTTGTAGGATGGAGGGAAAAGCTTGGGATCTGGCACCATCAAGCACAGTTGCTGACTCGCATTATAGCCTAATGGAACGTGAACAGGCTGGAGCCAGTAAACCCTCAATAACCATGTCTCTGGACAAGCAGCCTCAATCCTCTGCAACTCTGTCTTTCCTTTATAAAATGTGGCTACAAACACCTGCCCTGAATTTAAGTATTTACATCAGATGCCTCTAATTCACCATTTTAGAATCTCTCAGCCTCATCCATCTCTTTTCTCCATCCACAACTACAGTGGCCAGTTCTGCTGGCTCCAAGAAATTTCCTGCTGATACAATCTGATTACCCGACTTCAGGCCTGTATCTCAGGACTCAGACACGGTGTTAAAAGCCACAAGAACCCACCCAGCTTGCAGTCTAGCCAAGCATATCCCAGATGTTCAGGGCAGTTAGGTTAACAACCCACGGAGTGAACTATGACCAGCAAAGTTTTTAGGGACTCGTAGAAAATTCTTCCCCATCTCTGACCCCAGAGAGTTAGTCCTGAAATACACCTTCATAGAACTGAGCCAACAGTTGCCTACATTTGTGGCCAGCTCATAATGCATCCTGATATTTGACTCTTTCTATCTGTGTCTTACTTCTATTAGACCTGATCTCTTAGTTCTATCCCCTGGGTTCTATCCCCCATATAGCATCATAACACATATGCCTTTGTCTCAGGCTCTGCTTTCTGGGGAACCTAGAATAAGTCAACCTTATTGCTACAACATGGGCAGGAAAGCACAAAGGAGAAAACATATCTGATACAAAATATAAGGTGATAGCAAATTTGCTTTTCTCTAGGAAGGTAAATATGGAAAAGATAAGTATATGGTAGTATCACCTTAAGATCTGAAAATTACAGTGGAGTTTATTTGATGTGGAATCTTCTAGCCATGCTTATGGATGATTCAGACTTTTCTTTTGATCACCATTGTTCTGTATTCCTTTGGGATGCTGGCCTGGTCCTACTGGGTAAAACTGCATAGGAATCACACCAGGGGTCATAGTCACAGCAGTCAATTCATCCGAGATGATGACATTGCTCTGTGCCCTGAGAAAGGCACTGGAAGCTGGAAAAGAAACACTCACTAATGGAAAATAACAAACAGGCTAAGGAGGGAGATGTTATTTTTGAACTTTTAAAGAGAACATTATAAATAGCAGAGAAAATGGAAAAGCAGAAATTAAAAACAATAAAAGCAAAAGCAAGTTGACAGCAGCACTTTTAATATGACAATTTTGGTGCTTCAAAGGCCCAGGTTGGTGGATGTAATAGCTGAGTCCCCTCAAAATAGCCAAAGACCATGGGGTTTGAGCACTTAGTCACAATGGCATTTTGGGTTAAACAATCATTGACTCAATGGTGAAAAATGAGATGAATTAAAATTATTTTCTTCACAACGGCCAAGGGGCTTGGCAAGTAATATATTGAAGAAATTTCCTGGACATAATAGGTTACATTAATTTTCAGTGGCAAAACAATTCCTTCAGCATTATTTTTCAAGGAGAGAAAAGAAGAAGGGGGAGAAAACAACCCTGTTACTTGTGCTATTTACTTCTGACCTAAATGAGAAAACATGTTTCAAAGGGAAGATTAAGAAAGGTGTATCTAGACACAGAGCAAATCCTGACTGTAAAGAATTCAATCTAATTGGTTACCCATTTTCCTGTTCAAATGTGGTCATTATTAATCCAAGAAAAACAGAAGCATAAGTGATGAAAATCATTACATGGAGAAGCAGGATATTAAGTCCTCTGCTAGCTAAAAAGCACCTTTGTTTGGAATATGGAACAAAAATGGGAGCAAACATTTCCATCCAGATGTGCTTACCAGTCATGGTAGAAGAGCTTAGTGATTGCAGCCTCTTTATCCCTGATGTTGAGTCAATGCGTGAGCACCTTGGGCTCCAAGCCTTGTGGGTTTCATATGCTGCTTGGGGAGTAAGGTAAGTGGAGTTGCGTAGGGTGGTGAGAAGAAGATGGTGCCATCAGCTGGTACCACATAGGAGAGGCCGGTGTTCCTGCAATTCAGCATGCATGCTTCTCTCCTCCCTGCTCCCCCTAAGACCTGTGTTACTATCCTCAGATTGTTGACCATCTGGCCCAGTGGTGTCCCGGTAAATGTTTAAGAACTGACTCTAAATGTAGTTCTGACGTGAATTTTGGTTGATATTTTCATTTTATAGTGGTTGGCAAACTTTTTCTGTAAAGAGCCAGACGGTAAATATTTTAAGCTTTGCCGGGCACAGTCCCTGTCACAACTACTCTACTCTGCCACTGGAACAAGAAAGCTGTCATAGACAATACGTAAACAAACGAACACAGTGGTGTTCCAATAAAACCTCACGTAAGGATACTTTCAACTTCCTGTAATTTTCATGTGTCATGAAATATTCCTTTTGTTTTTCTTTATTCTCAACCGCTTAAAAATATAAAAACAATTCTTATTCTCAGGCTGTACCAAAAACGGAGGTAACCTGGATTTGGCCTAGAGGCTGTAATTTGCTCTTGTTTTACAGTAATGATTAAGTTGGACAATGGTGAAACAACTAAGACATATGATGGATCTTCATGTGCTTGTCGATGAGATGTGAGTGACTTCTTTGCTCAGATAATTGTTTTAAAATACTGAACGTGTTTCCTCAATTTCTTTGTTCTATTCACATTGTAATGGCTATAGACATGACATACTTTTAAGCTCAGTCTGTATTATTAACACTTTCTATAACTTACGTCTGGGAGCCCTCATTTGTAGTATTTGCCAATTCCCATGTTATAAGCATTCCTACTATGGCTGATTTCAAGTTACTAACATGACATCGGTTATACTATGTTGATGCCTTTTATAAAGAAACTACAAGAGCAAGGACTTCCTTCTTTATTATTTTTACTTCCAGGCACTGAAATAAACACACACTAGGTGCTCAGTAAAGATAAGTTTATGGAGCAGTGTGTCCACTGGGTAACTCCACTTGGCTCTCATCTCAAGCCATTTTAAGTGATGGACATGGGTCTGTGGGAGCCAAACAAGCCATCACGTTCTATCCTCAGATTGGGTTACTGGTCTTTAGCAGCTGTGACTAGGCTTCAAAAGAGTAGATAAGAAAATCACATTGGTCTCAAGTGCTCGTAACTGTCTCGCCTTCTCTGCTCTCTTCCTGTCTCTCCCTTCCTGATGGCTTCTCTGCTTCCTGCATTGCACAGGCTCCTAGATGCCTCCTCTGGTTCTGTTACTATTATACCCTTTCCATGCCAGTTAAATGCCTCTAATAGTGTTTATTTGGAGAGAGAGAGAAGCTTGATTTACAAATAGGAACGAAACTTTGATCTACAAGTATAGGCCTCCTTTAGCTAAAATTTTAGGAATGTAACTAACACACCACTTAATGATTAGGAAGACGTAGATATGTATATATATATATATATGTGTGTATGTGTTTATATGTGTGTATTTCTTTCAATGAAAAACACCGAACAAAAATTACCCACATTCCTACTGCCTTTAGAACTGTATAAAGTAAGAAATGAAAAAATTTCCTTCAGTCCATCTAATCCCTTAACCCCCAAAATGAACCATTATGAAAAATTTGGGGGGTGTCATTTCTGATTTTTCCTAATTTTGAGAGTACAAAAATCTTTCTTTCTCTCACTCACTCTCTCTACTCTCTCTCTCTCATTTTTGGCCCCTCATCCTCTGTTCCCCACCCCTTCTCTAGAATCCTCATTGTCTATGCTACACTTCAGCCAGTCCCTCTTGTTCTGGTCCAAGCCCACCTTCCCATGTAAGTCCATGTCTCAGTGCAGCCCCCTTGAGTTCTTACAGCTAAGCAGGCTCAGGGCCCACATTTCCACACTGACATAAAGCTGACATTTGCTTTACTGGGTACTCTTATTCCCCTGGACTTTATTTGATCAGTACCCACCCGTTGCACTCTTAGTCTTTTTGTACAATGACTCTGTAACTGACACCCACAGCCACAAAACCATTTAGATTTCCTGGAACCAAATTGCTTTCCAGAACTCCACTGGCATGAAGCTAATGTGGATATTGATTTCTCCTTTGTTTGTGGCTAGTAATGAGGAGCCCAGAACGGGCAACAGGCTGGTGGAGAGAGCACCTCTTCTGTGAGCTGCTGGCCAGGAGGCAGCCCCCTTCAGCTGCTGCCACAGCTGGGCCCCCTGCTCTGTCCTGTGTCCTCTGCAGACTTCCAGGCTGGGGGCTGATGACAGACACCACCCTGGGCTCCTGTGCCTGCAGCAGAGCTTGCCTGCACCCACTGCCACCCTCCAAACCCATTCTGCCTTTTGTCTGCTGAGGCCCTGAAGCCACAGGGTCCCCAGGTCACAGCCATCTGGGTTCCCATAGCCGTGTCTGCTGAGACAAAATTGCACGTAGTGTCTGTCTGCAGAAAAAGCACTGCCCCAGACAAATGTGTCAGACACCTAGCCAGCTAGACACCCAATTATTTGTCTTTGCTTTTATTATCTTTTAATTTTTAAAGTCTGACAACAACACCTTGCACAAAGCAGTAGTGTGGCTGGTCATCCTTTTTCCCTCTGCTGATTTAGTTTTTCAGCTCTGGAGGGAAGGACCTGGAAGTCCAGTGCCTAATCCCTGCTCGTGGGCTCCAGGTAAACACACCTGAAGTACTAACACCTCTTTGTGGAAAACCTTGCCGGTTTCCCAGGATAAATGATGAGTGGTAATATTACTGTTGTTTTAAATGAATACCAGGGTTAGTCTCTGATACAAAATAGCTAAACCTCATCCCATAGACAATTCTCCTGATTTTAGTAATTTACCTAATATAAGAAAAACTCTCTTCAGTTCTTCAATCAGATGTTGCCTTCTCAGGGAGGCTTACTCTGACCTCTCTATTTGGGATTGCACTGACCGCAGTCTGTGCTACCTCCCTTCCTTATCTTTCTTTTTCTTCGCACATCACCTTCAACACACTACCTAGATCCTCCTGCTTCTGTCAGTCTCCCCTTAGTAGAACCCAAGCTTCTCAAGGAAGGAATGTATGTCTGTTTTACTCACTGGTGTTTTTTTAGTGCCTAGAAGAGTGCCCAGCACATCTGAAATGTGCAATAAGTATTTGTTGAGTGAATGTAACAAAATCAGATCAGCCATGAGCTTCCCAGTCCTATATCCTCTCTCCCTCTGTGTAACATTCTCCGATCTCCTTTCTCCTCCTTCTTCAAGTCTTTCCCCTTTACCTCATCCTCCATCCCCCTGAAAATACAATAAATACCTCCTGGGTTCTTCAGCCCCAGTGTAAGGTTATATTCATTCATGTAGGTTGTGAATGATTGATAAGACCTAAATGTCACTTCTCCAAGAATGCAAGGGAAAAGGCAAAAGAAAACTTTTTAAATGTTTAATTGTGGCCAAATACACATAACACAAAACTTACTGTTTTAACCATTATTTTAACCAACAGATAGAATTGTAAGACATTCAAAGTGTACATTGCAACAACACAATACACATGTACATTGTGAAAGGATTCTTCTCATATACTTAATTAACGCATCTGTAAGAAATCCTTTTACAATACTTACATACATCACATCACCACTATGCATACCCTAAATATCTCACAACCCTACTCGTCAACCATATATATACACTTTTGGTGAGAATACTTAAGTTCTACTCTCTTAGCAAATTTCAATTATTCAGTACAGTGTTGTCAACTATATTCACCATGTTTAACATTGAATCCTCAGACCTTATGCGTCTTATAGCTGAAAGGTTGTACCCTTTTAGCAATCTCTTCCCATTTCCCCAAAGCCCCAATTCCTGGAGACCAGTTTTCTATCTCTTGATTATGGATATATGAATTTGTAATTATTCTTTTTTTTCTCCTTTTATTTATAGATGTTATAGTTTAATAAATAACATTTATCTTAAAATACTGACAAGGGTTCTAGGTGTTTAATATATGATTGATTAACTGATTTTCTTATTTTTGCTCAATTTTTGTTTTCTATTTTCTACAGTAATTCGGTATTACTTTTTTTAAAGAAACATGTTTTGTTTGTTTTTTTAATTTATTTATTTATTTTTGTCTGCATTGGGTCTTCTTTGCTGCACACGAGATTTCTCTAGTTGCGATGAGCAGGGCCTACTCTTTGTTGTGGTGTGCGGGCTTCTCACTGCAGTGGCTTATCTTTTTGTGCAGCATGGGCTCTAGGCGTGCGGGCTTCAGTAATTTTGGCACATGGGCTCAGTTGTTGTTGTTCATGGGCTCTAGAGCACAGGCTCAGTAGTTGTGGTGCACGCGCTTAGTTACTCTGCAGCATGTGGGATCTTCCTGGACCAGGGCTGGAACCCATGTACCCTGCATTGGCAGGCGGATTCTTAACCACTGTGCCACCAGGGAAGTCCTGAGTGTTACTTTTATAATACTTCTATAATATTAAAAGTATTCTTATTTTGTTACAGCAGTTTTGAACATTATTAAAATCTAATGTTATCAGAGAAAATACAGCACACTCAAATCAGGTGGTTGTGGAGGGTTGTTTTATTTTCTATTTAATAAATGTATGACCCCTTTGCCCATTTCTCCCATCCACCCCTTTCCTGTCTCTGGCAACAACCAATCTGTTCTCTGTATCTATGAGATTTTTTTTTAGTGTTTTTTTTTTGCTTTTTTTTTCAGATTCCACATATGAGAGATCATACAGTATTTGTCTTTCTCTGTCTGACTTACTTCATTTAGCATAATGCCTTTGAGATCCATCTAAATTATCACAAATGACAAGATTTCACTCTTTTTATGACTGAATTATATAATTACATGTATATACATTATATGTACATTATATATACACATATGTACACATATATACGTATTTTAATACGTATATATATGTGTGTGTGTGTATATATATATATATATATATATATATATATATATGTGTCTTTATCTCTCCACTAATGGACACTTAGGTTGTTTCCATATCCTGGCTATTGTAAATAATGTTGCAATGAACATTGGGGTGCATATGTCTTTTTGAGTTAATGCTTTCATTTTATTTGAATATATACCCAGAAGTGGAATTAATGTAATTATATTTTTAATTTTTTGAGGAACCTCCATACTGTTTTCCATAGAGCCTGAACCAATTTTCATTCCCACCAACAGTGCACAATTGTTCCCTTTTCTCCACGTCCTCACGAACACTTGTTATTTGTTGTCTTTTTGATAATAGGTGTGAAGTGATACCTCATTATGGTTTTGATTTGCATTTACCTGATGATTAGTGATGTTGAACATCTTTTCATGTACCTACTGCCCACCTCTATGCCTTCTTTGGAAAAATGTATATTCACATCTTCTGCCCATCTTTTAATGTTTTTTTTGTTTTTTTGCCATTGAGTTGTATAATTTCTTTATGTATTTTGGATATTAGCTCTTTGCAAATATTTTCTCCCATTCAGTAGGTTGCCTTTTAATTTTGTTGATAATTTATTTTGCTGTGCAGAAGCTTTTTAGTATGATATGGTCCCACGTATTTATTTGTGCTTAAAAAAAATCATTACCAAGACCTGTGCCAAGGAGTGTACTGTTTGGTTTCTTCGAGGACTTTATGGTTTTAGGTCTTACATTCAAGTCTTTAATCCATTTTGAGTTAATTATTTTGTAATGTGTAAGATAGTGGTCCAGTTTCTTTCCTTTTTGTGTGGCTGTCCAGTTTTCCCAACACCATGTATTTAAGAGACTGTCCTTTATCCATTGTATCTTCTTGGCTTCTTTGTCGTATATTAATTGATCATATATGCATGGAAATATTTTGAGGCTCTCTATTATGTTCCATTGATTTATGTGTCTATTTTTTTTTGCCAATATCTTACTGTTTTAATTACTATAGTTTTGTAATATAGTTTGAAATCAGGGAGCATGATGCCTCCAGCTTTTTTTTTTTCTCAAGGCTGCTTTGTTTTTTGGGGGCCTTTTGTGGTTCCATACAAATTTTAGGATTATTTGTTATATTTATTCGAAAAATGCCAAATAAATATTTGTTCTATTTATATTAAAAATCCCAGTTAAAATTTTGATAGGGATTGCACTGAATCTGTAGATTGCTTTAGGTAGAATGGACATTTTAACAGCAATGATTCTTCTAATCATGAGCATGGAATACCTTTTCATTTATTTGTGTCTGATTTATTTTATCAATATCTTCCATTTTTCCATACACAGGTTTTTCACTTCCTTGATTAAATTTATTCCTAGGTGTTTTATTCTTTTGATGTAATTGTGAATGGGATTATTTTACTAATTTTTCTTTATGTTAACTCATTATTAATTTATAGAAACACAACAGATTTTTTGTGTATTGATTTTTTATCCTGCAACATTGCTGAATTTGTTTATTAGTTTTAACAGTTTCTGGAGCCTAGGTTTTTCTGTATATAATATTGTGTCATCTGCAAATAGTGGCAGTTTTACTTCCTCCCTTGCAATTCGGATGCCTTTTTTTTCTTGCCATCTTGAGCATTTTTTTTTTTTTTTGCTGTACATGGGACTCTCACTGTTGTGGGCTCTCCCATTGTGGACCACAGGCTCCGGATGCACAGGCTCAGCAGCCATGGCTCATGGGCCCAACCGCTCCACGGCATGTGAGATCTTCCTGGACCGGAGCACGAACCCATGTCCCCTGCATTGGCAGGCAGACTCTCAACCACTGCGCCACCAGGGAAGCCCTTGAGCATTTTTAAATGTGCAGCTCAGTAGTATTAAGTACATTCACATTGTTGTGCAAACGTCACCAATATCCATCTCCAGAAGTCTTTCCATTTTTCAAAACTGAAACTCTGTACCCATTAAACTATAACTTCCCATTTCCCCTTTTCTTAGCCTCTAGTAATAATCTACTTTCTGTCTATAAATTTGACTACTCTAGGTAGTCAAATTTATAGACAGAATATTTATCATAAAAGGAAACTATTTAATTGTAGGAACATGGATATAAACTTTTGGGGAGAAACAGAACATTCTAAGGGCCCCTAAAATTACATGCACATATAGCCAGCTATTTGATATATGAACATATAGACTTCACCTTGGCCAAATGTACATGAAGGGAAGAATTTTATCTAAATCGCCAGTGTGTTCTACAATAAACAACAAAAAAAAAAAAAGAAAGAAAGAAAAGAAAAAAGAAGATCTAGATTTATGTATGATGTAATAAAACTGATGTTTAAATGTAAAATGATTAAAGCTTGATGATTAGCAATAATTTCTGAAGTGGTTTATGTTTAAAATAGTTTAAGATTCTTGGTCTTATCCTTTTGTTTCTATAACATGTCCATAAAATGGAAAGGTGGAGTATCATTATTATTCTTACAGATGCCACAGCCTTAAACTGGGTTCACCACCAGGTTCTGGGGAGCATTTCACCTATTACAATTGTATTAAATTGTCAACAGCATGGCATTACCCAAACCTTAGGGGTGAAGTTGGATGAAGCCCACATGTACTGAGGGCTTGCCCTGGCCCAGGAACTGTGCTCAGTGTTGCCACAGATATTCTTACCACATGAACACACATTGCAAATTCACTACTTACTAGCTGGGTTACCATGAGTAGATTATAGAAACTCATCAAGTCTCTGTGTCCCTACCTGAAAAATGGGCATGATACTCCAAACTCCCACTTTCTTTCTGTCTTTCCATAACCTGTAATAGAGGTGTAAACAAATCAGTCCCTAAGTACTATTATGAGCATGAAACAGCCTGAAGATTTGGATGTGCTGTGCTAAAATAGGCACATGTCTGCAAAGACAACCACACTACGACTCTGAAGAGTCAAAGACTATACATCACCTCACTTCCTCTAAAACTGCAGTGGTGTTCCTCCTCAGTCAGCCCACTCATCTGGTGAGGTGGGGGAGGGGACAATGTTTACTTGAATCTGAGTATTTTAATACCACTCCATAATTTTAGGAGTCTCTTTAGACAAAGCAGCTTCTAGATGGATTCCACATCTTTCAGAGGTCTGCCTCAGTTCTCCTGTGGAGCCTGGGAAGATGTGTATAAAGCCACATGGCCTTGGTGGGGAGAAGCCCAACTTCCGTGGGTTCTTCTTGTGCCTTTGCAGACACCAAAACATGACAAATTTTGGCTCTGTCATTCTTGTTCCAATAGGGACCAGCAATTCTTTCCAGCTAACATAGCTTCTCCTTGCCATTTGCTGGTGTTCAGATCTTCTGATCTCCTGTAATATTCCTTCATGTCAGAACTCAGACCACCCAGAAGCTTCAGGGGCACCCACCCCTGTCCTCATCTTGTCTCCCTGAGTATCCTTTTTCCCACCCCACCCTTACAAAAGGTCCTATGAACTAACCGTTGTTTTACAAGTTAGTGTCCATGTTACATGGGAACTGGGACAGGACAAAGGTGCAAACTAGCTACTCACTCCCTGTCCACACAATTTCATCCTCCTGATTACATTATGAATGCCTTATGTTGGCTCTGGAGGTTCCTATCTGGTGGTTCCTCTTAAAGTTCTTAAAAGAATTTAGTTAAAATCTTCTTGGTCTTAGGTGTTTTCCCTCTACCTAAGTAACACATCTCCTCCCACTTTTCATCTCAAAGCTCCTAAGCAGGAAGGTTAGGGTTCATACCTGACCACACCTATTCCTCATTGTTTCTTCCTAATCTCAATGGTACTTTGTCAGGAAAAGAGTGTTTTGTTTTGTTTTTTTGTAACTCTTCCAGATTATATTCTCCTTCTAGTTGAGCTTAATTTACCATCTCTTTTCCTGAAATTAAATGCCAGTTAAAATTTTGGACACAAGCAGCACAACTCTGCTAAATAATAAGAGAACACAAATCCATGGGGACTTTAGAAATGACATAACAATTGCATCCACGTAGGACTTAGGCATTGTATTAGTCTGCTAGAGCTGCTATTACAAAATATCATGGGAAAGGACTGTAGTCAGACTTTGTTAATCTCACAGAAGGAACCCAAGGCCTAGAGTGAATTGCCTAAGTACACAGTTACTGTTGGCAGAAGTTGAATGCAACTCAGGTATTGCATCTCAATTCCTTGGTTTCTCCTTTGTATCATTTTGATCATGGAGAATTATTTTCCATGTGCTGCAGTATACAGTTATATAGATAAGTGTTTTACTTGAAGATTTTGTTAATGCAGCAAATGGGGTCAGTGCACAATTAGATGTATGGAGGAAGTTCATTTCATTGTTTTGCAAAGAATAAAAAAGAAAAAATAAGTTGTTTGTTTCTAGTCTGGCATCATACGTTGATGAAAGGAGAAAATTAAGAAATAGTAAGAGACGATCTCTCCAAATACTTTACTTTTTTCCACTCAGATTTGTTTGATTCATCCAAATTAGTGTCCATTAATAAGGGGGCATAAATAAAGGCCAATTTATCAATCTTTCATTGAAGAATTCTAGCCATATTTTGCTTTTGACTGTATTATTTCAGAATCAACAATAACCATTAGACATGTATCTATCTCTTCTCTTTGGAGCAACTAAAACATAAAAGTTTTACGCACATTGTGTTCTTTGTCCAATGACCTTGAATAACAGAAAAGCTAAGGTTAGTGAAAATATTTTTAAAACCTGACTTAACAATGGATCATAATATTACCTTTGCCTTTGAGCCTTACTTGAGGGTTTAGATTGTAGGAGCTTGAAGGTCCCTTAGAGTTCACCTAGGCCAACACCCTTATTTTCCAGATGAGGAACCTGCACCTGGGAGAAATGAAGTCAATTACTCAAGGTCACAAAGAAAGTTACTCTCTTAGTACAGCTAACATTCATGTATTTTGACATCAGTTCACTTTCCATTATGCCAAGGTGTCTCAAAATTAATAAAACAGGGTAGTGCTTTGTCAATATTCTCCAATGAATTTTAATTTACCCTTTAATTTCTATTTATCTCTAAGACTTAGCTTCAAGGTTAATGGAAGTAGGAAAATGTGGGTGTGATTTCCCAGAAGACAAAGAATCCCATAAATTAGCTTTCTCCCAAGTATGACTTTTTTACCTTCCTTTGTGAAAGATAATCTTTAAAGCAAGGCTTTATGAAAGACTAAAGAATTAACAAAATTTGTTTTCTTCTTCTTTAATATACCAAGAAGTAGGCCCAGAGACCCAGATCCTAGAGACTTCTCATGAAGCTGTGTTATATGAAATGAGGAGAATGCCCAAGATAGACAGGTTTCCTTTGCATGTCATCTAGAGTTCAGTCAGCCTTGAGGCTTCTATATGGTCTGGTGCTTTTGCAGAGGGATCATTTAAAATTAATTAGAGCAATGGCAGATTCCAAGGATATTTCAACAGGATCCAGAAGTTCTTGAATATCCCTGGTGGATGATATTGGAGTTAACTGAGGACTTAGGGAGCTTGTCAGAAAAGACCACCAACAGGAGCAAAGTGGTCATTCCACTGAGATGTTCAGGGCTGGCTGCCAAAGCCAGACACTGAGTGAGGTTCATAGCCATGTATCAGAGGCACAAGGTACTAGAAGGACAGAGAGGTTTCATTTGTTGTAAAAAAGAGATTGGTTAAAGCTCTAGAGCAACAGATGAAGCTGTAATAATGGACTGCACTCTCTCACCCTCTCTGTTCTTTGAGTACTCCACTCCCTCAGTGATTTTCTCCCTCTCACCTCCCCAACCCTCATCCACTGTCCTACTCTCCAGTGTTGTATCCCTCTGTTTACCACCTTCTATCTCTCCAGCTCACTTCACAAGTACTCTCCCTGCAACTATAAATAATTCAAAACTAATGATACTTTTTCCTCTTGCACCTACTACATTTTTCTCTATCACTTCCTCCTTTCTGTAGCTTGACTCCAGGGGCACATTGTTGTAATCACTCCTTGCATATTCCTGATTTCCTTATCCCTTCTCGCTCTGTCATAGTCTCCTGGCCCAACCGCAACCCTGGCTTAATCCAACTCTCCTCCCCTCCAGGAATGCAGTAGTGTGGCTGAAGGAAAACTTCTGTTAAGCTGAGGTCAATCAACGATGACTAACATCAAGCAGAGCTCATTGTATACAGGAAACAGTGCTCCATTCCCCCCATCAGCTAATTCATGCTTTTTTCTTACTCATTTTCAATACTCCTCCCCTAAACCACACAGGTGATTTCCTCTTTGCCTCTTATTTTACTGATAAAATAAATTCCCATTGGTGAAGAAATATGTGTGATATCTTCCATCTTCCTGAGCTGCATGTCCCCTTCCTGCTGTCAATATCTTTGTTGAAGAAATCTTTGAGGAGTTTCTGTGAAAACTGGCTCATTACCTGACCTCATGGTCTTCACAATTTAGCAGGAAAAATGTACAGTTTAATAATGAGGACATAGTGTAAATGAGCAGGACCCTACTGGTCCTTCTAGGGACAGATGCTTGCTCCATATACTCTGCTGGAGTTCTTCTCTGAAGTACCTGCACATTTCCTGAGTTTTTTTGATGTTAAAACTCACCACCAAATGGAAAAAAAATAAGTACCTAATGATCATGAGCAGTAGCCCCCAGACCTCTGGTACCTAAAGATTGATAATGTTAATGACCCTTTTATCTCAGCATCAACCAGTCAGAGAATTGGGTATGAGCTGATCATATACCCATACCTTACAACCCTCCTCCTCTGTCTTTCTTTTAAAAATGTTTAGCTGAAACCCTTTGGCAAACTTTTTTGGAGCACAAGCCAACCGCTCTCTTTGCTTGGCCCTGCAATAAAGTTTTCTTTACTCTAAATTCCAAGTTTCCCTTTGTTTGGCCTCACTGTGCATAGGGCACACAAACTTACATTTGTAAAACAATAGAATAGCATGTAATTACAAATTATCTGTATGTGGATAGAGAGATGATAGATGATAAATAGATTTATACTTACATACATACATATATGGAAAGAGAGAAATCTAAAGTGCAAAATTTTGAAGATTAGGATGAAAGCAACAGATATGCTCAGGATAGAAAGTATCTGGAAGCATGTCGCACAGACACACTATTTTTCTTGTCCTCCAACACATTTTAAGGTCTCCCATAGCCTTTCATAGCTTTGCAGAATGATTTTTAATTGTAGTAAAAGGAGCAACACAAACACTGTGAAGTCTCACCTGGGTTGTCCCTCGCTGCAGGTGCCACTTAGTCGATCACAGTGTGACCTGAGGGAAAGCCAGGCATCTTTTTGTGGTTTGTTTGTTTATTTATTTATTTATTTTTCAAATTTATGTTGGAAGAGTGGGAACTATTTTATTTTAACATCTTTATTGGAGTATAATTGCTTTACAATGGTGTGTTAGTTTCTATTTATAACAAAGTGAATCAGCTATACATATACATATATCCCCATATCTCCTCCCTCTTGCATCTCCTTCCCACCCTCCCTATCCCACTCCTCTAGGTGGTCACAATGCACGAAGCTGATCTCCCTGTACTATGTGGCTGCTTTCCCCTGGCTATCTATTTTACATTTGGTAGTATATATAAGTCCATGTCATTCTCTCACATCTTCCCAGCTTACCCTTCCCACTCCCCATGTCCTCAAGTCCATTCTCTACATCTGCATCTTTATTCCTGTCCTGCCCGTAGGTTCTTCAGAACAACCTTTTTTTTTTTTTTTGTAGATTCCAGATACATGTGTTAGCATACAGTATTTGATTTTCTCTTTCTTACTTACTTCACTCTGCATGACAGTCTCTAGGTCCATCCACCTCATTACAAAAAACTCAATTTCATTTCTTTTTATGACTGAGTAATATTCTGTTGCATATATGTGCCACATCTTCTTTATCCATTCATCTGACGATGGATAGGTAAGTTGCTTCCATGTCCTGGTTATTGTAAATAGAGCTGCAATGAACATTGTGGTACATGACTCCTCTTGAATTATGGTTTTCTCAAGGAAAATGCCCAGTAGTGGGATTGCTGCATCATATGGTAGTTCTAGGTTTTTAAGGAAGCTACATACAATTCTCCATAGTGGCTCTAACAATTTACATTCCCACCAACAGTGCAGCAGGGTTTCCTTTTCTCCACACCCTTTTCAGCATTTATTGTTTGTAGATTTTTTGATGATGGCCATTCTGACTTTTGTGAGGTGATACCTCATGGTAGTTTTGATTTCCATTTCTCTAATGATTAGTGATGTTTAGCATTCTTTGATGTGTTTGCTGGCAATCTGTATATCTTCTTTGGAGGAATGTCTATTTAGGTCTTCTGCCCATTTTTGGAGTGGGTTGTTTGTTTTTGTGATACTGAGTTGCACGTAAATTCTGGAGGTTAATCCTTTGTCAGTTGCTTCATTTGCAAATATGTTCTCCCATTCTGAGGGGTGTCTTTTCGCCTTGATTATGCTTTATTTGCTGTGCAAAAGCTTCTAAGCTTTATTCAATCACATTTGTTTATTTTTGTTTTTATTTCCATTTCTCTAGGAGATGGGTCAAAAAGGATCTTGCTGTGATTTATGTAATAGAGGATTCTGCCTATGATTTCCTCTAAGAGTTTTCTAGTGTCTGGCCTTACATTTAGGTCTTTAATCTATTTGGAGTTTATTTTTGTGTATGGTGTTAAGGAGTGTTCTATTTTCATTCTTTTACATGTAGCTGTCCAGTTTCTGAAAAGGCTGTCCACTTATTGAGAAGGCTGTGTTTTCTCCATTGTATATTTTGCCTCCTTTATCAAAGATAAGGTGACCATATGTGTGTGGGTTTATCTCTGGGTTGTCTATCCTGTTTCATTGCTCTATATTTCTGTTTTTGTGCCATTACCATATTGTCTTGATTACTGTAGCTTTGTAGTATAGTCTGAAGTCAGGGAGCCTGCTTCCTCCAGCTCCATTTTCTTTCTCAAGATTGCTTGGGCTATTCAAGGTCTTTTGTGTTTCCATACAAATTTTGAATTTTTTTGTTTTAGTTCTGTGAAAAATGCCATTGGTAGTTTGATAGAGATTGCGTTGAATCTGCAGATTGGTTTAGGTAGTATAGTATAGTCATTTTCACAGTGTTGATTCTTCTAATCCAAGAACATGGTATATCTCTATCTGTTTGTATCATCCTTAATTTCTTTCATCAGTGTCTTATATTTTTCTGCCTACAGGTCTTTTGTCCTCCTAGGTAAGTTTATCCCTAGGTATTTTATTCTCTTTGTTGTAATGGTAAATGGGAGTGTTTCCTTAATTTCTCTTTCAGATTTTTGTCATATTTCTAGGAATGCAAGAGATTTATGTGCATTACTTTTGATTCCTGCTACTTTACCAAATTCATTGGTTAGCTCTAGTAGTTTTCTGGTAGCATCTTTAGGATTCTCTATGTATAGTATCATATCATCTGCAAACAGTGACAACTTTATTTCTTCTTTTCCGATTTAGATTCCTTTTATTTCTTTTTCTTCTCTGATTGCTGTGGCTAAAACTTCCAAAACCATGCTGAATAACAGTGGTGAGAGTGGACAACCTTGTCTTGTTCCTGATCTTAGTGGAAATGGTTTCAGTTTTTCACCTTTGAGAAAGATGTTGGCTGTGGGCTTGTCATACATGGCCTTTACTATGTTGAGGTGATTTTCCTCTATGCCTACTTTCTGGAGGGGTTTTATCATAGATAGGTGTTGAATTTTGTAGAAAGCTTTTTCTGTATCTGTTGAGATGATCATGATTTTTTCTCTTTCAATTTGTTAATATGGCTTATCACTTTGATTTGTGTATATTGAAGAATCCTTGCATTCCTGAGATAAACCCCACTTGATCATGATGTATAATCCTTTTAGTGTGCTGTTGGATTTTGTTACCTAGTATTTGGTTGAGGAGTTTTGCATCTATGTCCATCAGTGATATTGGCTTGTAGTTTTCTTTTTTTGTTACTTGTTTGTCTGATTTTGGTATCAGGATGATAGTGGCCTTGTAGGATGAGTTTGGGGGTGTTCCTCCTTTTGCTATATTTTGGAAGAGTTTGAAGAGGATAGGTGTTAGCTTGTCTCTAAATGTTTGATATAATTCGCCTGTGTAGCCCTCTGGTCATGAGCTTTTGTTTTGTTTGAAGCATTTTTATCACATTTTCAATTTCACTGCTTGTAATTGGTCTGTTTATATTTTCTATCTCTTCCTGTTTCAGTCTCGGAAGGTTGTGCTTTTCTAAGAATTTGTCCATTTCTTTCAGGTTGTCCATTTTATTGGCATATAGTTGCTTGTAATAATCTTTCATAATCCTTTATATTTTTGCAGTGTCAGTTGTTACTTCTCCTTTTTCATTTCAAATTCAATTGATTTGAGCCTTCTCCCTTTTTTCTTTTTTTTTTTTTTTAAATTCATGTTTAGTTTGCTTATAGTCATTGGCAGGAATTCAAAATATACAGCTTGATGAATTTTTATACAGGAATACACCGTAGACTCAACTAGTTTTTTTTTTTTTTTTTAACATCTTCACTGGAGTAAAATTGCTTTACAAAGGTGTGTTACTTTCTGCTGTATTACAAAGTGAATCAGCTATATGTATACATATATCACCCTATCCCCTCCTTCTTGAGTCTCCCTCCCACCCTCCCTATCCCACCACTCTAGGTGGACACAAAGCACCAAACTGATCTCCCTGTGTGATGCGGCTTCTTCTCAATAGCTTGCTATTTTACATTTGGTAGTATATATAAGATGTAGAGAATGAACTTGAGGACACAGGAAGGCCGAAGAGTAAACTGGGATGGAGAGAGTTGCATGGATTTATAAATACTCCCTTTTTTTATTGATGAGCCTGGCTAATGGTTTATCAATCTTGTTTATCTTTGTAAAGAACCAGCTTTAGTTTTATTGATATTTGCTATTGTTTCCTTCATTTATTTCTGTTCTGATATTTATGATTTCTTTCCTTCTACTAACACTGTTTTTTTTTTTCTTTCTATAATTATTTTAAGGGTAAGTTGTTTATTTGAGATGTTTCTTGTTTCTTTAAGGAGGATTGTATTGCTAAAAAATTCCCTTTTAGAACTGCTTTGGCTGCATTCCATTGGTATTGGGTCATCATGTTTTCATTGTCATTCGTTTTCTGTGTATGTTTAGATTTCCTCTTTGATTTCTTCAGTGATCTCTTGGTTATTTAGTAGTGTTTTGTTAGCCTCAAATGGTTTGTATTTTTTTACAGATTTTTTCCTGTAACTGATATCTAGTCTCATAGCATTGCAGTCTGAAAAGATACTTGATATGATTTCAATTTTCTTAAATTTACCTAGGCTTGATTTGTGATCCAAGATATGATCTATCCTGGAGAATGTTCCATGAGCACTTGAGAAGAAAGTGCATTCTCTTGCTTTTGGATGGAATGTCCTATAAATATCTATTAAGTCCATCTTGTTTAAGGTATCATTTGAAGCTTGTGTTTCTGTACTTATTTTCATTTTGGATGATCTGTCCATTGGTGAAAGTGGGGTGTTAAATTTCCCTACTATGATTGTGTTACTGTCAATTTCCCATTTTACGGCTGTTAGCATTTGCCTTATGTATTGAGATGCTCATATGTTGGATGCATAAAGATTTACAGTTGCTATATCTTCTTCTTGTATTGATTGCTTGATTATTATGTAGTGTCCTTATTTGTCTCTTGTAATAGTCTTTGTTTTAAAGTCTATTTTGTCTGATATGAAAATTGCTACTCCAGCTTTCTTTTGATTTCTTTTTGCATGGAATATCTTTTTCCATCCCCTCTCTTTCAGTCTGTATGTGTTCTTAGGTCTGAAGTGGGTCTCTTGTAGACAGCATATATACAGGTCTTGTTTTTGTATCCATTCAGCCAGTCTATGTCATTTTCTTGGAGCATTTAATACATTTATATTTAAGATAATTATTGATATGTATGTCCTTATTTCCATTTTCTTAATTGTTTTGGGTTTGTTATTGTAGGTCTTTTCTTTCTCTCGTGTTTCACTCCTAGAGAAGTTTCCATAGCATTTGGTGTAAAGGTGGTTTGGTGGTGCTGAATTCTCTTAGCTTTTGCTTGTCTATAAAGATTTTATTCCTCTGTGAAATCTGAATGAGATCCTTGCTTGGTAGAGTAATCTTGGTTGTAGGTTTTCCCCTTTCATCACTTTAAATATGTCCTGGCACTCCTTTCTGGGTTGCAGAGTTTCTGCTGAAAGATCAGCTGTTAACCTTAAGAGGATTCCCTTGTACATTATTTCTTGTTTTTCTCGTGCTGCTTTTAATATTTTTCTTAGTATTTAATTTTTGATAGTTTGATTAATATATGTCTTGGCATGTTTCTCCTTGGGTTTATGCTGTATGGGACTCTCTGTGCTTCCTGGAGTTGACTGACTATTTCCTTTCCCATATTAGGGAAGTTTTCAACTATAATCTCTTCAAATATTTTCTCTGTCCCTTTCTTTTTCTCTTCTTCTTCTGGGACCCCTATAATTCAAATGTTGGTGTGTTTAATGTTGTCCCAGAGGCCTCTTAGACTGTCCTCAATTCTTTTCATTCTTTTTCCTTTATTCTGCTCTGCAGTAGTTATTTCCACTATTTTATCTTCCAGGTCATTCTTCTGCCTCAGTTATTCTGCTATTGATTCCTTCTAGAGAATTTTTCATTTAATTTATTGTGTTGTTCATCATTGTTTGTTTGGTCTTTAATTCTTCAAGGTGATTGTTTAACATTTCTTGGATTTTCTCCATTCTGTTTCAAATATTTTGATCATCTTTACTGTCATTACTCTGAATTATTTCTCAGGTAGGTTGACAATTTCCTTTTCATTTGTTGGTATGGTAGATTTTTACTTTGCTCCTTCCTCTGCTGCATATTTCTGTCTTCTAATTTTACTTAACTTACTGTGTTTGGGGTCTCCTTTTTGTAGACTGCAAGTTCATAGTTCCCATTATTTTTGGTGTCTGTCCCCAGTGGCTTAGGTTTGTTCAGTGTTTTGTTTAGGCCTGCTGGTGGAGGGAACTAGTGCCTGTGTTCTGGTAGATGAGGCTGGATCTTGTCTTTCTGGTGGGCAGGACCATGTCCAGTGGTGTGTTTTGGTGTGTCTGTGAACTTTTTATGATTTTAGGCAGCATTTATGCTAATGGGTGAGGGTGTGTTCCTGTCTTACTAGTTGTTTGGCATACAGTGTCCAGCACTGTAGCTTGCTGGTCGTTGAGTGGAGCTGGGTCTTAACATTGAGATAGAGATCTCTGGGAGAGCTATTTCCATTTGTTATAATGTGGAGCCAGGAGGTCTCTGGTGAACCAATTTCCTGAACTTGGCTCTCCCACCTCAGAGGCACAGGCCTGAAACCCGGCCAGAGCACCAAGACC
The DNA here is from genome assembly GCF_005190385.1 of Monodon monoceros. Classification (NCBI taxonomy): domain Eukaryota; kingdom Metazoa; phylum Chordata; class Mammalia; order Artiodactyla; family Monodontidae; genus Monodon; species Monodon monoceros. Next base: position 35,197,955 of record NW_021703765.1, read on the forward strand.
CTGTCAGCCACACAGCTCAGAAGAAAATGGAGAAAAAATAAGAAAGAAAGGAAAAAATAAATTAAAATAAAATAATTAAAATAAAATATAAATAATAGTTATTATTTTTTTAATTAAAGTAATTTTAAAAAAAGAAAGAAAGAAGAGAGCAGCCAAACCAAAGCATAAATCCACCAATGATAACAAGTGCTAAAAACTATACAAAAAAATAAATACTTACAGACAGAACCCTAGGACAAATGTTAAAGCAAAGTTATACAGACAAAATCACACAAAAAACATACACATAGACACTCACAAAAAGAGAAAAAGGAATAAAAAATATATCTATATAAAAAAAAGAATGGAGGAAGAGAGCAACTAAATCAATAAACAAATCTATCAATGATAATAAACTCTAAATATTAAACTAAGATAAACATAAAGCCAGGAACAAATTAGATGCAGAAAGCAAACCCCAAGTCTACAGCTGCTCCCAAAGTCCACCGCCTCAATTTTGGGATGATTTGTTGTCTATTCAAGTATTCCAGAGAAGCAGGATACATCCAGTTGATTCTGGAAATATAATCCACTGCTCCTGAGGCTGCTGGGAGCAATTTCCCTTTTTCTTCTTTCTTCGCCCAGCTCTTGAGGTTCAGCTTTGGATTTGGCCCTGCCTCTGCATGTAGGTCACCTGAGGGTGTCTGTTCTTCACTCGGACAGGACAGGGTTAAAGCAGCAGCTGATTAGGGGGTTCTGGCTCACTCAGGCCGGGGGTGGGCAAAAGAGTTATGGAATGCATGGTTAGTCTGAGGCATCAGAGGCCAGCATGATGTTGCAACAGCCTGACACATGCCATGTGTTCTCCCGGAGAAGTTGTCCCTGGATCATGGGGCCCTGGCAGTGGCGGGCTGCACAGGGTCCCGGGAGAGGCGGTGTGGATAGTGAACTGGGCTTGCACACAAGCTTCTTGGTGGCTTAGAATTTCATGCCTCTCTCTGGCATCCATGCTGATAGCCATGACTCGCACCTGTCTCTGGAACTCGTTTAGGTGGTGCTCTGTATCCCCTCTCCTCGTGCACCCCAAAACAATTGTCTCTTGCTTCTTAGGTATGTCCAAACATTTTCCTGGGCTCCTTCCATGCTAGCTGTGGCACACTAGCCACCTTCGGGCTGTGTTCACACAGTCAACCCCAGTCCTCTCCCTAGGATCTGACCTCCAAAGACTGAGCCTCAGCTTCCAGCCCCCACCTGCCCTGGCGGGTGAGTCAACAAGCCTCTCAGGCTGGTGAGTACTGGTCGGCACCGATCCTCTGTATGGGAATCTCTCTGTTTTGCCATCTGCATCCCTCTTGCTGCTCTCTCCTCCGTGGCTACAAAGCTTTCCCCCTACCACACAACCCCTGTCTCCACCAGTGAAGGGTTTCCTAGTGTGTGGAGAATTTTCCTTCTTCACAGTTCCTTCCTAGGGATGCAGGTCCCATCCCTATTCTTTTGCCTCTGTTTTCTTTTATTTTTTTCTTTTTCCCTACCCAGGTAAGTGGGGAGTTTCTTGTCTTTTGAGAAGTCTGAGGTCTTCTGCCAGCATTCAGTAGGTGTTCTGTAGGAGTTGTTCCACATGTAGATGTATTTCTGATGTATTTGTGGGGAGGAAGATGATCTCCATGTCTTACTCCTCCACCACCTTGAAAGTCTCCTCAGACACACTTTTTAATAAACTCTTATTCCCCTTCCTGTCCTGTCAAAAGAAAAAAGGAGAGATAGAGAACAGACAAATTTTAGTCACAAGCAATTACTCAACATAGAAAACTAACTACTAAAGAAGTTGTGTGAGAGGAGACCAGCAGTAAGAACTGAAACAATCTCATCATGGATTTAAATCTAAGTAACTATCATGAAATTCAATCATTATACCTATGGAGGAAAGATACTAATGTGAAAAACAATCATTTTGATACAATATTTGTAGACAGAAATTGCAGTGCATGCTCATTGTAGGATACGGCAGTGGGCAGGGGGAAGCGCAAGGAGGCCTAAGTAAGAACAATAAGGACTGCTTCATTTCTGATTATGCTAATTTGATAAGTAAGTATAAGTACAATTTTGAAAATAAGAAGAGAAGAAACTCTGAGGGATTACCAAAAAATGTAGTCTTCTATATTGTATTTGAGATAGAGGACATACTTTATTTTGTAATAAAAATTGACTTTATTTTAATTAAAACATCAACAAGATACAAACACTAATTGGACTAGATGCTCTTTGAAACAAAACTTTGAAGAAAGTATATAGGTAAGAGTTTTCTGTTGATCTTGTTTTCTGTCACTTGCAGTTATTTATTTATTTATTTATTTATTTATTTATTTATTTGTTTGTTTGTTTGTTTATTTATTTTTGTACCTCCTATTTCATGCCTCCAAAAGTAAATGTTTAATTTTCACCCATGTTTCCTTGTTTGGAATCAACGCCACCCTGTGTCCTTTATGGACTCATACTCTATTACTAGGAATAGCACTGGATTTACTGGGTCATAAACTTCAGCAGAGCTTTTTCAAAGAGAGTTCTGTGTTCCACTTAGAGTTTCTGACAAGATTCCAGGCAATGACAATGTCGCTGGCCTGGATCACTCTTGGAGAACACTTACTCTAGAAAATGTAGTCCCAAGTCTTTCTTCCCAAATATAAACTAGGTCTGTATTCTTGGCTCTGAAATTAACTTCCTCATCCCATCAACTGAAGAAAATTTTTATTAGTGAGGTAGCATGGAGAGTGGAAAACAGTGTATTAATTCTATTTACTGGCCTTAGCTTTGCTGTTCTTCCTACATGTGAAAAAAATCAGAAAAAGACAGAAATACATGTTGTTTTGTTTTCTTTGACATTGGAGTATACAACAAAGTTTACTCTCCCATCAGAAAGTCATTTTAGAGTTTTCCTCTGGCTATGTTTGTAGAAAACTGAGAATCACCCAGTCACTTTCTTCCTGTATCCCTTATTATGGGTGGTTGGGCATTTCTGTGTAATGAAATTTAAATACAGAGGTTCCCTCTGCACTGGCTCTAACTCACACACTTTGGTCAAATAGAAAATACATTCTGATTGAAGATTTTGTTTACAAATCCAAGCTTATGCTAAAAAATACAATTTAAAGGAAGAATTTAAACAGGATTTTATAAGATTTTATTTCATGTCCTTAACTTTGTACATTAAATCCTGTTGTTGATATGGAGGATAAAGGCATAAGCTGGCTTCAGTGTATGGTACTCAGCCACTTGCATCTAAATCTCTTTGTTTAAAATGTAGTCTCTGACCTGCAAGATGAGAACCCCTGGGGTTGAAGCTGTTTGCTAAGCAGTCTCCACACCACTGTGTGGAAACTCTAAAAGGAATATCCCTGCCTCCTTCTACCCTCTCTATGGAGTCTTCTCTGATTCAGAACTAGGACCTGCACCCTATTCCTTCGACTCTTTCCCCATTCTACATACTCGATCCTAGTCTTACCTAGTAACTGTTATAGTAACATATTTGTAAGATATGTTTGCATGTCCAGTTTTCCTGCCAGAATTTGCATTCTCTGTGTTGTAACATGTTCGTTTTGAATCTCCAGTGTCCAGCTGACTTCTAGACACACAGAAGTGCCCATAAATATTTATTAAACAACTAAATAAATGGAGGATAATATGAATGAATCAGTGAATGTGAGAGCAAGGTGAACAAGACAATTGTGTGATGTGTGGGGTAGAGATCATCAGAGGGGCAGGAAAAGCAATATTAAAAGGGAAGCAATCCATCTGAAAATATTTGGATACTTGCAAGAATGTTCACTGAAGCACTATTTGTAATAGCCGATCCTACAAAAAACATAAAACAGGTCTTTGGAGAAACAGATTATGGTATGTTTTAAAAATGGAATGCTACCCAGCAATAAAAATGAACAAACTATTGATACACATAAGCACATGGATAAATCTCAAAAAAAAAATGTTGAGTGGAAAATCCTCAGAGGCAAACAATTACATACTGAACAATACCATTTATAAGAAATTCAAGGACAAAAGCAAAACTAATCTATGATGATAAAAGTCACAATAGTGGTTACCTTAGAGGTAGGACACTGATTGGGAAGGACAATCAGGGAATTTTCTGAGGATTTCTAAATGTTCTAGGTCTTGATCTGACTGGTGGTTACATGGTTATATACATAAGTGAAAATTCCTCTAGCTATGCACTTAAGATTTGTACACTTACTGTGTGTAGGTTATTCTTCAGTTAAAGGAAAATCATCCAAAACCCCAGTGGCAAGACCATGGAGGATGCAGGTTGCTCCAGACACATCAAACTTGGGAGGTGCAATTACCTCAGACCTACTTAGATGAGCCTGAAGGAAGTAAGAGCTCTCTCTGGGGTCCATATTTACCATTGCATATCAGTATGTCTCATTCCATCAGTCCATACAGCTTTCCCTGACCAATCCATGTAAAATAGAATGAATCCTTCAGTCTGAAACACCTCTTGACACCCTTAGCCTGAGCTAGACAGATTAGTTCCCCTGAGACCCACAACCTCAAAGGAGCACTGAAGTTATCAAGAAAATGGAAAACTTATCATGAAATGGCAAAGGAGAGATGGCAAAGGCATTGAGAAACATCTATCATGTATTAAAATGTCACCTCTCCTTACCCTGTCACCCTACTACAATTGCTCTAAAAGAGAGGTTACCAAGAACTGAGGATCTGTGGATTTCTCTGACAAAGGAAGCAAGCATGATTTATTTTTTCATTAAGGAATAATTTGTTGCACACAATGACGTGCCAAAATAAATATTAGAACCACCATCCAAATGGAGATATAGAACATTGCCAGCTCCCCAGGAACTTCCTGCATACCCCTTCCTCATCTATACCCACTCCCAGATTATCACTCTTCTACTTTCCATCACTATATAGGGTGTTGTCGGTTCTTGAACGTTAAATAAATTGATCCTACAGTATATCATCTTTTGTATCTGGATTCTTTTGTTCAACATAATATTTTTAAGCTTCATCTATATGATTATATGTATCACTATTTTTTTCATTTTAATTGCTACATAGTTTTATATAGTAAGATGCATCATATTTTGTTTATTCAACCCTCCTTGTAAACATTTGGGTTGTTTCCATTTGGGGATATTATGAGTAATGCTGCTGTGAACATTCTTGTACTGATAGAAACATTTTTGTAGAAACATATACACAGTTCTATAGGATAAATACCCATAAGAGAAATTTCTAGGAGATAGAATAAGTATTTGTTTAACTCTGTTAGCCATTCTGTTAGTCAGGACTCACTAGAGAAAAAAAAATCAATGTATACAGTTGACCCTTGAGCAACATGGGTTTGAACTGTACAAATCCACTTATATCCATATTTTTTTCAATAAATACGTACAACAGTGATACACGATTCAAAGTTGGTTGAATCCATGGATGTGGAACCATCGATATGGAGGACAAACTGTAAAGTTATACAAGGATTTTAAACTGTGTGCAGTGGAAGACTGGGGGCAGTCAGTGTCCCTAACCTCCCATGTTGTTCAAGGGTCAATTGTACATACTATTGATATATATAATAGTTTATCTATCTATCTATCTATCTATCTATCTATCTATCTATATACTTATCTATCTATCTATCTATCTATCTATATACTTATCTATCTATCTATCTATGTATCGTTCTATTATCTATCTATCTATCTAGAGAGGTATTAATTAAAGAAATTGGCTCATGTGATTATGGAAGATTAGTCCCAAGATATTCCATCTGTAAGCTGGAGAAGCAGGAAAGCCAATGGTGGTATAACTCAGTTCCAGTCCAAAGCCCTGAGAACTGAGATGTGTGAGGTGTGGGGGTGTATGGATGGTGCTGTAAGTCTTGGTCCAAAGGCCCAAGAACAAAGACCACCAATGTCCAAGAATGAGAGAAAATGAATGGATGCCCCAACTCAAACAGAAAGAGAGAATTTACACTTCCTCTGCCTTTTTGATCCACTCATGCCCTCAACAGGTACGATGATGCCTATCCACACTGGGGAAGGCCATATCTTTACTTAGTTCACCAATTCAAATGTTAATATCTTCTGGAATCATCCTCACAGACACATCCAGAAATAATATTTACTAGCTATCTGGGCATTCTTTAGCCCAGTCAAGTTGACACATAAAAGTACTATCACAACACTGAATTTTTTTTTTCCAGAATGGTTGTACCCATTTTGCATGCATCCATCAGTGTTTGATAGTTCCACTTACACTGAATTCTCATATACTAACACTTGGTGTTGCCACATTAATGATTTTATAATATTATATAACTAAAATTCTCACAGATTAGTTTTTTTTCTGAGCAAAGGTGGATTATGCTCATTTTGAGTAATGTTCAAGGCAAATCTGTACTTTACAGATGAAAAATTAAGTCACTATATTTCTCTTAAAGAAAAAGTTAACTCACTTGGGGAACACAGGAAGTGAGGCATTATCTTTTTTAAATTTCCTTATACAGAACCACTTATGGGAAATTCTAAAATCTACCAAGGGTCAAATACCTATGAAAGCCAAGGTTGAGTCTTCTACAAGGAAGCAAACTCTGTGGCTGGGTCAGCCCTCATAACAGTGGGAGGGAATAAAGCTTTCCTCCTGTGTCCCTTTCCTGCCCAGGTTCCTGGCATTTCCTCCCAGGTGGCCTGGACCCACACAGTCTGCTTGCTGTAGATCGTGACCACTCATTGCATGGACTTGTATCTGGACCTTAAATTCCAAAACTCTTTGTTTGTAAATCTCATCCCAGGCACTGCTTATGATGTTTCCATACTGGGTCTTTGTTGTGATTCCAAGAATATTACCAGCTCCTTGGTGTTTCTACTGCCACAGTGGCAATCTTAATTCCTGGAGTCCTAGTACATGGTACTGAGTGGCCTAGAACTTGGAGAGCTAGAATTACATAGAAGAGGCTTATTTTTTCCAGCAGATACAAACAATGATGGACTATTTATACATGAAATATGACTATATAAATTCTAACTATTTGTCCTCTCTAACATATATTTAAACATAAGAATTAGAACATTCATAATACATGAATAGATAAATATATGATCTGGTTAAGAAGAAATATATAATAGAAATGAGATGATCAAACACCCAACAAAATAATAAAAATCCCACTCTAATAGCAGTTTTACTGAAGACAAAAATGTGCTTAAGCCCATCACTTCTTGCCATGTTTTCAGGCCCACTGAAACCTTTCTCTGACAGGATTCTGTCAGCACTGATGCCATTTAGACCTTAATACCTCATTAAAGCCTCTTTTATTTTCTTCACAACCTATTTTTCTTTGACAGTCTGCATCAGTTTTCCTCAGATGGGCCCCCACACTTCCCCACACTATAGAACACCTGCTTCACCTACATTCTTTTTTTTTTTTTTTTAACATCTTTATTGGGGTATAATTGCTTTACAATGGTGTGTTAGTTTCTGCTTTATAACAAAGTGAATCAGTTATACATATACATATGTTCCCATATGTCTTCTCTCTTGCATCTCCCTCCCTCCCACTCTCCCTATCCCACCCCTCCAGGCTGTCACAAAGCACCGAGCTAATATCCCTGTGCCATGCGGCTGCTTCCCACTAGATATCTACCTTACTACGTTTGATAGTGTGTGCATGTCCATGACTCTCTCTTGCCCTGTCAAAGCTCACCCTTCCCCCTCCCCATATCTTCAAGTCCGTTCTCCAGTAGGTCTGCGTCTTTATTCCTGTCTTACCCCTAGGTTCTTCATGACATTTTTTTTTCTTAAATTCCATATATATGTGTTAGCATACGGTATTTGTCTTTTTCTTTCTGACTTACTTCACTCTGTATGACAGACTCTAGGTCTATCCATCTCATTACAAATAGCTCAATTTTGTTTCTTTTTAAGGCTGAGGTATATTCCATTGTATATATGTGCCACATCTTCTTTATCCATTCATCCGATGATGGACACTTAGGTTGCTTCCATCTCCGGGCTATTGTAAATAGAGCTGCAATGAATATTTTGGTACATGACTCTTTTTGAATTTTGGTTTTCTCAGGGTATATGTCCAGTAGTGGGATTGCTGGGTCATATGGTAATTCTATTTGTAGTTTTTTAAGGAACCATCATAATGTTCTCCATAGTGGCTGAACCAATTCACATTCCCACCAGCAGTGCAAGAGTGTTCCCTTTTCTCTACACCCTCTCCAGCATTTATTGTTTCTAGATTTTTTGATGATGGCCATTCTGACTGGTGTGAGATGATATCTCATTGTAGTTTTGATTTGCATTTCTCTAATGATTAATGATGTTGAGCATTCTTTCATGTGTTTGTTGGCAGTCTGTATATCTTCTTTGGAGAAATGTCTATTGAGGTCTTCTGCCCATTTTTGGATTGTGTTGTTTGTTTTTTTGTTACTGGGCTGCATGAGCTGCTTGTAAATTTTAGCAATTAATCCTTTGTTAGTTGCTTCATTTGCAAATATTTTCTTCCGTTCTAAGCATTGCCTTTTCATCTTGTTTATGGTTTCCTTTGCTGTGCAAAAGCTTTGAAGTTTCATTAGGTCCCATTTGTTTATTTTTGTTTTTATTTCCATTACTCTAGGAGGTGGGTCAGAAAGGATCTTGCTGTGATTTATGTCATAGAGTTTTCCTCTAAGAGTTTGATAGTTTCTGGCCTTACATTTAGGTCTTTAATCCATTTTGAGCTTATTTTTGTGTATGGTGTTAGGGAGTGATCTAATCTCATACTTTTACATGTACCTGTCCAGTTTTCTCAGCACCATTTATTGAAGAGGCTTTCCTTTCTCCACTCTATATTCCTGCCACCTTTATCAAAGATAAGGTGTCCATATGTGCGTGGGTTTATCTCTGGGCTTA
>NW_021703765.1:35211867-35255517 GCF_005190385.1 Monodon monoceros
TGTGCCAGTACCATACTGTCTTGATTACTGTAGCTTTGTAGTATAGTCTGAAGTCAGGGAGCCTGATTCCTCCAGCTCCTTTTTTCGTTCTCAAGATTTCTTTGGCTATTCGGGGTCTTTTGTGTTTCCATACAAATTGCGAAATTTTTTGTTCTAGTTCTGTGAAAAATGCCAGTGGTAGTTTGATAGGGATTGCATTGAATCTGTAGATTGCTTTGGGTAGTAGAGTCATTTTCACAATGTTGATTCTTCCCATCCAAGAACATGGTATATCTCTCCATCTATTTGTATCATCTTTAATTTCTTTCATCAGTGTCTTATAATTTTCTGCATACAGGTCTTTTGTCTCCTTAGGTAGGCTTATTCCTAGATATTTTATTCTTTTTGTTGCAATGGTAAATGGGAGTGTTTTCTTGATTTCACTTTCAGATTTTTCATCATTAGTATATAGGAATGCCAGAGATTTCTGTGCATTAATTTTGTATCCTGCTACTTTACCAAATTCATTGATTAGCTCTAGTAGTTTTCTGGTAGCATCTTTAGGATTCTCTATGTATAGTATCATGTCATCTGCAAACAGTGACAGCTTTACTTCTTCTTTTCCGATTTGGATTCCTTCTATTTCCTTTTCTTCTCTGATTGCTGTGGCTAAAACTTCCAAAACTATGTTGAATAAGAGTGGTGAGAGTGGGCAACCTTGTCTTGTTCCTGATCTTAGTGGAAATGCTTTCAGTTTTTCACCATTGAGGATGATGTTTGCTGTGGGCTTGTCATATATGGCCTTTATTATGTTGAAGAAAGTTCCCTCTATGCCTACTTTCTGCAGGGTTTTTATCATAAATGGGTGTTGAATTTTGTCGAAAGCTGTCTCTGCAACTATTGAGATAATCATATGGTTTTTCTCCTTCAATTTGTTAATATGGTTTATCACATTGATTGATTTGTGTATATTGAAGAATCCTTGCATTCCTGGAATAAACCCCACTTGATCATGGTGTATGATCCTTTTAATGTGCTGTGGATTCTGTTTGCTAGTATTTTGTTGAAGACTTTTGCATCTATGTTCATCAGTGATATTGGCCTGTAGTTTTCTTTCTTTGTCACATCCTTGTCTGGTTTTTGTATCAAGGTGATGGTGGCCTCGTAGAAGGAATTTGGGAGTGTTCCTCCCTCTGCTGTATTTTGGAAGAATTTGAGAAGGACAGGTGTTAGCTCTTCTCTAAATGTTTGATAGAATTCACCTGTGAAGCCATCTGGTCCTGGGCTTTTGTTTGTTGGAAGATTTTTAATCACAGTTTCAATTTCAGTGCTTGTGATTGGTCTGTTCATATTTTCTATTTCTTCCTGATTCAGTCTTGGCAGGTTGTGCATTTCTAAGAATTTGTCCATTTCTTCCAGATTGTCCATTTTATTGGCATAGAGTTGCTTGTAGTAATCTCTCATGATTTTTTTTTATTTCTGCAATGTCAGTTGTTACTTCTCCTTTTTCATTTCTAATTCTATTGATTTGAGTCTTCTCCCTTTTTTTCTTGATGAGTCTGGCTAGTGGTTTATCTATTTTGTTTATCTTCTTAAAGAACCAGCTTTTAGTTTTATTGATCTTTGCTATCGTTTCCTTCATTTCTTTTTCATTTATTTCTGATCTGATTTTTATGATTTCTTTCCTTCTGCTAGCTTTGGGGTTTTTTTGTTCTTCTTTCTCTAATTGCTTTAGGTGCAAGGTTAGGTTGTTTATTCAAGATGTTTCCTGCTTCTTAAGGTGGGCTTGTATTGCTATAAACTTCCCCCTTAGAACTGCTTTTGCTGCATCCCATAGCTTTTGGGTCGTTGTGTCTCCACTGTCATTTTTTCTAGGTATTTTTTTATTTCCTCTTTGATTTCTTCAGTGATCACTTCATTATTAAGTAGTGTATTATTTAGCCTCCATGTGTTTGTATTTTTTACAGATCTTTTCCTGTAATTGATATCTAGTCTCATGGTGTTGTGGTCAGAAAAGATACTTGATACAATTTCAATTTTCTTAAATTTACCAAGGCTTGATTTGTGACCCAAGATATGATCTATCCTGGAGAAAGTTCCATGAGCACTTGAGAAAAATGTGTATTCTGTTTTTTTTGAATGGAGTGTCCTATAAATATCAATTAAGTCCATCTTGTTTAATGTATCATTTAAAGCTTGTGTTTCCTTATTTATTTTAATTTTGGATGATCTGTCCATGGGTGAAAGTGGGGTGTTAAAGTCCCCTACTATGAATGTGTTAGTGTCGATCTCCCCTTTTATGGCTGTCAGTATTTGCCTTATGTATTGAGGTGCTCCTATGTTGGGTGCATAAATATTTACAATTGTTATATCTTCTTCTTGGATCGATCCCTTGATCATTATGTAGTGTCCTTCTTTGTCTCTTTTAATAGTTAAGTCTATTTTGTCTGATATGAGAATTGCTACTCCAGCTTTCTTTTGGTTTCCATTTGCATGGAATATCTTTTTCCATCCCCTTACTTTCAGTCTGTATGTGTCTCTAGGTCTGAAGTGGGTCTCTTGTAGACAGCATATATAAGGGTCTTTTTTTTGTATCCATTCAGCCAATCTGTGTCTTTTGGTGGGAGCATTTAGTCCATTTACATTTAAGGTAATTATCGATATGTATGTTTCTATTCCCATTTTCTAAATTGTTTTGGGTTCGTTATTATAGGTCTTTTCCTTCTCTTGTGTTTCTTGTCTAGAGAAGTTCCTTTAGCATTTGTTGTAAAGCTGGTTTGGTGGTGCTGAACTCTCTCAGCTTTTGCTTGTCTGTAAAGGTTTTAATTTCTCCATCAAATCTGAATGAGATCCTTGCTGGGTAGAGTAGTCTTGGTTGCAGGTTTTTCTCCTTCATCACTTTCAGTATGTCCTGCCACTCCCTTCTGGCTTGTAGGGTTTCTGCTGAGAGATCAGCTGTTAACCTTATGGGGATTCCCTTGTGTGTTATTTGTTGTTTTTCTCTTGCTGCTTTTAATATGTTTTCTTTTTATTTAATTTTTGACAGTTTGATTAATATGTGTCTTGGTGTATTTCTCCTTGTATTTATCCTGTATGGGACTCTCTGTGCTTCCTGGACTTGATTAACTATTTCCTTTCCCATATTAGGGAAGTTTTCAACTATAATCCGTTCAAATATTTTCTCAGTCCCTTTCTTTTTCTCTTCTTCTGGAACCCCTATAATTCGAATGTTGGTGTGTTTAATGTTGTCCCAGAGGTCTCTGAGACTGTCCGCAATTCCTTTCATTCTTTTTTCTTTATTCTGCTCTGCAGTAATTATTTCCACTACTTTATCTTCCAGGTCACTTATCCGTTCTTCTGCCTCAGTTATTCTGTTATTGATCCCATCTAGAGTACTTTTAATTTCATTTATTGTGTTGTTCATCGTTGCTTGTTTCATCTTTATTTCTTCTAGGTCCTTGTTAACTGTTTCTTGCATTTTGTCCATTCTACTTCCAAGATTTCGGATCATCCTTACTATCATTATTCTGAATTCTTTTTCAGGTAGACTGCCTATTTCCTCTTCATTTGTTAGGTCTGATGCATTTTTATCTTGCTCCTTCATCTGCTGTGTGTTTTTCTGTCTTCTCATTTTGCTTATCTTACTGTGTTTGGGGTCTCCTTTTTGCAGGCTGCACGTTCGTAGTTCCCGTTGTTTTTGATGTCTGTCTCCAGTGGCTAAGGTTGTTTCAGTGGGTTGTGTAGGCTTCCTGGTGGAGGGGACTAGTGCCTGTGTTGTGGTGGATGAGGCTGGATCTTGTCTCTTTAGTGGGCAGGTTCACGTCTGGTGGTGTGTTTTGGGGTGCCTGTGGCCTTATTATTATTTTAGGCAGCCTCTCTGCTAATGGGTGGGGTTGTGTTCCTGTTTTGCTAGTTGTTTGGCATAGGTTGTCTAGCACTGTGGATTGCTGGTCGTTGAGTGAAGCTGGGTGCTGGTGTTAAGATGGAGGTCACTGGGAGATTTCCGCTGTTTAATATTATGTGGAGCTGGGAGGTCTCTTGTTGACCAGTGTCCTGAAGTTGGCTCTCCTACCTCAGAGGCAGAGCCCTGACTCCTGGCTGGAGCACCAAGAGCCTTTCATCCACATGGCTCAGAATAAAAGGGAGAAAAAGTAGAGAGAATTAGTAGAAGTATGAGGAAAGAAAAAAGGAAAGGAGGAAAGGAACACCTACATTCTTAATACGAAAAATATAGGGTTTGGCTTATGGCTAGTATATTTGGTTCACATAATTAAAACACATATTTAATGCACAGTATTTTTTTGGAGACTGGTTTCAGTCAACATGTATAATTATACTACTTATACATTCAGCTTTTCTTTCAAGTGAGGGCTCTTCTGTGGTCTAACCTATGTACAATGTTTGAAAATGGAACAGCATCACACAAACTCCTGGGAAAAAAAAACAAAGAGAGAGTTTTGTTTTTCTCAATCCAGAAAAAAAAAAGCTAAAAATTATAGTTTTTTAAGTAACTCCTTGATATTATATCAAATATTTCTATGTTCTATCCCTAAACAACAAATCTACTATGTCCTAAGGCTTGCAGATACATACTATGACAGTGTATTTTGAGTTTTAACATACACACACACACAACTTTTCCCAGAAAATGCTTATTTTTTTCCTAATTCTATTTTGCATTGGTTATGTAAAATTCCCATAAGATCACTAGATTATAACCCCCATTTGAGAGAAAGAACATAATTACTCCTAGTTTTCCCCCATAATGCTGAAGACATGAGGTCCATTTAATAAGTACTTAATTCATATTTAGTGAACTCAAGTGCCAAAGTGCTTTAAGGGAGTTGAAACCACTATACTAGAATACCTGTAGGATTGCTGCTCTGATAGGTCTAAAAGAGCTCACTATATATTGCAAGATAAAACTTTCATACTAAGGTAAAAATTATAAAAATTATGACATTTATCATTTTTAAAATAACCTACTTTTTATAATGCATAGAAATAAATATTAGATGTCAACATATCTTCTAAATGATTAAGGGAAAATTGATTAAGAATTCAGCTCTAGGGCTCCCCTGGTGGCGCAGTGGTTGAGAGTCCACCTGCCGATGCAGGGGATACGGGTTTGTGCCCCGATCCGGGAAGATCCCACATGCCGCAGAGCAGCTGGGCCCGTGAGCCATGGCCGCTGAGCCTGCGCATCCAGAGCCTGTGCTCCGCAACGGGAGAGGCCACAACAGTGAGAGGCCCGCGTACCATAAAAAAAAAAAAAAAAAAAAGAATTCAGCTCTAAACCAGTGTTTGTCACATAAGAAGTACTCAATAAACTTTTATTGAATGAACAATTTTTGGTATCTGCGTGGTTGTGTATTTTTTACATATGAAAAATCAAAACTATGAAAACTAGAAAATAGATGAATTATTAGTAACACTAATTGATCTTTTAGTAAATACTTTACAAATCATATTTATCTGCTTCATATTAATCTGCAAGTGCTGATCTAAAATGAGTATGAGGTTTTTCAGGTTCTAAGGTTCATTTAATCTTTCTTTGAGCATACTCCAAAGCAACTTTCAAGGAATGCCTCCAAAACTCTATGGAAGGCCATATGTTTCCACTACTGTATCTACATTGTAGTATGTCTTGTTAGTACCCCTGCTAGATCCCGTGTTAATAACTCACTCCTACTCCTTCTCTTAGAAAGTGCCCTTGTCTAAATGGGAGCCACCTTGTCTCAGAGATTACACTCACTTTTCTGTGTATAGCCAGCAGTCAATGTCTAAGTGAATGGAGTACCAAAGGCTAGCTCTTGCCTCAACATGGGACCAAATCTCTCTACAAAGATGGCTAGTGAAATATAATGACTTTTTCTTTTCAATACTCATCAGAAGAGGATCAGAAGAAGCTTCTAATCGGATGGTAATGGCAATAGTGTACTTTGCCCCAAAGCTATATAAATGGTCCTGCTTTCTTTTACAGTCTGAGGGAACTTGACTGTCTGGACCTTCTGGAGAACAATGCAGTAGTCCACTGTATTGAGGACACAATGTCAATTAAACCAGAAGAGCATGAAACAGTAAATATGCTAGGTTTTTTGAAAAGGCATATGTATTCCACATAGTGGGACCTAAACCCTACCGAGATGCCTGATGTATCAATGACATTTTTAGGGGTGCAGTAGTATTGGACATGTTGTAGCATCCCTTCCAAAGTATTGGCATCTTACAACTTGCACCTTTTACCACCAAGAAAGAAGCACAATATTTGGCAGTCCTCTTTGAGTTCTGGAAGCAGCACATTTCACACTTGTTATCCTGCTCTGATCTTGTTAGTGAGTTGCATGGAAGGTTGCCAGTTTTGAGCAGAGTAGAGAGCTAGAGAGAATTGTGTTGTAGATCCAGACTTTGTAAAGATTTGTCACTTGAGCCAAATGACCCATAGCCAGAAGAACCCATGTGACTAGAGGTATACACAGTCGAGAAATATGCCTGGTTAAGCCTCTGGCAAGCTCCAAAAATAGAATCACAGGACAAACTCTTTGGTTTCTGAGTCAAAGCCATGCCACCAACAGCAGAGAGCTATACACCATTAGAAAAACAGCTCTTCATATGTATCTGTGTCCCGGTAGAAACTGAGCATGTATTTATTTATGTATTTATTTTTATTGAAGTATGGTTGACTTACAATATTATATTAGTTTCAAGTGTAGTTTCACAAGTGAGTTGATATTTTTATAGATTATGCATATGCATGATACAAAGTTATTATAATAATATTGACTATATTCCTTGTGCTGTACCTCACATCCCCATGACTTAATTTATAACTGGTAGTTTGAACCTCTTAATCGCCTTCACTTATTTCACCCATCCTCCTAAACCCCTCCCCTTTGGAAACTGATATCTGTGAATCTGTTCCTCTTTTATCATATTTGTCCATTTGTTTTGTTTTTTAAATTCCATATATAAGTGAAAATATATAGTATTTCTCTTTCTCTGGCTGACTTATTCACTTAGCATAAAACCCTTTAGTTCCATCCATATTGTCACAAATGGAGAGATTTCATTCTCTTTTATGGTGAGTATTACTACATTTTATACACACACACACACACACACACACACACACACACACACATATACTGGGTTGGCCAGAAAGTTTGTTCACGTTTTGATGTAAGATATATATATATATATATATATATATATTTGCATTTTCTTTATATATTTATCAATCAATAGACAGGTTGCTTCCATATTTTTGCTATTATAAATATTGCTGTGATGAACATTGAGGAGCATATATCTTTTCAAATTTTGTTTTCTTTAAATAAATACCAAGAAGTGGAATTCTTGGTTTGTGTGGTAGTTCTATTCTTAATTTTTGGGGGAATCTCTATATCCATAGTGGCTGTACCAACTTTCATTCCCATCAACAATATATAAGTGTTCCCACATCCTTGCCAACACTTGCTATTACTTGTCTTTTTGTTAATAGCTATTTTAACAGATGTGAGGTTATATTGTGATTTTGATGTTCATTTTCCTGATGATTAGTCACGTTGAGCATCTTTTCATGTGCCTGTTGCCCAACTGTATATCTTCTTTGGAAACATTTCTATTTGGGTTCTCTGCCTATTTTTAAATTAGATTATATTCCAGGATACACTTTAAACCAATGGTGATTATACAATACTATGTCCCTGATAGAGGAATGTATTGGTCTGAAATTCAAGGGGAGAAAGCAACTGCTGCTGCTTCATATGACCTTCAGTGACCCACTTTTGGAATTTGGGCTTTCAGTCCCTGCCACTGTGGGTCCTGGGGTTCAGAGGCAAGGTGTTTCCATCAGGAAATGCACTAAGAATTTTATTAAATTTAAAGCTGTGGTTGTCTCAAGCCCACTGTTCTCCTATCAGTAGACCAGAAAGCATAAAAAGGAATACTTGACTCCAGTCATCATGAGGAGGTGGGCTGCTGCTGCATAAAGGGAAAAAGAGAAGCATGCATGGCATGCAAGTGATCCGCTGGACAGTATTTCAGTACTCTGTGCCTGTCACTATAAATGGATGGGTACTGTAACATAAGAAAGGCAAGGTATCAGGGGGTCACATCCCGCTAGGGTAAGGGTCTAAATCACCCCACCAGACAACACACCTGGCCCAGTAGAAGTGCTGGTTGAGGATGTGCGGAGTCTAGATGGGCAGAAAATATGCCATTGTTAGAGCTCAGAACCAGCAGCAGCAGCAATACTTTCTCTGAAATTATGAACAATCAGAATCATGAATTAGGTTTTCCTGGCTGATGTGAGCTCAACATGAGAAGTAAGTGAATCTGAGTGATACAAGGGGAGAATTTTAGTATTTGCTGTTTTTACGCCACCAAAATTGCCTTTACTGACAGTACACTCATCTCTCAGTATATTCATCTCCCAGCAACCGTGGTATCTACTGATAACTGCTCATAGCTTCCACCTCTTTTTTTTTTTACTTGCCTCTCTACTGAACGGGAGCCACTTCGCACCTGGGAACCTTATCTGGATGTAATCCCCCAATTACACCCTCACCAGGCTGCATTCAACAGGCAATGGCCTACTGACATGGTGGCAGAATAAACCAGTTCTCCTGCACCAACTCTGTGGTGCCAGTCACCTTCCAGGGTTTGCCATGAGTCAAGCTGGAGCCAATCTCCATTAAAGAGAGCATCCCTGCTTAGCTTTATTTCCCTCCTCTATTCTTTGTCTTATAGCCCTCATCTTAGATTCCACTCTTAACAAAACTTTTTCACTAGACTTCCAATCTGGGCATTGCTTCTTGTGAACTGAAGCTAAGAGATATTTTACTGCAGCAAACAGAAAGAGAGGAATTGAATGCTGACCATACATTTCTCTCTTAGCCTAAATATGGTCTCCAACCACCAAACATGTAAAAAGGAATCCACCATTTTGTTACATATGAAATAAATGTCAATTACATACCAATTCTTATGTCATGAATTTGAGAAAAATACTCTTTTGTCCTTGAGAAATAGGATGTCTCCTTGAGCAGCTAAACCTATGTCCAGAAATTACTAAGATTAATGAAAATAATTGACATAAGCCTTTACTCTCTAGATATACATTATTCAAAAAGTCTAGAAAGTAGGTTTTCTAGATTACAGAGGGTTTATTCGTGAAACGTTAACATTAAAATCATAACTGGCTTGGACGGGAGTTTATAAATTTTTATTACAGATTTGCATGCTTTCTTAGACAGATGATATTGGATATTATTTCAACTGTTCCTAATGACTCAAACTTATTGTTTTTAATAGCTATTACTACTGGAATGTACTATAACAGTGATGCCTCTTATTCTGCTGAGATGTGTTTGGATCTGTACCAAATTAATAATTATGGCTTTGTTTTGAATTCTTATGTCTGATTTTGATTATGTTGCTAGCTCTTTCCATTAGTTTGACGGTGTCACCGATCTCAATTTTGAGTGTATCCACTCATAGCAGTTCCTCTTTCCCTTTCAGTTTGTTATTGTTAGGATTTTATTGGCATGGAAAATAAATAATAATTATTATTATTTAATGCTTACTATATACCAGGCAATTTCTAAGTGCCCTATGTACTTTAACTCATTTAATCTTTACAAACTCATTAGTATGTTTTGTAAATTAAGAGTAAATTGGTCCTACGAAACATCATAACATAGCTCTCTTTTGTACCATTTATATAAGCTTTAGTGCATGAACTTACTGACATTTATTTATTTTATTTCCTCAGAAATGTAATTTTGTGTCCTCCTAGATTTTTAGCTATATGTTAGATAAATAAGAGAGGTAAGAGACAGTTGAGTTCTAGCTATGAATATAAACATGGAAAATTATGTGACTAAGGCTAAGAATGCAAGGAATTTGGAGTATTAATCACATTTGAGTGAGATGTTGGAGATTTGCTAGTGCAATGTGAGAATGAAGGGCATTCTGAAAAAGAAATCACTTTTACTGCTGCTACACACTAAATAACAAGTTTAAAAAGTAAACCATTTAATAATCACAGACAACAGTTATCAAATAGTTCTCATTAATTCCATTAATTCTAAAAGGATGTTCTTCCTTGTGGGTCATGGTCGTTGTAAAGTGAAGCTCTTCTGATTTTCACTAATTCTTATAGCTTTACCAGGAATTTCTTAAACTTAACAACAACAACAAAATCAATCATGTTTCTGTGGATGGCTTATAAAGAGTGAATATTTTTAGACTTTTAGATGTGTCCTTTAGTATACATTCCAGCATTTGCAGGTTCCAGTTGGAACCTGTTATGATAGCCTGACCCTCATTCTCATCCATCTTTGAAAACAGGGAGGAAGCCAACCCAGAGACATTGATCTTTTTTCTCCTTTTGTTAGTGTTCCAGTAAAAGTAATACCACCTATATTATCTAATAAAATGTATCTAAGTTTTCTCTCTGGTTGAGTTCCTACCTCTTCCTCCAGGGAATGCTGTGTTAGTGTCTTCTTGGCCTCCCATTAATTTAAGACATTCTTTTCATACACGTGTATAACACTCCCTAAAGTATTATTGGTTTATAAATCACACTTGTTGTTTCAGGGCAATAAATGGAATGATAAATGCATGCTTTGTTCAATCACCTTTTTATTCATGAAAGGCAAAACCAAATATTCTAAAAACATTTATCTACATCAGGAATAAGCTATAAACCTTTCAAAAATGCTCCAAGTAATCCAGAAAGGAACCACTGATTACTGTCATAACAAGAAGGATTCAACAACACTAAATGCTCATAGAAGCATAAAATGTCAGAGATGGAAAATCAAGTTCAGTACCCTCCTTTTACAGATGGGAAGCTAAAGCTTTTGAGAGGAGAATTGATTTACATAGTCACCCAAACAGTCATTGATGACATCAATCCTAGTCTCTGTGTCTCCTGACTCTGAATTCAGTACAGCTTCGTGAGGTCATAGGTGTTGGGGTAGGAGCTATAAGAACAGCACAGGCAACTTTACCCTCTCCAGAGTTTATGCCCTGTGCAGATGTCTATTGGTTAGAATGGACTGGAACCTGGAAGGACAAGAAACTCCAAGATACATTTCAAAGTTTCCAACTTTGTAAAAGTGTCCTGAAAAGTATTTCATCTAATGAAACATGCCAATTCATCCAATGATCTGACTGAGCATGACTAAGCATTCTGTGATTCCTATGAGAAGTGGATTTAAAGCTGGTAGTGGGAGAAGGAGAGATTTTTTTTTTTTACAATGTTAGAAGAGGAAAGGCCACCTTCCTCCTCAAAGCTGAATTCCAAAATACTGACTTTAGATTTTTACCAATTTCTCCATCTATACAAGTACTAGCATGTTACTGTCTCATTTTATCTTTAAAAAAATCAAGAAGAGTAATCTTTTAACATTCCCACAGGCATAGGTTTCCCTTTGTTTGAACAATGTAATATATATGTGATATAATCCAATGAAAAGTGTGGTTAATAGCACAGGGTTCTTGACATTTGACTCTATGAACTGTGCCACAGCATGCTACCATTATTCCATTTCCCATCTCTGACTAACAACTATCCATCTTTTGTTTAACCCCTTATTTTGAAATAATTTCAAACTTATTAACAAGAACATACCAGAGATGCTACAAGGAAAACTACTCTTCTCCCAGATTCCCCAACTGGTAATTTTTTCTAATCGTTTTCTTTATATGTACATATATGTATACATTATTGTCATTTTTCAACCAAGTGAGAGTATGTTATAGGTATGATGCTCCATTACTCCTAAATACTTAAATATATATTTTCTATATGAGTCACTTTCCTACAAATGATACTACACACACCTTAATCAAGAAATTAACATTTGTAAAAGACCAACATTTACTATTCCCTTTCTCTGTAAGTGTCTTTCTTTCCTATTTGAAGAGCAGATATATAATTCCCCTGTATAGCACTTAAGAGATTAAAAAATGTCTAGCTTATTAACATGTATGTATCCATCAGTAGCATATAATCTTTTTGAAAATAGAATCTATGAACATCTTTTTAACCATGATATCTATTAAGATTAGTTGTTCAATAAATATTTTTAATAAATCAATGGAACTTTTAAAAAAGTTTGCATTTAATATGAAGCTAGGAAGGATAGTCGATTGGTGGATGATGAAATGAACTTTGAAAATATGGGAGCAAATTAATAAGATAATATTTATCAAGTAGAAATGACAGTCTGGACAGCAAGCATGGGTTTGAGGAAACTTAACCACTTACATAGAATATGTTTCGGGGATTTCCTTGACTGATGCTTATTGTATCTGCCAGAAAGCAAGAGTGCTTTCAAGTTATAACTGTTTAAGAGATAATGGACTTGATTAGTCCAAACACTGCTTAGTCTGTTGGGCAGAGCATATTTGGAGATGATATTCAACTGACAGTTCCAGTGTATAGGCAGGATGGAGAGCTGAAAAAGCAGAGGGACAAATGAAATGGCATGATGGTATGATGTGAGAAAATAATGGAGGAATCCTGGATGTATCATTAGAACATGGTGTACTGGACCTTCAGCATGCCTGCCCTAAAACATCTGAACAATGCTGTATGATTGATTGATTTTGGCTCCAAAAGGTAGAACTCATACCAGGTGTTAAAATATATAGCAAAGAAGACATTAGCACGATGGAAAGCTGAACCACCAACAGAGAATCTAAAAACAAGAATGATCTACATGGTGAGTGTCAGTGGAAGGATTCCACTGCGTGGAGGGAAACTGATCTTCAGTCAACTTAGCAACTGAAGAAAGTTTAGGCAGAGTGGCACAAGTAATATTTTATCCCATTCCTGCCATTTCCTTGCCATATGTAATAGATATCATCAAGGGTTTGCAGTGCTGCCCAAGCTCTGTGGTCCAGTTTTATGTGTTCTACTTCCAGCATTCCATCTCCTCTCTGAGAATTCATGTAGGAATAGAAAAGAGCAAATTCCCCTTAAGAAGCCACTCTCTGCCCTGGTTTCTCCTCTCCCTTTCTAGTAAACACATATGCCAGTAAACACATACCTGAAACATCAAATATATGCATTTCCAATTAAGATTGCCTCGTGGTTTCAAAATATTTGGTTGGATAGGCCATCAGTAAGTAAGGAAGGAGAACTAATATTTATTGGGTAGCTTTCATGTGCCAAGTAATTTAGGGTGCTTTACATATGCATTTTCACTTGATCATCAAAAATCGTTGATCTTATCCTTATATTAAAGATGAGGATCAGAATTTAAAATGTCACATCCTCTTTGCCCTAACCTCAACATGATCCATCAAGAAGACAATATTACTTCTCAGTTTATAGAAGTGGCAATGAGGTTCAGAAATTAGTTTCTTTGCCAAAGACACACAGATACTACATGGTGAAACTAGGCTTTGAAGGTTTCCTGTTTCTAAAGATATGTTTCTAAAAATGAAGAGTAAAAGAGAGAGTTTTTCAAATGAAATGAACTGAAGTGTGCTTATAAAAGTCTTTCAATTATTTTACAAAAGTGTCCAAATTTCCACAGTTAGCACTTGTTTTGGGTTAAGACAAAATATTTTCTAATATAGCTACTGGGACGCAGCCACATAGCACAGGGAAATCAGCTCGGTGCTTTGTGTCCACCTAGAGGGGTAGGATAGGGAGGATAGGAGGGAGATGCAAGAGGGAGGAGATATGGGGATATATGTATATGTATAGCTGATTAACTTTGTTATACAGCAGAAACTAACACACCATTGGAAACCAATTATACTCCAATAAAGATGTTAAAAAAAAAAGCATACAAATGTCCACAAGAGGTATTAATGCTTTTTTTTGATGTTAAAGTTTAAAAAAGAGAGAGAAATATACACACCTAAACATAACGGTTGGCAAAGATGGTCAGCGAATCTGGATAATCAGAAGTGGCTCAAAATGAGAATTTGGGATATATCAGTGATTCCAAAATAAAGGAGGAAGAGAGTGCCAAAGGTGAATTTCCCATCCTTTATACTTGCTAAAGATGGGTCTTTGCAGAACTGTGTACTGACAGACTCCAAAAAGCCTTTCTGATGCTGATGATATTGAAAAACATGATTTAACTACTTGCATGTATCTTTAAAGGTGAAAACACATTAATAAATTGAAAGTTTCATGAAAAACCTGTCTTTGGAATTACCTTCCTTATTTGTGTGAATACACTCAGTGAATTTATGAAGATTAATGGTAATGCAATGAACATCAAAGCACACAATGATTTGCTACTTATTATAAAAGGCTGCCGATATTTTGTACAACCAAGCAGCACAACATGCAAGAAATTCAATGAAACCTTTTGAAACAAGCCATTGAGAAAGGGAAGAGCAGATCAAGCCACACACTATCTCTAGGGACAGAGGCTTCTCTTCCATCATAAATTGATAGCTCTGGCACCCATGAAAGGCAACTGGGACACTCAGAGGACTGCATAGAGATATGACTGTCACAAAGGAAGTAGAAACAGAAGTCTGCCTCAAAGGAATGTAGTGTGTCTGAATCCTTGAGAATACAAAGACAAAACTTCCTTCCAATTAATAACTTGAGAATTCTGGATAGCTGAAAACAATACAGAAAAACCTTAAACCTTCAGGATAATTTGAAGATGTGGAATACCTTAACTTCAAAATAACTGTATTTTTTTTAATGCAACAAATCTCAGCAAAAAATCTCTCACATTCACTTCCTACTGCAAGGTTTTTTTGGCAAGTGAGTGTAGGTCTGCAAAATTGTGGGGAAAGTAGAACAGAGAGCTAATCATGGGAATAATGTTGACATAAAAGCAATGCAAGAAAGCTTAAGTCCATGCTATGTGTAAAAATAATAAACATTAAAAAGAATTGTGGTAGATCAGAATACAGTCTAACAGTATTTGGGAAAGAGACTTAAAAATGCACATGACTTGAGTCACAGTCTTCAAAATACTTAACTTCTGGGGGATTAAAAACAAGCAGAAAGAGAGAGTAACTTTGGAAATTAAGTGGTGAATATTAAAAGACATAAAAAAGGGAAATTCAGGGTCGTGTAAGACAAAGTGAACCAAATAAAATAAAATCAGAGGACACACATATCACCCCCACCACACACACACACACACACACACACACACACACACACAAATCCATTAAAGAATATGGACTTTGATACAGTTGAACAAACAAACAAACAAAAATAAGGAATCCTCTAAACTACTTTAATACTAAATAAATGAACAGGAAAAAGAAGCTAATAAAGCCATGTAGAATTATTATTTAAGAAATCAGAAAATGAGGTTTAATACACCTCAAGTGATGAAAGTCTCCATGAACAAACAACAATATATCACAAGAAATCATAAGACAGCACTCAAATTAAGTTATGTGCTCAAGCAAACATTTTGGGAGAGAGATATTGCTTTGAAACAGAAATTCAAATTGAAGAACAGAAATTAGCCAAAAAAAAAAAAAAAAGAGCTGCAGGAGAAAGAAATGAAAAAACAGTCAGCTGAACTCAGAAAAGAAATGGAAGGAAAAAATTGACCCAGAAATAAAGGCTAACTTACAAGATGCCTAGAGACAAAAAGAGTCAAAATAATATTTTAAAAGGGTTATAAGTCATTGAAGAAAACCAAGAAAACACCTGAAACAATGAAATTGACTTTAAAAAAATAAAAAGTTTCAGAGAAAATAGTGGTTAAATTTAAAGACAGGCAAAGAAGAATAAAGGTCACGTACTTGGAATCCCTAAAGAAAAAATGTAAAAGAACAATGTTACAGTACTAATATTTAAATGTATAACCCAAGAAAAGTTTTCATAAATGAAGGTCTGAATCTATAAATTGAAAGGGCCTACAGCTACATTTAAAAATTAGCCTGGAAGTATAAACTGTGGAGCGTCTATATTGTAGAGAATTATTCAGCTATTATGAAAAAGAATGAAGATGATTTTTATGAACTGATATGGAGTGAATTCAGGTTACGTACTTTCTTAACTGAAGCATAGTTGATTTATAATTTTATGTTAGTTTCAGGTGTATAAAACAGTTATTCAATGTTTTTATAGATTATGTTCCATTTAAAGTTCTTAGAAAATAATGGCTATATTTCCCTGTGCTGTACAATATATCCTTATAGTTTATTCATTTTACACATACTAGTTTGTATCTCTTAATCTCTTAGTTTGTGCCCTTTCCCCCTTTCCTCTTTCTACTGATAACCATTAGTTTGTTCTCTATGGCTGTGAAAGTTTCTGTTTTGTTATATTCATTCCTTTTATTTTTTAGATTCCACATATGTGATAACATACTGACTATAATTTTAGTGAAAAAAAACAATGTGGAAGAAAATTGTATCTATGGCCTGCTGTATTTCCTATATCCCTTTATGCAAAAGTAAACTATGGAAAAGATAAGCCATAGATTAAAGAGATTCATAACCTATGGAGTATGTGGAGGGACACGGTTGACATAAAGAATAAATGGATTAGTATAGAAGTTAGTGACTCCTCTCTGGATATGCTTTTTGTATCATTTTGACATTGAAAACAACATTAATTTTCACATAGTCAAAAAATAAATAACTAAATGGTCAAGCAAGGTTTGGGGGTATTCAAAAATGGAACAAAAAATCAAACTTTAATCCAAATAACCGGCCATACTGAAGGGGATGGGAAAAAAGAACTAACCTAAATATTTTTTTAAATATATTTTGATATATACTATAATGCCTGAGACTAAAAAGATGGGAGAAAGAAGAGGGTTCACGGTCATCCTAACGGGAGGAGAAAACCAGAGTGATGAGGTGGAATGTGCCTTGTGGACTTAAGGAAGCTGATGTCAGGGACCTGATGGCAACTGTGATTGATTCATAGAGGGAGATGAAAGTGTTTCTTATCCAGTAAGAGTGAGGAGGCTGTTGGATCCAGCTATGTGAGGTAGAAATTGAGGATGGTAAGATTCTCCACTGATGGAAAGGCTGGATCATGAAGCAAGTCCATGGGTACTTGCCAGAGCATCAGTCTATGAGAATCACCAAAAAAACCTACTATGTTAATTCAGAAATATGGTGCCAATGACCTTGCGTTTCTACTCCAGTATTTTTATACTTAACTCCTTTATGGCTAAAAAAAATTAATTAGTCCAGTCTAGTTTTTACTAAGGTAAATAGCACTTTCAAATGAAAGTACAAAAACTCTAATGCTAACCATTCTGTGCTGAGTATTTTTGCAATGCATATGGGCAAATGAGGCCTTTCTGAAACCAAAGAATGTGTGACATTGATATTTACAGGGGAAAAAATACTTATTTTATCTAAATTTCAAAACTTCTAATATGCTTCCCAAGGAGTTATCTTGTTTAGCAAACAACAACACCAACAACAAAAACAGGAGAAGAGACAATAAAGAGTAAACAGAAGATAATGTAGTATCTGCAACACTTGTTCACAGAACAAAAGAATCCTTTGCACATTTTCTAAGCCAAATTTTGAAAACTTCCCAGAGTTCCCAATCTGTAAACCAAAGTAGTAGTACTGGAAGTTTCTCACTCATTCTCTCAGGTGTCAGGAACTGTAATTTTATTTTATTTATTTATTTATTTATTTATTTGTGATACATGGGCCTGTCACTGTTGTGGCCTCTCCCGTTGTGGAGCACAGGCTTCGGACGTGCAGGCTCAGCGGCCATGGCTCACGGACCCAGTGGCTCCACGGCATGTGGGATCTTCCCCAACCGGGGCAGGAACCCGTATCCCCTGCATTGGCAGGCAGACTCTCAACCACTGCATTACCAGGGAAGCCCAATTTTATTTTATTTTTTTAACAATTCAATTTAATCTCTGCTCTGAGCCTCCTAATCCACTTGATCACAGAAAACATAGTCATATTTATTTTATGATCCAACTCATCTTTCTAGGTTTAAATTAAGTCAGTTCAGGGATTTCTTGTCTTCTGCTTAGTCTCTGGGGGGTCACCTAACCCTCAGGAGCAGGTATTTGGCCCAAAGTTCTCAGTGTTTATCCATGTTGGTATTCACTGGGGAGCCATCACCTCTTCTGGGTCTTGGACACCAACTCCCTTCAGTTGGCATTCCTGGAGACTCCCACTTCCTATCTGGTTTCTGGGCCTTCTTCCATGTTGCTTTCCAAAGTAGGCTTCCTCCATCATGACTGTGGTTCTGTATGATGTTCTCAGAGGCATGAGGAAGGTTGACTCCCTTCCTTGTCCTTTTTTGAGGTCCACAGGAAATTTAGGTACCATATTAGATATTCTTGCTCCCAGTCAATACTACAACTCAATGTCATTGTGACACAGGGACTACAGTGTAGCTCCAGCTTCCCAGAATTTCAGCCAGAAAGCAGATCCTTGTTGTCCTCTGCTCTCAGATCCTGGAACACATCATTCATATTTGTGCCTGGACTGCAAGCAAGATCATGCATATCTCAAGAACATTCATTTTAACTCTTTGTTTTCCAATTCACATTCTCTCTTTCCAGTCAGCAGGCTCAGCATCAATCCCAAAGTAGGCAAAACTGGGTCTCAAGTCACTGTCCATTCTCATTGTATATTTCAATTATAAGTAAAATGTTTGGGTTTTGTCCTCAAAAGCAGGGTTTTAAACTTCAAGTATTCTTTCTTACTAATGTTTATATTAGAAAAATTAAAACTCTGTTTCCTTTAGGTTTGCTGAGGCATTCCATTTTCTGAAACACTAAGTGGTAAAATATGACCTGATGTAGCTGAGAGCTATGGAGACAGGATAATATACAGGTAAATATGTAATTACTCACTCAGTGTGTAATATAGTGTGACAGTGCAAAAGTTTACCCTCTACACCAGTTCTTACTCTAAAATCATAATCTTATCAGTCAGGAGTTGGGTGATAACAGGCAAAATATGCACAGAGAGCCGCTTAGAGTAGGTTGGAAAAAAATAACTGCTTAAAGCCTATTCAGATTCAGATGAGTGCATTGGACAGTGATGCACAGGTTTGGTTATGATAGTGATAAACAAGGTGACAGGTAAGAGACACAAAATTGGTTAGAGTGCAAGCAGAGGCCAAGATCAGGGGACTAAAGGTAGGAAACAAGCCCTGAGGTGGAAGCTGCAGGGTCAGCCTGGAATACCAGGCATTGGGGATTGGAGAGCACAGTCAGAGCCTTGATGTTGAGTTACTGAACTGCACACTGGGCTGCTTAGGCACTCCCTGCCCAGAACCTGGATGCACCCCAAACTCTGATTCCAACTGCAATTACAATATATAATTTTACCTGATAAGGGTCTACAGATCATCAAAATATCCTCTCCAATGTCTAAGTTCTTATTGTCACATAACAAATAATATTCTTTCACAATTGAAACATTAGTTTAAAATGGAAATCCCTCTAGAAAGCACTGTGTGGCTTATTGCACACTGTTATCCATGCTGATGCTAGGAACATTCTTTACTTAAAAAATTTTTTTTAAAGACCATTTTTTGGTAACAGCTTTACTGACTTATAATTAACATGCTATACAATTTTCCCACTTAAATTATGCAAGTCAATATTTTCTAGTATATTCCGAGAGCTGTGCAACCACCACTGTCATAAATTTTAGAACATTTTCGTCACACTGAAAAAGAAACCTAGTGTCCTTTAGCGATCATCCCCAATACTCTTGTCCCCGAGCCTGAGGCAACCTCTAATCTACTTTCTGTCTCTATGGGTTTGCCTATTCTGGACAATTCAAGTAAATTATGTCATTCACTACGTGACTTCTTTCACTTAGCATAATGGTTTCAAGCTTCATCCACGATATAGCATGTATCAGTATTTCATTCCTTTATATTGTCAAGCAATATTAAATGGTATGGATATACTATACTTGATTTATTCATTCATAAAACTTTATCATGAAAACATTCAAACATGTATAAAAGGAGATATAATATAATAATGATACCCACAGACCCATTACCCAGTGTCAATGATTATTAATTCATGGCTAATTTTATTTATTCTCTCCCCATCATTTTCCATCCCTACATCATTTTAACATGTTTTTCTTTCAGAAATAGTTCCATATATACTCATAAATAGATGCATATATACAAATTGTTTTTTTAAAAACAACCACAAAATCATCACTGCACCTAAAATTTGTATTCCTTAAAATCATCAAGTACCAGCAAGTGCTAAATTTAATCTGTGTTTCTTTTTTAAAAAAAACATTTTTATTGGAGTATAATTGCTTTATAATGGAGTGTTACTTTCTGCTTTATAACAAAGTACATCAGTTATACTTATACAAATGTCCCCATATCTCTTCCCTCTTGCATCTCCCTCCCTCGCACCACCTTATCCCACCTCTCTAGGTGGTCACAAAGCACCGAGCTGATTTCCTTGTTCTATGCAGCTGTTTCCCACTAGCTGTCTATTTTACACTTGGTAGTGTATATATGTCCATGACACTCTCACACTTTGTCCAGCTTACCCTACCCCCTCTCCGTATCCTCAAGTCCATTCTCTAGTAGATCTGCGTCTTTCTTCCCATCTTGCCCTTGGTTTTTCACGACCATTTTCTTTCTTTTTTAGATTCCATATACATGTGTTAGCATATGATATTTGTTTTTCTCTTTCTGACTTACTTCACTCTGTATGACAGGCTCTAGGTCCATCTACCTCATTACAAATAATTCAATTTCATTTCTTTTTATGGCTGAGTAATATTCCATTGTATATATGTGCCATATCCTCTTTTTCCATTCATCTGTTGATGGACGCTTAGGTTGCTTCCATGTCCTAGATATTGTACGTAGAGCTGCAATGAACATTTTGGTACATGACTCTTTCTGAATTATGGTTTTCTCAGGGTACATGCCCAGTAGTGGGACTGCAGGGTCATATGGTAGTTCTATTCTTAGTTTCTTAAGGGAACTCCATACTGTTCTCCATAGTGGCTGTATCAATTTACATTCCCACCAACAGAGCAAGAGGGTTCCCTTTTCTCCACACCCTCTCCAGCATTTATTGTTTGTAGATATTTTGGTGATGGTCATTCTGACCGGTGTGAGATGATATCTCATTGTAGTTTTGCTGTGCATTTCTCTAATGATTAAAGATGTTGAGCATTCTTTCATGTGTTTGTTGGCAATCAGTATATCTTCTTTGGGGAAATGTCTATATATGCTTTCTGCCCATTTTTGGATTAGGTTGTTTGTTTTTTTGATATTGAGTTTCATGTGCTGCTTGTAAATTTTGGAGATTAATCCTTTGTCAGTTGCTTCATTTGTAAATATTTTCTCCCATTCTAAGGGTTGTCTTTTGTCTTGTTTATGGTTTCCTTTGCTGGGCAAAACTTTTAAGTTTCATTAGGTCCTGTTTATTTTTGGTTTTATTTCCATTTCTCTAGGAGGTGGGTCAAAAAGGATCTTGCTGTGATTTATGTCATAGAGTGTCCTGCCTATGTTTTCCTCTAAGAGTTTTATACAGTCAGGCCTTACATTTACGTCTTTAATACATTTTGACTTTATTTTTGTGTATGGTGTTAGAGAGTGTTCTAATCTCATTCTTTTATGTAGCTGTCCAGTTTTCCCAGCACTACTTACTGAAGAGGCAGTCTTTTCTCCACTGTATACTCTTGCCTCATTTATCAAAAATAAGGAGACCATATGTGTGTGGGTTTATCTCTGGGCTTTCTATCCTGTTCCATTGATCTATATGTCTGCTTTTGGGCCAGTACCATACTGTCTTGATTACTGTAGATTTGTAGTATAGTCTGAAGTCAGGGAGCCTTATTCCTCCAGCTCCATTTTACTTTCTCAAGATTGCTTTAGCTATTTTGCAGTCTTTTGTGTTTCCATACAAATTGTGAACTTTCTGTTCTAGTTCTGTGAAAAATAACAATGGTAGTTGATAGGGATTGCATTGAGT
This sequence comes from Monodon monoceros, assembly GCF_005190385.1. NCBI lineage: Eukaryota > Metazoa > Chordata > Mammalia > Artiodactyla > Monodontidae > Monodon > Monodon monoceros. The sequence goes on from NW_021703765.1 coordinate 35,233,779, forward strand.
CTGTAGATTGTTTTGGGTAGTAGAGTCATTTTCACAATGTTGATTCTTCCAATCCAAGAACATGGTGTATCTCTCCATCTGTTTGTATCATCTTTAATTTATTTCATCAGTGTCTTATAATTTTCTACAAACAGGTCTTTTGTCTCTTTAGGTAGGTTTATTCCTAGGTATTTTATTATTTTTGTTGCAATGGTAAATGGGAGTGTTTTCTTAATTTCACTTTCAGATTTTTCATCATTAGTATACAGGAATGCGAGAGATTTCTGTGCATTAATTTTTGTAAGGTGCTACTTAACCAAATCCATTGATTAGCTCTAGTAGTTTTCTGGTAGCATCTTTAGGATTCTCTGTGTATAGTACCATATCATCTGCAAACAGTGACAGCTTTACTTCTTCTTTTCCGATTTGGATTCCTTTTATTTCTTTTTCTTCTCTGATTGTTGTGGCTAAAACTTCCAAAAATATGTTGCATAAGAGTGGTAAGAGTGGGCAACCTTGTCTTGTTCCTGATCTTAGTGGAAATGGTTTCAGTTTTTCACCATTGAGGATGATGCTGGCTGTGGATTTGTTATATGTGGCCTTTATTATGTTGAGGAAAGTTCCCTTTATGCCTACTTTCTAGAGGGTTTTTATCTTAAAGGGGTGTTGAATTTTATTGAAACCTTTCTCTGCATCTATTGAGATGATCATATGTTTTTTCCCCTTCAATTTGTTATTATGGTGTATCACATTGATTGATTTGCGTATATTGAAGAATCCTTGCATTCCCGGGATAAACCCCACCTGATCATGGTGTATGATGTTTTTAATGTGGTGTCAGACTCTGTTTGCCAGTATTTTTTGTTTTGTTTTGTTTGTTTTCGTTTTTTTTTTTCTTTCTGAGGTATGCAGGCCTCTCGCTGTTGTGGCCTCTCCCGTTGCGGCGCACAGGCTCCGGACGCGCAGGCTCAGCGGCCATGTCTCATGGACCCAGCTGCTCCACGGCATGTGGGATCTTCCCGGACTGGGGCATGAACCTGTGTCCCCTGCATCGGCAGGTGCACTCTTAACCACTGCGCCACCAGGGAAACCCTGTTTGCTAGTATTTTGTTGAGGATTTTTGTATCTATATTCATCAGTGATATTGGCCTGTAGTTTTCTTTCTTTGTAACGTCTTTGTATGGTTTTGGTATCAGGGTGATGGTGGCCTCATAGAATGAGTTTGGGAGTGTTCCTCCCTCTGATATATTCTGGAAGATTTTGAGAAGGGTGAGTGTTAACTCTTCTCTAAATGTTTGATACAATTCGCCTGTGAAGCCATCTGGTCCTCGGCTTTTATTGTTGGAAGATTTTTAATCACATTTTCAATTTCAGTGTTTGTGATTGGTCTGTTCATATTTTCTATTTCTTCCTGGTTCAGTCTCAGAAGCATTGTGCATTTCTAAGAATTTGTCCATTTCTTCCAGGTTGTCCATTTTATTGTCATATAGTTGCTTGTAGTAATCTCTCATGATCCTTTGTATTTCTGCAGTACCAGTTGTTACTTCTCCTTTTTCATTTCTAATTCTATTGATTTGAGTCTAGTCCCTTTTTTTCTTCATGAGTCTGGCTAATTGTTTATCCATTTTGCTTATCTTCTCAAAGAACCAGCACTTAGTTTTACTGATCTTTGTTATAATATCCTTAATTTCTTTTTAATTTATTTCTGGTCTGATCTTTATGATTTCTTTCCTTCTGCTAACTTTGGGGATTTCTTGTTCCTCTTTCTCTAATTGCTTTAGGTGTAAAGTTAGGTTCTTTATTTGAGATGTTTCTTGTTTCTTAAGGTAGGATTGTATTGCTATAAACTTCCCTTTTAGAACTGCTTTTGCTGCATCCCATAGGTTTTGTGTTGTCGTGTTTTCATTATCATTTGTTTCTAGGTATTTTTTGATTTCCTCTTTGATTTCTTCCATGATTTCTTGGTTATTAAGTAGTGTATTGTTTAGCCTCCATGTGTTTGTATTTTTTACAGATTTTTTCCTGTAATTGATATCTGGTCTCATAGCATTGCAGTCGGAAAAGATACTTGATACAATTTTAATTTTCTTAAAATTACCAAGGCTTGATTTGTGACCCAAGATATGATCTATCCTAGTGAAGGTTCCATTAGCACTTGAGAAGAATGTTTATTCTGTTGTTCTGGATGGAATGTCCTATAAATATCAATTAATTCCATCATGTTTAATATATCATTTAAAGCTTGTGTTTCCTTATTTATTTTCATTTTGGATGATGTGTCCATGGATGAATGTGTGGTGTTAAAGTCCCCTACAATGATTGTGTTACTGTTGATTTCCCCTTTTATGGCTGTTAGTATATGCCTTATGTATTGAGGCGCTCCTATGTTTGGTGCATAAATATTTGTAATCGTTATGTATTCTTGGATTGATCCCTTGATCATTATGTACTGTCCTTCTTTGTTTAATGCAATAGTCTTTATTTTAAAGTCCATTTTGTCTGATATGAGAATTGCTACTCCAGCTTTCTTTTGATTTCCATTTGCATGGAATATCTTTTTCCATCCTCTCACTTTCAGTCTGTATGTGTCCCTATGACAGCATATACACGGGTCTTCTTTTTGTATCCATTCAGCCAGTCTATGTCTTTTCAGTCGACCTTTTAATTCTTTTATTTTTAAGGTAATAATCAATATGTATGTTCCTATTTCCATTTTCATAATTGTTTCGGTTTGTTATTGTGGGTCTTTTCCTTCTCTTGTGTTTCCTGTCTAGAGAAGTTCCTTTAACATTTGTTGTAAAGCTGGTTTGGTGGTGCTGAGTTCTCTTAGCTTTTGTTTGTCTGTGATTTTAACTTCTCTGTCAAATCTGAATGAGATCCTTGCTGGGTAGAGTAATCTCGGTTGTAGGTTTTTCTCCTTCATCACTTTAAACATCTTGCCACTCGGTTCTGGCTTGCAGTGTTTCTGTTCAAAGATCAGGTGTTAACCTTATGGGGATTCCCTTGTGTGTTATTTGTTGTTTTTCCCTTGTTGTTTTTAATATTTTTTCTTTGTATTTAATTTTTGATAGTTTGATTAATACATGTCTTAGCGTGTTTCTCCTTGGATTTATCCTGTATGGGACTCTCTGTGATTCCTGGACTTGATTAACTATTTCCTTTCCTATATTAGGCACTTTTTCAACTATAATCTCTTCAAATATTTTCTCTGTACCTTTCTTTACTCTTCTTCTTCTGGAACTCTTATAATTCAAATATTGGTGTGTTTAATGTTGTCCCAGAGGTCTCTGAGAGTGTCCTCAATTATCTTCATTATTTTTTCTTTATTCTGCTCTGCAGTAATTATCTTCCAGGTCACTTATCCATTATTCTGCCTCAGTTATTCTGCTATTGTTCCCTGTAGAGAACTTTTCATTTCATTTGTGTTGTTCATCACTGTTTGTTTGCTCTTTAGTTCTTCTAGGTCCTTTTATAACGTTTCTTGTATTTTCATTCTATTTCCTGGATTTTGGATCATCTTTACTATCATTATTCTGAATTCTTTTTCAGGTAGACTGCCTATTTCTTCTTCATTTTTTAGGTCTGGTGGGGTTTTGCCTTGTTCCTTCATCTACTGTGTGTTTCTCTGTCTTCTCATTTGGCTTAGCTTATGTGTTTGTGGTTTCCTTTTTGCAGGCTGCAGGTTCGTACTTCCCACTGTTTGTGGTGTCTGTCCCCAGTGTCTAATGTTGGTTCAGTGTGTTGTGTAGGTTTCCTGGTGGAGGGGCCTATTTCCTGTGCTCTTATGAATGAGGCTGGACCTTGTCTTTCTAGTGGGCAGGTCCACAACTGGTGGTGTGTTTTGGGGTGTCTGTGGCATTACTATGATTTTAGGCAGCCTCTCTGCTAATGGATGAGGTTGTGTTCCTGTCTTTTTCCTGTCTTGGCATACAGTGTCCAGCACTGTAGCTTGCTGGTCATTGAGTGTATCTGGGCCTTGGCGTTGAGATGGAGATCTCTGGGAGACTTTCACCATTTGATATTATGTGGAGCTGGGAGGTCTTTTGTGGACAAGTGTCCTGAAGTTGGCTCTCCCACCTCAGAGGCATAGCCCTGATGCCTGGCTGGAGCACAAAGAGCCTCTCATCCACATGGCTCAGAATAAAAGGGAGAAAAAAAAGAAAGAAATGAGAAGAGTATAAAGTAAAATAACATAAAGTAACATAAAATGAAGTAAAATAACACAATGTTATTAAAATAAAAAGTAAAAATAATTTTAAAATATATTTTAAATAATAAAACAAAAGAAAGAAAGAAGAGAGCAACTAAGCAAAAAAACAAATCAACCAATGATAACAAATGCTAAAAACTATACTTAAAAAAAGAAACATACAATAAAACAGGACAGACAGAACCCTAGGACAAATAGTAAAAGCAAAGCTATACAGACAAAATCACACAGAGAAACATACACATACACACTCCCAAAAAGAGAAAAAGGGAAAAAAATATATATGTATATCGTTGCTCTCAAAGTCCATCTTCTCAATTTGGGATGATTCATTGTCTATTCAGGCATTCTACAGATACAGGATACATCAAGTTGATTGTGGGGATTTAATCAGTTGCTCCTGAGGTTACTGGGAGAGATTTTCCTTTCCCTGCTTTGTCGCACAGCTCCTGGGGTTCAGCTTTGGATTTGGACCCACCTCTGTATGTAGGTTGCCCAAGGGTGTCTGTTCTTCACTCAGAAAGGATGGGGTTAAAGGAGCAGCTGATTTGGGGGCTCTGGCTCACTCAGGCTGTGGGAAGGAGGTGTACAGATGCAGGGCAAGCCTGTGACACCAGAGGCCACTGTGACATTGCACCAGCCAGAGGCACATCCTGTGTTCTCTTGGGGAAGTTGTCTCTGGATCACAGAACCCTGGCAGTGGGGGGCTGCACAGGCTCCCAGGAAGGGAGTTGTGGATAGTGACCTGTGCTTGCACACAGGATTCTTGATGGATGCAGCAGCAACCTTAGCATCTCATGCCCATCTCTGGGGTCCACACTGATAGCCACTGCTTGTGCCCATCTCTGGAGCTCCTTTAAGCGGTGCTCTTAATCCCCTCTCCTTGCACACAAGGAGACAAAAGGCAGGAAAATGTCTCTTACCTCTTTGGCAGTTCCAGACTTTTTCCTGGATTCCCTCCAGGCCCGCCATTGTGCACTAGTTCCTTTCAGGCTGTGTTCATGCAGCCAAACCCAGTCCTCTCCCTGGCATCCGACCTCTGAAGCCTTAGCCTCAGCTCACAGCCCCAACCCACCCTGGCAAGTGAGCAGACAAGCCTCTCAGGCTGGTGAGTGCTGGTCAACACTGATCCTCTATGTAGGAATCTTTCCATTTTGCCCTTTGCATCCATATTGCTGTGCTTTCCTCCATGTCTCCGAAGCTTACCCACTGCCCCTCCCCAGTATCCACCAGTGATGGGGTTTCCTAGTGTGCGGAAACTTTTCCTCCTTCCCAGCCCCCTCCCAGAGGTGAAGGTCCTGTCCTTATTCTTTTGTCTCTGATTTTTCTTTTTTCTTTTGCCTTACCGTGATACATGGGGAGTTTCTTGCCTTTTGAGAAATCTGAGGTTTTCTGCCAGCATTCAGTAGGTGTTCGGTAGGAGTATTTCCACATGTACATGTATTTCTGATGTATTTGTGGGGAGAAAGGTGATCTCCACATCTTACTCTTCTGCCATCTTGAAGTTCCCTCGTATGGATTATTTAATTTCTCCATTTTAATTGACTAAAGGTGATTGTTTCTGACTGGCTCCCTGCTGTCTGCCCACTGCCCCTCTATTTGTGTTTCTTTATATTTGGTTTATTTGAATTAGGATCTAAAATAGATCTCTCAAGTTCCTTGAATCTTTCTTTTTCATGGAAGTTCCTTCCTCCTTTTTTTTGTCTTTATAATCTATCTGTTGAAGAAACCAAGAAATATGCCCTACAGCATTACCCTGTTCTGAATTTTGAGGATTGCATCCTTGTAGTGTTTGTTATGCTGTTATTTCCATTGTATCCATAAATTGGAAGTCGAGGCAGAGCCTTTATCAAATACAGACAGGATACTTTGACAAGAATTCTTCATATGCATGGTGTTTATTGCATCAGGGGGCACATAAAGTTTGTTTTTCTTTCCTTTTTTTAAGATTTTGATGTTAAAATTGACCAGGGGTTTAGGTGCTGTTAACCCTACACGTTAGTTATAAACTTCCCAAATATGTGACAAACATATGACTAGTGTTGAATGTTCCTGAGATTTTGTGGCTATTTGTTACAATATCTGGGGGTATATCTGACTCTTTTGTTAAAACAGTACATAAGGGTAACCAAATAATTGATTAGGGAACGTTTTTCTTTATAAAACTATTCAAACTAAAAAGTAAAAAGTGAATGTTAGAATTAGATATTTACCATTTTGGAATCCCTAATGAAATTGTGTACCTAGGTAGTAATCAACAATGGCTGACAAAATACTAAGTGTAAATCTAGTAGGCTGAGGTGGCTCTAATGATTTTTTACCTGGTGTGTTACATGCTCCATGTGTATTTCATCTTCTTCTTTGGACCAGCAGGCTAGTTGGGGCATGTTTTACTCATGGTCATGTCCCATGTGCAAGGAGATAAGATATACATGTGAGGTCTCTTAACACCTCTGTTCAAAACTGGTACTTTGTTGCCCTTCCCCCAGATCCATTCATCACATTGCTTAAGGCAAAATCAGAGGGTGGGGAGGTACATCCTGACTTTAACTGGGGGAAATTGCTGTTACAAACAATACTTCAATCTACCACAGTGTTACAAATGTTTTCCTTACTTTATTTACTAGTCTCCAGAATAATGGACTGATTTCCTAAGATCTTTCTAGGGTGAATAATAACTTTTGATACTATCATTGCCAAATCATAGATTTAACAGTATTTTATATATCCAATTCATTTTAGTTATTTGTATGTCCAATTCATTTTTTTTTATTCAAATTGTCCCTTCTGACACAACCTCAGAGTCTTTGATATCTTCTTTGTTTTCTGGTATGAAAATATATCCCAGTTCATAATACACATTTTCTGTCACAGATCTGAAATCTAGAACCCTATTTTCTTTTAATGGGAATGGTTATTTTGAGAATATTATGTGAGTTCTAGATGTGCTCATTTCTAATGGCTTTTTTATTGTTTCCAGCCCTTTTAAATAGGTAGGAAAATATGTTTTAAAAACATATATATATATATAGTATGAGTATTTCCAATTCAAACTTTACATTACAGGTTTCTACTTAACTTTGTGTATATATATATATATATATATATATATATATATATTTATTTATTTATTTATATTAATATCTATATGTGTATATATATATATTCATGTTTATCAGTATTTCTCTCCTATTATTTCTGGATTTAGACACATATAGGGAAGTTATAAAAGTAGGTTTCAACTGAGAAAAGCAGTATTAAAGTGAGTGAGTGACTAACAGAAGTGTATGTGTGGGACCAAGAAGGAGAACCAGAGGTTACTGGAAACAAATTCTGCTATTTACCAGTATAGCTAATTGCTGACCCTCTTAATTCTGGGATATGAGGATTTAAGGGAAGATGTGGCCTGGGAATAAAGAAGTTTTAAAAGCTTCTATGCAATTCCAATATTTAGCCCAAAGTTTAGAGCTACTGACTTGCACCCCCATCTCGAAGCATGGTGTAATTACAGAGCAGTGACCTAACTCAATCCATGGAGAACCAGGTTTCATACCCTACAGATCTGACCCTTCACAAGTCTGACCACTGGACTTTCGTAGTTGACATAAATTACATATACTCTTGTCTTGCAGGATGGTAGTCAGTGAGGCAGCACATAAAATGGTAATGGCACTGGCTTTGGTTTTCACAGACCTTTGGAGTCAGGGACCTGGGTTGGAATTCTGCAATTAACTGTCTATATTCATTTCCTACTGCTGCTGTAGAAAATTACTATAAACTTAGTGGTTTAAAATAACACACTTATTATCTTATGTTTCTGGAGGTCAGAAATTCAAATTGAGTCTCACAAGGCTAAAATTGGTGTCAGGAGGACTGTGATACTATATGGAGGCTCTAGGGGAAAATCTACTTTCTTGCCTTTTCCAGCTACTAGAGGCTGTCCCCATGTCGTGGCTCACAGCCCACTTCAATCTTCAAATGTAGCAATGACCAATCAGGTCTTTCTCACATCCCACCACTCAAATAATGACTTTTCTGCCTTTACCCCATTTAAGGATCCTTGTGATTACACTGATCCCACCCACTTGGGTAATCCAGGATAGTCTCTATTTTTTTTTTTTTTTTTTGCCGTACACAGGCCTCTCACTCTTGTGTCTGCTCCCCTCTCCCGTTGTGGAGCACAGGCTCTGGACGCTAGGCTCAGTGGCCATGGCTCACGGGCCCAGCCACTCCGGGGCATGTGGGATCTTCCCAGACCGGGGCACGAACCTGCATCCCCTGCAATGGCAGGCGGACCCCCAACCACTGCACCACCAGGGAATCCCTGGATAATCTCTATATTTTAAAGTCAGTTGATTAGTAAACTTAATTCCATCTTCTACGTTAATTCCCATTTTCTATGTATCATAGCATATTCCGATATCCCAGGAATTAAAAAGTAGATTTGCGGGGAGAAAATTATTATGCCTACCACACTAGCCAAGTCACTTTTGGGAAATACTTTATCCATTCTGAACCTTATTCTCCTCTTCTGTATAATGAGCATCTGAGGCTATGTTGTACCTTCCTGAGTTAACTCATCCCAGTGATTCTCACAGGATGGAGAGCACTGGTGATTAAAACATCCAGAAAGATTTCTTGTTGATAAGGTGTTCCCCAGGTGATGTCAATACACCACTCGTCACTGCGTGTTTACCCATCTTGAAGAACAGCTCTGAAGATTAAGAGAGATAATTCATGAAAACACCTAGACACAGTAAGGGCCCAATATCTATTAGTTTCCTTCCCTTTACTTTTTTTTCCCTTTCTTTGCTCCATTCTATTAATAGAGAGGGGCTGAGTACTCAAGATTCAGAGAAGAGTCCCCTTGATACCACGAATAAAATAATTAAGTTTTTGTCTTTTTCTTGGTTCCAACTAGATATTTTATCTCCCTGTCAAAGCTGCTTACATACCAGATTGCTCTTTCCACATCTTGTTGTCAAAAACCTGTAGATATAATCCTGGTGCCTGGAACTCTGTCTGCCATAGACCCCCCTTTCATATGCCACTGTCCTTCTCTGTTTAAGATACTGAAATACTTGCCTTATCTTTAAATGTTGATGGTGACCAGCGCTTGACCCATCCCTGGAGACCTCTCTAACTCCCAAGTGCCAAGTGTTGTGCCTTATCATTTTACAATACATAGACCTCTTCAGCTTTGCATTCCCAGTTGTCTATCTCATGCCCTGTCACACTGAGCACACCTGCTACCAAGATCCTGCCCCATCTGAAGCCAGAGACAAACCGTTCAAGACTTCCAAGGTGTCATGGTCTCAAAACTTTGAACATGGTACATACAGCAGTCTCCTACCAGCATTTACCAGGGATCTCAGCTTTTTTTTTTTCTTGCTACAAAATGTATTACTTTCTTTATATTTTCCTTTTTCATGTTATTTCCTGATTTTCAATTACTAAATCATCTAACTCTCACACACTATAATGTATATACTTATTAATCATTATTTTTCAGTCTTGCTGTACTATGGCCAAAAGATGACAGGAAAAGGAAGAATAAAGATGGTCCAGTCTTTGAAGTGTCTTTGGACCTGAGGTCAATAAGAAAGGACAAAAGCAAGAAGAACTTGAGTGATATCCATACATTCATAGTTGAATGAATTCAAAGAATATTTATTAAGAATCTACCATGCACTTTGCAACATACTCAGTGTTGGGAGGTGAAGATACTGAATAATATCCTTTGAATTGAGAAGGAACCCTGAGACTGAAAAATGAAGCAGACAATTCCATACAGTTTATTGTTGGTAACTTATATATAGATAAGAAGGATCTGGTGGACGGTGATCCAGAGGCATTTGCAACTGCACTCCATGTCACAGAAAGGGGTACAAGGGAATTTAAAGGGGTCAAAGATAAAAATTGAATCTGACTGCTAAGGAAATGCTTGTTTACACCGACAGGACCTGGCAGTTTTTCCTTACAGCAGGTATCTCATGACTTTAACCATGTGCATCAGCAAAAGGCACTCTTCCAGTTTTCAAATCAGATGAAGGCAAGGGTAAATGTTGATAGGGATCTTATCTGACTTTGGCCCATTTCTGTGAGTGGGCCAGTTCAGTCATGCAGAAATGGGAGGGGGTGGGACTGTGAGCCTAAGATGGAGCTGACAAAATGGAGTCAGTGGGGTTCAGCCACACCCTAGCCATATATTTGAGGGGAAAAAAACTTACATGTTCTTGATGAAACAGTTGTCCAATGATTATAAATACATGTAAATATTTCAAGGGTGGATAATGTTATCAAAGATGTTCCATTGCATTATGAAAGTGTAATAGTAGGAGCAGACTTTATGTCTGGGAGGAGACTGGTTCATGGAAGTTGTAAGAAAAATAAGTAAATAGTCTAAGAAATTATTTAACTTCAGCTAGTGATAAATGCTATGAAGAAAAGTTAAGCAGAGTAAGGAAATAGACAGTGGTGGAGTGAAAGGAACTTTAGTGTTGCCAGGGAAGTCCTCTCTGTGGAGATATTTGAACAAAAACATGAATGTCATGAAGAATGAGCACCATAATGGTATGAGGGAAAAGTATTCCAGGTAAGGGAACAGCAAATGAAAACACTGAGATGGGCGGTAGATGGCTCTGAAGTAGGCAGACCTAGGAATCTTTAAGAAAGGATAAAAAGATCTATGATAGTGTCACAAAATCAATGAAAGCCACAATGCTCCTAAACATTTATATCATGATAAAGATTTTGGTTTTAACCCTAAAAGCATTAGAAATTCATTATGACTCTTAATTTGGCTTGTGTACATGTGGGGGAAAAGAAAAACCTGAATTTACTTACATTTGGAAAAGAAATATGTAATATGTAAGTCATTTTCTTTTATATCTTGTTACAAATATTGGGATGATACTTGCTGATCCTCATGTGACGTATTGCCTCTAGGCATTTATCTAGGACTACAGTTGCTGGGCAAAAGATGTGTGTGGCATGATGCCCAACTGTATACCAAAGGAGTTTTGCTGCTGCTCCACATCTTTGTCAATATTAGTGCTATTGAACATTTTAATCTTTATAAGTCAAGGGGTGTAAAATGATATCTCTTTCTGGTTTAATTTATAGTTCTCTGGGTTCTAATGAGGTTGAGTATGTGTTAATAAATCAGCTGTCCATTTGTATTTCTTATTTTGTGAAAGCCCTTTCAAGTCTCTTGCCTGATTTCTATTGTTTGGTTTGTCTCTTCTTACCAATTGATAAGTAATTTATGTGTTCTAAATTTGATTTCTTTATTTTTTGTCTTGCATGTCTTTCCCAACTTTATGACTCTGTTTATTTTTTAAATTAATATCTCTATCATGTCTATTATGGACTGAATTTTGTCCATCAAAAATTCATATGGTGAATCTCTAATACCCCATGTGACTGTATTTGGAGATAGAGCTATTAAGGAGGTAATTAAAGTTAAATGAGGACATAAGAGTGCAACCCTAATCCAATAGTACTAGTGTCCTTATAAAAAGAGGAAGAGAGTTTGCTTTCTCTCTGCACATACAGACAGAGAAAAGACCAGGTAAGATTCCATCTTCAAGTCAAAGAGAGAGGTCATCCCAGAAACCACATGGTACATTGATCATGGACTTCTAGCCTCCAGAACTGTGAGAAAATTAATTTCCATATTTTAGGCCGGGGTTCCCAACCCCGAGGCCATGGACCGGTAGCAGTTCCTGCTGTTAGGAACCAGGCCACACAGCAGGAAGTGAACAGCAGGCGAGCAAGCAAAGCTTCACCTGTATTTACAGCCACTCCCCATTGTTCACATTACTGTCTGAGCTCCGCCTCCTGTCAGCATTATGGTGAGTTATATAATTATTTCATTATATATTACAATGTAATAATAATAGAAATAAAGGGCACAGTAAAAGGAACGCGCTTGAATCATCCCCAAACCATCCTCTCACCCTGTTCTGTGGAAAAATTGTCTTCCACAAAACCGGTCCCTGGTGACAAAAATGTTGGGGACTGCTGGCTTAGGCCACCGATCTGTGATATCTTGTTATGGCAGCCCAAACAAACTAATACAGTATCTCTTCATGAATGGATGTTTTTCAATTTAATTTTGTCAAATTCATCAATGACATTTTTATATTAATATTCTTTGTTTTTGTCTTTAATTTCTCATGCCTTATCTCATAAAGATATGTTCTATATTTTATGTTGAAGAATTTAAACTTTACCTTTTATGTTTAAGGATTTTTTCCACCTAGAATTGTATTTTGTATAAGTTAGTGAGATTACATTAGATAATATTATATAAAGTATATAATCATATATAGCATACTTTATATATATAGTATATTCATTATTATATATCATTTATTATATACATATGCATTTAGTATGAATGACTAATTGCCTCAGCCTGTCTTAGTCAGCTCAGACTGCTATAATAATATACCAGAGGCTGTGTGGCTTAAACAACAGACATTTATTTCACACAGTTCTGGAGGTTAGGAAGTTCAAGATCAAGGTGCCAGAATATTTCATTCCTGGTAAGATCCCTCTTCCTGGTTTGCAGATGGCCAACTTCTTGCTGTATCCACACATGGTGAAGAGAGAGAGTGCTCTGGGTTCTCTTCCTCTTAAAAGGGCACTAATTCCATTGTAGAGACCCCACCTCTCATGACGTTACCTAAACCTAATTATCTACCAAAGGCCCCACTTCCAAATATTATCACATTGGGGGTTAGGGATTCAACATATTAATTTGTGGGGCACAAACATTCAGTCTATAATATAACCCTATGTGTTAACTAATTTATTCTTTAATCTAATTCTACACTGCCCTAGTTAATTCAGTTGGGTACTATGTCTTGGTATCTGGAATGTATAATTGTCTAAACATTTTCTTCAGGAAAGTCTTGTGATTTTTGTCATTTGCTTTTCCATAAATTTGGAAATCAGCTTAATAATTCCACTAAAATTCTATTGGAGTTTTGATTGTAATTAAGTTGATGCACAGATCAATACAAAGAGAATAGTCACATTTATATAATGACTATCAATAAACATTATTTAGCTCTCCTCTTATTTTGGCCTTCTTTTATAATTTTCTCTAGAAGTCTGTCACACCATTTATTACATTAGTTCTCAGACACCTTATATTTTTGGATGCCATTGTAAAGGGAAACATTTATTTAATTATATTTTTCTGAATTATGCTGGTATATAGAAATACAATTGATTGTGTATATTGATCTTACAGCTCACAGCTGTATTGCTGAACTCTCTTATTATTACTAATAACTTTTCTGTAAGTGCTTTCTGGTTTTCTATGTAAACAATCATAATATCTGAAAATAAGTTGTTTTGTCTTTGTATTTCTGATTCTATGCCTTTAATTTCTCTTTTATTATCTTACTTTGCTGGCCCAGGATATCTAGCATGATGTTGACTGCAAATGATGATAATGGGCGTCTTTTCCTTATACTTGATTTTAAAGAAAATGCTTTAAAATACTTACCCATGTGGTAGATTATTGTCTCTGGTTTTTGTTTCCCTTGTTGCTTCTCTTTATCAGGTTAAGGAAGTCTGTGATATTGTGATTTATAGTATGAAAGATATATTTGGTCTTCATCACACTCCTGGTACAGAGATCCTAAAACTCTCAGAATTTTTTGTGATGAGAACAATAAAAATGTCTGTTAAAAGTTATGTTAATGAGGAGACTTGGAAAACACCTAAGGATGGGGGCTGGTTGCCAGGAGAACACACCATGTGATTAAAAGTGTGGAACTTTCAGACTTATCTCCCTGACCTCCCAGACAGGAGAGGGGCTAGAAATTGAGTTCAATCATCAATGGCCAATGATTTAATCAGTCATAGATATGTAATTAAACCTCCATAAAACCTCCAAAGTATGGGTTTCATAGAGCTTCCAGTTGGTGAACATGTAGATATTTGGGGAGAGTAGCAGGCTTGTAGAGGGCATGGAAGCTCCACACCATTTCCTTACACCTTACCCTATGACTCTCTTCCATCTAACTGTTCTTGAGTTATATCCTTTTACAATAAGCTTGTAATCTAATAAGTAAAATATTTATCTAAGTCCTGTGAACCCCTCTAGCAAATTAATCAAAGCCAAGGAGGGAACTGTGGAATTTTTCAATGCATAGATGGTTGGTCAAGAGCACAGGTGATAAACTGGACTCACAATTGGCATCTGAAGAGGTGGAAGGGGAAGTCTTCTATGACTGAGCCTTTAAATTGTGGGATCTGGTGCCATCACAGGTTAATAATGTCTAGACATGACTTGAATTGTAGGACACAGAGCTGGTGTCTGAGAATTGCTTGGTGTAGGGAAAGAACCCACATATCAGATTTGGTGATCAGAATCAGAAAGTTTCATTCTGTTTCTTGTTTAACAGGATTTTTTGTTGTATGTTGATATAACATTCTACTAAATATTCTTTTTCTATCAAGATGGCTATTTTCTTTTTAATCTGTTTATGTAATAAAATACTTTAATAGACAGTTTACTGTTAAATTAAACATTCATTTCTGTGATAAACTCAACTTAATAGCATGCTAAATTTGATTTACTCATGTTTGAGTTAAAATTTTTTGCCTCTAGTAAGAATGTATTTGCTGTAATTTCCCTTCCTTTTAGTAGTAAAGCTATGTTGGGGCAAGTGGAATAATCTGCTCCTTAAGTACTGGTTAGTTATAGCAGATGGTCTCAATACCGTACCCTCAGCACTCAGTCTTAGACATATAGACTATTCTTTTTGTTTGTTTTTGTTTTTAGCTGCAAACACTAGCGACTATGTCTGAGGACTTCCTCTGCCCATTAGAAGCCAGTAGGTCTACTTCTAAGACAAGACGGCAATGCTGGAGAGTAAGTGCCATTGGGAACAGCCCTCAGCTACTAACAGATGGATGTCAGTTTATGTATACCCCAGTTTCCTTTCTCCAAAATGGGAAAATTTGGAGTCAGTGATTATATAATCACTCAGAAGTCTCTCCTGGGATCAGGCTTAGTTGTCCATAGGCAAACTGTTCACCAGCTTATCTTTTATTGGATTTCTTCTCCTTCCTGTCTTCCTTTCCTATGCCCTTCAGTGATTCTAAGGATCGTTGCCCAAAGAAACTGCTTCACTTAAATCTTTACATCAAGGTCAGCTTTTGGGAAATTCTAAGAAAAAATACTCAAAATTTTAAAACTACCTAGATATGTTTTCTCTTTGGAAGGATTCTTAACCATTTCAAAATGTTAATGATTTTAATAATATTTTCTATTTATAGTAGAGTCAGATTTGGTTATTTATATTTTATACAATTTTTAAAATTACATGTAAGTTTTCAAAGGGCTTGGATTATTGCTCATAACATTCTTCTATTCACTTTTTATTCTCTGATACTATTCATTTTATGGCACATCTTTCTAGCTTAACACTCATTTGCTGTTTTTTATCTCATTTTCATTTTTTAAAAAAACGCCTTTATTGTAGTATAACTGCTTTACAATTCTGAGTTAGTTTCTGCTTTATAACAAAATGAATCAGCTATACATATACATATATCCCCATATCTCCTCCCTCTTACATCTCCCTCCCGACCTCCATATCCCACCACTCTAGGTGGTCAAAAAGCACCGAGCTGATCTCCCTGTGCTATGCAGCTGCTTCCTACTAGCTATGTATTTTACATTTGATAGTGTATATATGTCCACGCCACTCTCTTACTTCGTTCCAGCTTACCCTTCCCCCTTCGGTGTCCTCAAGTCCATTCTCTACACCTGTGACTTTATTCCTATCCTGTCCCTAGGTTTTTCAGAACCACCCTTTTTTTTTTTTTTTTTAGATTCCATATATATGTGTTAAAAAACGATACTTGTTTTTCTCTTTCTGACTTATATCACTCTGTATAATAGTCTCTACGTCCATCCACCTCACTACAAATAACTCATTTCGTTTCTTTTTATGGCTGAGCAATATTCCATTGTATATATGTGCCACATATTCTTTATCCATTCATCAGTCGATGGACACTTAGGTTGCTGTGTCCTGGCTATTGTAAATAGAGCTGCAATGAACATTGTGGTATATGACTCTTTTTGAATTATGATTTTCTCGGGGTATATGCCCAGTAGTGGTATTGCTGGATCATATGGTCGTTCTATTATTAGTTTTTAAAGGAACCTTCATACTGTTCTCCATAGTGGCTGTATCAATTTACATTCCCACCAACAGTGCAAGAGGGATCCCTTATCTCCACACCCTGTCCAGCATTTACTGTTTGTAGATTTTGTGATGATGGCCATCCTGACTGGTGTGAGGTGATACCACATTGTAATTTTGATTTGCATTTCTCTAATGATTAGTGATGTTGAACATGCTTTCATGTGTTTTTTGGCAATCTGTATATATTCTTTGGAGAAATGTCTATTTAGGTCTTCTGCCCATTTTGGGGTTAGGGTTTTTTTTATTTTGATATTGAGCTGCAGGAGTTGCTTGCAAATTTTGGAGGTTAATCTTTTGTCAGTTGCTTCATTTGCAAATGTTTTCTCTCATTCTAAGGGTTGCCTTCTTGTCTTGTTTATGGTTCTCTTTGCTGGGCAAAAGCTTTTAAGTTTCATTAGGTCACATTTATTTATTTTTTGTTTTTATTTCTATTTTTCTAGGAGGTGGGTCAAAATGGATCTTCCCTTGATTTATGTCATGGAGTGTTCTGCCTATGTTTTCCTCTAAGAGTTTTATAGTGTCTGGCCTTACATTTAGGTCTTTAATCCATTTTGAGGGTTTTTTTGTGTGTGTATGGTGTTAGGGACTGTTCTAATTTCATTCTTTTACATGTAGCAGTCCAGTTATCCCAGCACCAGTTATTGAAGAGGCTGTGCTTTCTACATTGTATATTCTTGCCTCCTTTATCAAAAAATAAGGTGACCATATGTGATGGGTTTATCTCTGGGCATTCTATCCTGTTCCATTGATTTATATTTCTGTTTTTGTACCAGTATTATGTTGCCTTGATTACTGTAGCTTTGTAGTATAGTCTGAAGTCTGGGAGCCTGATTCTTCCAGCTCCTTTTTTCATTCTCAAGATTGCTTTGACTCTTCAGGGTCTTTTGTATTTCCATACAAATTGTGAATTTTTTTGTTCTAGTTCTGTGAAAAATGCCATTGGTAGTTTGATAGGGATTACCTTGAATCTGTACATTGCTTTGGGTAGTAGAGTCATTTTTACAATATTGATTCTTTCAATCCAAGAACATGATATATATCTCTACCTGTTTGTATCATCTTTAATTTCTTTTAGCAGTGTCTTATAGTTTTCTGCATACAGGTCTTTTGTCTCCTTAGGTCGGTTTATTCCTAGGTATTTTATTCTTTTTATTGCAAAGGTAAATGGAGTGTTTCCTCAATTTTGCTTTCATATTTTTTGTCATTACTGTTTAGGAATGCAAGAGATTTCTATGCATTAATTTTGGATCCTGCTACTTTACCAAAATCATTGGTTAACTCTAGCAGTTTTCTGGTAGCCTCTTCAGGATTCTCTATGTATAGTATGATGTCAGCTGCAAACATTGACAGTTTTACTTCTTCTTTTCCGATTTGGATTCCTTTTATTTCCTTTTCTTCTTTGATTGCTGTAGCTAAAACTTCCAACACTATGCTAATAATAGTGGTGAGAGTGGGCAACCTTGTCTTGTTCCTGATCTTAGTGGAAATTGTTTCAGTTTTTCACCTTTGAGAACGATGTTGGCTGTGAGTTTGTCATATATGGCCTTTATTATGTTAAGGTAAGTTCCCTCTATGTCTACTTTCTGGAAGGTTTTTATCATCAATTGGTTTTGAATTTCTTTGAAAGCTTTTTCTGTGTCTATTGAGATGATCATATGTTTTTTATTCTTCAATTTGTTACTGTGGTGTATCACATTGTTTGATTTGGGAATATTGAAGAATCCTTGCATCCCTGGAATAAATCCCACTTGTTCATGGTGTATGGTCCTTTTAATATGTTGTTGGATTCTGTTTGCTGGTATTTTGTTGAGGATTTTTGCATCTATATTCATCAGTGATATTGGTTTGTAATATTCTTTTTTTGTAGCATCTTTGTCTGGTTTTGGTATCAGGGTGATGGTGGGTTCATAGAGTGAGATTGGGAGTGTTCCTTCCTCTGCAAGTTTTTGGAAAAGTTTGAGAAGGATGGGTGTTAGCTCTTCTCTAAATGTTTGATAGAGTTCACCTGTGAAGCCATCTGGTCCTGAGTTTTTTTTGTTGGAAGATTTTTAATCAGAGTCTCAATTTTAGTGCTTGTTATTGGTCTGTTTATATTTTTTCCTGGTTCAGTCTTGGAAGGTAGTGCTTTTTAAGAATTTGTCCATTTCTTCCAGGTTGTCCATTTTATTGGTATATAGTTGTTTGTAGTAATCTGTCATGATCCTTTGTATTTCTGCACTGTCACTTGTTACTTCTCGTTTTACATTTCTAATTCTATTGATTTGAGTCTTCTCCCTTTTTCTTTTTTTAAAATTTATTTTTCTTTTTTAAGTTAACATCTTTATTGGAGTATAATTGCTTTATAATGGTGTGTTAGTTTCTGCTTTATAACAAAGTGAAACAGCTATACATATACATATATCCCCATACCTCTTCCCTCTTGTGTCTCACTCCCACCCTCCTTATCTCACCCGTCTAGGTGGTCACAAAGCACTGAACTGATCTCCCTGTGCTATGCAGCTGTTTCCCACTAGTAATGATTTTACATTTGGTAGTATATATAAGATGTAGAGAATGGACTTGAGGACATGGAGAGGGATAGGGTAAGCTGCGACGAAATGAGAGAGTGGCATGGACTTATATATACTCCTTTTTTTTTTTTTTTGATTAGTCTGATTAATGGTTTATCATTTTTGTTTATCTTCTCAAAAAATCAGCTTTTAGTTTTATTTATCTGTGCTATTGTTGTTTCCTTCATTCCTTTTTTCATTTATTTATGATCTGATCCTCATGATTTCTTTCTTTCTGGTAAATTTGGGAGTTTTTTTCTTCTTTCTCTAATTGTTTTACGTGTAGGATTAGGTTGTTTATTTGAGGTGTTTCTTGTTTCTTGAGGTAAGATTGTATTGCTACAATCTTCCCTCTTAGAATTGCTTTTGCTGCATCCCGTAGGCATTAGGTCATCGTGTTTTCATTGTCACTTGATGGTGGGTATTTTTTGATTTCCTCTTTGATTTGTTCTGTGATCTCTTGGTTATTTAGTAGTGTATTATTTAGCTTCTATGTGTTTGTATTTTTTACAGATTTGTCCTGTAATTGATATCTAGTCTCATAGCATCGTAGTTGGAAAATATAACTGATATGATTTCAATTTTCTTAAATTTACCAAGGCTTGATTGTGACCCAAGATATGATCTATCCTGGAAAATGTTCCATGACCACTTGAGAAGAAATTGCATTCTGTTGTTTCGGGATGCAATGTCCTATAAATATCAATTAAGCCCATATTGTTTAATGCCATTTAAAGCTTGTGTTTCCTTATTTATTTTCATTTTGGATGATCTGTCCATTGGTGAAAGTGGGGTGTTAAAGTCTCCTACTATTATTGTATTACTGTCGATATCCCCGTTTATGGCTGCTAGCAATTGCCTTTTGTATTGTGGTGCTCCTATGTTGGGTGCATAAATATTTACAATTTTTTATATCTTCTTCTTGGATTGATCTCTTGATCATTATGTAGTATCCTTCTTTGTCTCTTGTAGTAGTCTTTATTTTAAAGTCAATTTTGTCTGATATGAGAATTGCTACTACATCTTTCTTTTGATTTCCATTCGCATGGAATATCTTTTTCCATCCCCTCACTTTCAATCTGTATGCGTCCCTAGGTCTGAGGTTGGTCTCTTGTAGACAGCATATATACAGGTTTTATTTGTTTTTTATCCATTCAGCCAGTCTATGTCTTTCGGTTGGAGCATTTAATCCATTTACATTTAAGGTAGTTATCAATATGTATGTTCCTATTACCATTTTCTGACTTGTATTGAGTTTGTTATTGTAGGTCTTTTCTTTCTCTTGTGTTTCTTGCCTAGAGAATTTCCTTTAGCATTTGTTGTAAAGCTGATTTGGTGGTGCTGAATTCTCTTAGCTTTGGCTTCTCTGTAAAGATTTTAATTTCTCAGTCGAATCTGAATGAGATCCTTGCTGGGTAGAGTAATCTTGGTTGTAGGTTTTTCCCTTTCATCACTTTAAATATGTCCTGCCAGTGCCTTCTGTCTTATAGAGTTTCTGCTGAAAAATCAGCTGTTAACCTTATGGGGATTCCCTTGTATATTATTTGTTGTTTTTCCCTTGTTGCTTTTAATATTTTTTCTTTGTATTTAATTTTTGTTAGTCTGATTAATATGTTTCTTGGCGTGTTTCTCCATGGATTTATACTGTATGGGATTCTCTGTGCTTCCTGGACTTGATTCACTCTTTCTTTAACCATATTAGGGAAGTTTTCAATTATAATATCTTCAAATATTTTCTCAGTCCCTTTCTTTTTCTCCTCGTTCTGGGACACCCATAATTTGAATGTTGGTGTGTTTAGTGTTGTACCAGAGTTCTCTGAGACTGTCCTCAATTCTTTTCATTCTTTTTTTCTTTTTATTCTGCTCTGCAGTAATTATTTCCACTATTTTATCTTCCAGGTCACTTATCCATTCTTCTATCTCAGTTATTCTGCTACTGATTCCTTCTAGAGAATTTTTCATTTCATTTATTGTGTTGTTCATCACTGTTTGCTTCCCCTTTAGTTCTTCCAGGTCTTTATTAAACATTTCTTGTATTTTCTCCATTCTCTTTCTAAGATTTTGGATCGATCATCTTTACTATCATTATTCTGAATTCTTTTTCAGGTAGACTGCCTATTTCTTCTTGATTTGTTTGTTTTAGTGGGTTTTTACCTTGCTCCTTCATCTGCTGTGTGTTTCTCTGTATTTCCATTTTGGTTAATTTACTGTGTTTGGGGTCTCCTTTTCATAGGCTGCAATTTCGTATTTCCCATTATTTTTGGTGTCTGCCCCAGTGGCTAATTTCATTCAGTGGGTTTTGTAGGCTTCCTAGTAGAGGGGACTGGTGCCTGTGTTCTGGTGGATGAGGCTGGATCTTGTCCCACTGGTCTGCAGGAACACACCCCATGGTGTGTTTTGGGGTGTCTCTGACCTTATTATGATTTTAGGTTGCCTCTTTTTTAATGGGTGGGGTTGTGTTCCTGTCTTGCTAGTTATTTGGCATAGGGTATCTGACTGTCTAGCTTT
This sequence comes from Monodon monoceros, assembly GCF_005190385.1. NCBI lineage: Eukaryota > Metazoa > Chordata > Mammalia > Artiodactyla > Monodontidae > Monodon > Monodon monoceros. Next base: position 35,255,267 of record NW_021703765.1, read on the forward strand.
CTGGTAATTAATTCGTGTTGGGTCTTAACATTGAGATGGAGATCTCTGGGAGAGCTTTTGCCATTTGATATTCAACGTAGCCAGGAGGTCTCTGGTGGACCAGTGTCATGAACTTGGTTCTCCTACCTCAGAGGCACAGGTGTGACATGCCGCTGGTGAATGAAAATCCTGTCAGGCACATGGCTCAGAAGAAAATGGAGAAAGAAGAAAGAAAGAAAGAAAGAAAGAAAGAAAGAAAGAAAGAAAGAAAG
>NW_021703765.1:35255527-35671999 GCF_005190385.1 Monodon monoceros
AAGAAAGAAAGAAAGAAAGAAAGAAAGAAAGAAAGAAAGAAAGAAAGAAAGAAAGAAAGATAATTTTTTTTCAAATAAAAAACATTATTAAAAATTAAAGAATATTAAAAAGTAATAAAAAAAGAAAGAAGAGAGCAACCAAATCAAAAAACAATTAACCAATGATAACAAGTGCTAAATACTATACTGAAAAAAAAAAAGAAAAAAGGAAAAAAATATGGACATACTGAATGCTAGGACAAATTGTAGAAGCAAAGCTATACAGACAAAATCACATAAAGAAGTATATATATACACACTCACAAAAAGAGAAAATGGAAAAAAAAATATATATATATATATTAAAAATAAAGAGCTCAACCAAATCAATAAACAAATCTACCAATGATAATAAATTCTAAATGCTAAAATAAGATAAATATAAGACCAGAAACAAATTAGATGCAGAAAGCCAACCCCAAGTCTGCAGTTCCTCTCAAATTCCAGTGCCTCAATTTTGGGATGATTCATTGTCTATTCATGTTCCACAGATGCAGGGTACATCAAGTTGATTTTGGAGATTTAATCCTCTGCTCCTGAGGCTGCTGGGAGAAATTTCCCTTTCTCTTCTTTGTTCACACAGCTCCCGGTGTTCAGCTGTGGATTTGGCCCCACCTCTGCCTGTAGGTAGCCTGAGGGCGTCTATTCCCTGCCCAGAAAGGAGGGGGTTAAAGGAGTGGCTTATTAGGGGGCTCTGGCTCACTCAGGCCTGGGCAGAGGGAGGGGTATGGAACGCAGGGTGAGCCTGCAGTGGCAGATGCCAACATGACTTTGCAAGAGCCTGAGGCATGTTGTGTATTCTCCTCGGGAAGCTGTCCCTGGATCACAGGACACTGGCAGTGGCAGGCTGTACAGGTTCTCATGAGGGGAGGTGTGGATAGTTACCTGTGCTTGTACACAGGCTTCTTGGTGGCTGCAGCCACAGCATTAGCATTTCATGCCAGTCTCTGGTGTCAGCACTTGTAGCCGTATTTCGCACCCATCTCTGGAGATCGTTTAGGCAGTGCTCTGAATTTCCTCTCCTTGCTCACCCCAAAACAATTGTCTCTTGCCTCTTAGGCAGTTCCAGACGTTTCCTGGACTCCCTCCTGGCTAGCTGTGGGGCACTAGCCCCCTTCAGGCTGTGTTCACACAGCCAAACCCAGTCTTCTCCTTGGGATCTGACCTCCGAAGCTGGAGCCTCAACTCCCAGCCTCGACACACCCTGGCAGGTGAGCAGACAAGCCTCTCAGGCTGGTGAGTGCTGGTCAACACTGATCCTCTATGTGGGAATCTCTCCGCTTTGCCCTTTGCACCCCTATCGCTGTGCTCTCCTCTGTGTCTCTGAAGCTTATCCATGGCCACTCCCCAGTGTCCGCCAGTGATGGGGTTTCCTAGTGTGTGGAAACTTTTCCTCCTTCCCAGCTCCCTCCCAGAGGTGCAGGTCCTGTCCCTATTCTTCTGTCTCTGTTTCTTTCTTTTTTCTTTTGCCCTACCCTGGTATATGGGGAGTTTCTTGCCTTTTGGGAAATCTAAGGTTTTCTGCCAGCATTCAGTAGGTGTTCTGTAGGAGTTGTTCCACATATAAATGTATTTTTGATGTATTTGTGGGGAAGAAGGTGATCTCCACATCTTACTCCTCTGCCATCTTGAAGGTCTCCCCTATTTTTTTGATCACCATTACCAGAAGTTTGTCAATTGTGTTAGTCTTTTTAATGAATTCATTGTTAGTTTTATGATTTTTCTTGGTTGTGTCTTTATTTTTATGTTATTAGTTTCTGCTTTCTTTAAAAAATTGTTTCCTTTCTTTAGTTTCCTTATGTTTATTCTAAAGGTTTGTTTTTCTAATATGTATAATGTATTATTGATATTTAGCTCTTTTATTTTGTAATATAATCATTTAGAATTATTTTTCTTTAATTATCAGTTACTTGTCTTACAAGTCTTGGTTTGTAGTTTTTTCATAGCTTTTTCTAAGTAATTTAAATATCCACTATGCTTTCTACCTGGAATTTTTCATTATTTAGAATTTTATTTTAATATTTATAGATAATCCTGTACATTTTCATATCTTGATTTTAGTTTTCTTTCATTACTGATTTTTAACTAATTGTATTGCCATCAAAGAATATGTCATATTTTTTGATGTATGTTGAGATATGTTTTAAGGCATATTTTATATCAGTTTTAATAAACGTTTCAAATAAATTGGAAGGAAACCTGTGTTCTTCACTTTCTGAGTTCATTGTTGTTTGTATGTCTATTTAGTCAGTCCAGTTTTGAACAGTTTTGTTCAAATAGCATGTATTCTTATTGCCTATTTTTTCTCCTTTTTCTATGATTGTTAACATGCTAACTCTTAAATTTTGATGGTAGATTTATTTTATCCTTCACAGCTTTTTAAATTTTTATTTTATATATTTTAAAACCATAAAAGTAGTGGTATTCAAATTTAGAATTATTATATCACCCTGGCAAACTGAAACCTTTATGTAGTGGCACACTTTAAAACATATTTTTTTATATTAGTATAGCCAAATCAGCTGCATTTTGGTTAATATTTTCATGATGTATCTTTTTCAATCTTCCTCTTCTTTTCTGTGTGTTTATATCTTAAACAGGACTTATTGTAGAAAATGTATAATTGTATTTTTCATATAATCAAACAATCTTTTATTTTAACCTGAGTGTATAGTCCATTTATATTTATTGTAATAAATTATATATTTGAATTTATTTTACTTTGTAATACTTTCAACTTCTTGTTTCTTTTTCTTGACATTTTTATTGACTTATTTTTTCTTTTGTGGTTTTTACACTCTATTTCTGCTTACACCAGGGAAAAATTGAAGTCTATATAGAGTAACAAAGGCAAAAGTTTATACATTAAAATAAAATCTCTGGTCACAGTGAATTAGTAGAGCACTTGCTAATAGTTTCAATGGTAACTTACACCTATGGATTTCTGTTCCTATTTTATTTTAGTGTTCTGAGGATTTTTACTCAGGAATACTCCCACAAGTCAATAATAAAAAGCCAAACACCATTAAAAGAGGTCAAAAACAAACACTTTACAGAGGAAAATATAGGCATATCTATTAGGCAAATGAAAAAGTGCTCAGAATTATTAGTCATCAGAATGTAACCACCATGAGACACATTTACACTCTCATCAGAATGGCTAAATTTTTTTAAATGACTAAAACACCAAATATTGGTGAGAATGCAGAGCAACTAGAACTTGTAAACATTGTTGAAAACATTCTGACAGTTTATCATAAAACTAAATTTACACCTTTCTACCCTCTAGCCCAATAATTTACCCCTCAATATATACTCAAAATGAATGAAAATACATGTTCACAAAAACTCTTATACAAAAATGTTTTAGCAACTTTATTCACAATAGTAAAAACCTGGAAATAGCCCAGGTGTCCATCAACAGGAGAATGAGTAAACAAAAGGTGATTTATTCACTTAATGAAATATTATTTAACAATAAAAAGGAACATATTACTAATAAATGAGAAAATGAATGAATTTCAAAAACATACCCAGTTTTAAAAAACCTCACAGATATTAATACACACTGTATGTCTCTACGTGTGGACCTCTAGATTAGATATAAGTAATTTATGATGGAAAAAAGTCAGGATAATGATTGCCACTGGAGGATGGGAACAGGCTTCACTGTGAAGGGATATAAGGGGGTTTTCTGGGATGATTGCACTGTTTTATATTTTGATACACGTTTATATATATGGATGTATGCTTTTGTCAAAACTCAATAAAAGTTAATTTAAGATTTGTGCATTTCTTTGTATACAAAGAAAAAAATGACAGAAATGAGTTGAACTCTGGTTGATGACGTGTGCTGGAATATCAAAAAAAGAGATGTTGTCCATAATTTGCTTTGAGTCCCATCAAAGAAATGAAATGAATACATGAATGGATGAATGGATGGATGGATGGTGGAGTATAATGAAATGTTAGTAACGTAGTCTGAGTAATGAACACATAGATGTGTAATTCTTTCGCCTTTGCTTTATGGGAGGCATGGGAGAATGTGGGGGGTGAATTTCTAGAGCTTCTTCCTCTACTTCTACCTACCTTTTTTTTCCCTTTAATATATTGTACTTCTATGACATAGTTTGTATTTTTTTTGCCTCAGCTAATTATTTTATTAGTATTTTTTCTTAGTTTCTGCTCTACAACAAAATGAATCAGTTTCAGTTATATATATATACATATGTTCCCATATCTCTTTCCTGTTGCATCTCCCTCCTTCCCACCATCCCTATCCCACCCCTCCAGGCAATCACAAAGCACCGAGCTGATCTCCCTCTGCTCTGCGGCTGCTTCCCACTAGCTATCTACCTTACGTTTGGTAGTGTATATATGTCCATGCCTCTCTCTCGCTTTGTCACAGCTTACCCTTCCTCCTCCCCATATCCTCAAGTCCATTCTCTAGTAGGTCTGTGTTTTAATTCCTTTCTTACACCTAGGTTCTTCATGACATTTTTTTTTCTTAAATTCAATATATATGTGTTAGCATACGGTATTTGTCTCTCTCTTTCTGACTTACTTCACCCTGTATGACAGATTCTAAGTCTATCCACCTCATTACAAATAACTCAATTCCGTTTCTTTTTATGGCTGAGTAATATTAAATTGTATATATGTGCCACACATTCTTTATCCATTCATCCAATGATGGACACTTAGGTTGTTCCCACCTCCTGGCTATTGTAAATAGAGCTGCAACGAATATTTTGGTACATGACTGTTTTTGAATTATGGTTTTCTCAGGGTATATGCCCAGTAGTGAGATTGCTGGGTCATATGGTAGTTCTATTTGTAGTTTTTAAGGAACCTCCATACTGTTCTCCATAGTGGTGGTATCAATTTACATTCCCACCAACAGTGCAAGAGGGTTCCCTTTTTTCCACACCCTATCCAGCATTTATTGTTTCTCGATTTTTTGATGATGGCCATTCTGACCAGTGTGAGATGATATCTCATTGTAGTTTTGATTTGCATTTCTCTAATGATTAGTGATGTTGAGCATTTTTTCATGTGTTTGTTGGCAGTCAGTATATATTCTTTGGAGAAATGTCTATTTAGGTCTTATGCCCATTTTTGGATTGGGTTGTTTGTTCTTTTGTTATTAAGCTGCATGGGCTGCTTATAAATTTTGCAGATTAATCTTTTGTCAGTTGCTTCATTTGCAAATATTTTCTCCCATTCTGAGGGTTGTCTTTTGGTGTTGTTTATGGTTTCCTTTGCTGTGCAAAAGCTTTGAAGTTTCATTAGGTCCCATTTGGTTATTTTTGCTTTTATTTCCATTTCTCTAGGAGGCGGGTCAAAAAGGATCTTGCTGTGATTTATGTCATAGAGTGTCCTGTTTATGTTTTCCTCTAAGAGTTTGATAGTTTAGGTCTTTAATCCATTTTGAGTTTATTTTTTTGTATGGTGTTAGGGAATGATCTAATTTGATACTTGTACATGTCCTTGTCCAGTTTTCCCAGCACCACCTATTGAAGAGGTTGTCCTTTCTCCACTGTACATTCCTGCCTCCTTTATCAAAGATAAGGTGACCATATATGTGTGGGTTTTTCTCTAGGCTTTCTATCCTTTTCCATTGATCTATCTTTCTGTTTTTGTGCCAGTACCATACTGTCTTGATTACTGTAGCTTTGTAGTATAGTCTGAAGTCAGGGAGCCTGATTCCTCCAGCTCTGTTTCTCGTTCTCAAGATTGCTTTGGCTATTCCTGGTCTTTTGTGTTTCCATACAAATTGTGAAAATTTTTGTTCTAGTTCTGTGAAAAATGCCAGTGGTAATTTGATAGGGATTGCATTGAATGTGTAGATTGCTATGGGTAGTAAAGTCATTTTCACAATGTTGCTTCTTCCAATCCAAGAACATGGTATATCTCTCCATCTATTTGTATCATCTTTAATTTCTTGCATCAGTGTCTTATAATTTTCTGCATAAAGGACTTTTGTCTCCGTAAGTAGGTTTATTCCTAGATAATTTATTCTTTTTGTTGCAATGATAAATGGGAGTTTTTTTTTGATTTCACTTTCAGATATTTCATCATTAGTGTATAGGAATGCCAGAGATTTCTGTGCATTAATTTTGTTTCCTGCTACTTTACCAAATTCATTGATTAGCTCTAGTAAAATCTTTAGGGTTCTATATGTATAGTATCATGTCATATGCAAACAGTGACAGCTTTACTTCTTCTTTTCTGATTTTGATTCCTTTTATTTCCTTTTCTTGTCTGATTGCTGTGGTTAAAACTTCCAAAACTATGTTGAATAAGAGCAGTGAGAGTGGCAACCTTGTCTTGTTTCTGATCTTAGTGGAAATGATTTCAGTTTTTCACCATTGAGGCTGATGTTGGCTGCGGGTTTGTCATATATGGCCTTTAATATGTTGAGGAATGTTCCCTCTATGCCTACTTTCTGCAGGGTTTTTATCATAAATGGGTGTTGAATTTTGTCAAAAGCTTTCTCTGCATCTATTGAGATGATCATATGGTTTTTCTCCTTCAGTTTGTTATTACAGTGTATCACGTTGATTGATTTGCGTATACTGAAGAATCCTTGCATTCCTGGAATAAACCCCACTTGATCATGGTGTATGATCCGTTTAATGTACTGTTGGATTCTGTTTGCTAGTATTTTGTTGAGAATTTTTGCATCTATGTTTATCAGTGATATTGGCCTATAGTTTTATTTCTTTGTGACATCCTTGTCTGGTTTTGGTATAAGGGTGATGGTGGCTTCATAGAATGAGTTTGGGAGTGTTCCTCCCTCTGCTATATTTTGGAAGAGTTTGAGAAGGACAGGTGTTAGCTCTTCTCTAAATGTTTGAAAGAATTTGCCTGTGAAGCCATCTGATCTTGGGCTTTTTGTTTGTTGGAAGATTTTTAATCACAGTTTCAATTTCAGTGCTTGTGATTGGTCTGTTCATATTTTCTATTTCTTCCTGATTCAGTCTTGGTAGGTTGTGCATTTCTAAGAATTTTTCCATTACTTCCAGGTTGTCCATTTTATTGGCATAAAGTTGCTTGTAGTAATCTCTCATGATCTTTTGTATTTCTACAGTGTCAGCTGTTACTTCTCCTTTTTCATTTCTAATTCTATTGATTTGAGTCTTCTCCCTTTTTTTCTTGATGAGTCTGGCTAATGTTTTATCAATTTTGTTTATCTTCTCAAAGAACCAGCTTTTAGTTTTATTGATCTTTGCTATCGTTTCCTTCATTTCTTTTTCATTTATTTCTGATCTGATTTTTATGATTTCTTTCCTTCTGCTAAATTTGAGGGTTTTTTTGTTCTTCTTTCTCTAATTGCTTTAGGTGCAAGGTTAGGTTGTTTATTCGAGATGTTTCTGTTTCTTAAGGTAGGATTGTATTGCTCTAAACTTCCCTCTTAGAACTGCTTTTGCTGCATCCCACAGATTTTGGGTCGTCATGTCTCCATTGTCATTTGTTTCTAGGTTTTTTTTTTAATTTCCTCTTTGATTTCTTCAGTTATCACTTCGTTATTAAGTAGAGTATTGTTTAGCCTCCATGTGTTTGTATTTTTTACAGATCTTTTCCTGTAATTGATATGTAGTCTCATAGCATTGTGGTCAGAAAAGATACTTGATACAATTTCGATTTTCTTAAGTTTACCAAGGCTTGATTTGTGACCCAAGATATGATCTATCCTGGAGAATGTTCCATGAGCACTTGAGAAAAATGGGTGGAATGTCCTATAAATATCAATTAAGTCCATCTTGTTTAATGTATCATTTAAAGCTTCTGTTTCTTTATTTATTTTCATTTTGGATGATCTGTCCATTGGTGAAAGTGGGTAGTTAAAGTCCCCTACTATGAATGTGTTACTGTCGATTTCCTCTTTTATGGCTGTTAGTATTTGCCTTATGTATTGAGGTGCTCCTATGTTGGGTGCATAAATATATACAGTTGTTATATCTTCTTCTTGGATTGATCCCTTTATCATTATGTAGTGTCCTTCTTTGTTTCTTCTAATATTCTTTATTTTAAAGTCTATTTTGTCTGATATGAGAATTGCTACTCCAGCTTTCTTTTGGTTTCCATTTGCATGAAATATCTTTTTCCATCCCCTTACTTTCAGTCTGTATGTGTCTCTAGGTCTGATATGGGTCTCTTGTAGACAGCAAATATATGGGTCTTGTTTTTGTATCCATTCAGCCAATCTTTGTCTTTTGGTGGGAGCATTCAGTCCATTTACATTTAAGGTAATTATTGATATGTATGTTCCTATACCCCTTTTCTTAATTTTTTTGGGTTTGCTATTGTAGGTGTTTTCCTTCTCTTGTGTTTCTTGCTTAGAGAAGTTTCTTTAGCAGTTGTTGTAGAGCTGGTTTGGTGGTCGTGAACTCTCTCAGCTTTTGCTTGTCTGTAAAGGTTTTAATTTCTCCATCAAATCTGAATGAGATCCTTGCTGGGTAGAGTAATCTTGGTTGCAGGTTTCTCTCCTTCATCACTTTAAATATGTCCTGCCAGTCCCTTCTGGCTTACAGAGTTTCTGCTGAAAGATCAGCTGTTAACCTTATGGGGATTCCCTTGTGTGTTATTTGTTGTTTTTTCCTTGCTGCTTTTAATATGTTTTCTTTTTATTTAATTTTTGACAGTTTGATTAATATGTGTCTTGGCGTATTTCTCCTTGGATTTATCCTGTTTGGGACTCTCTGTGCTTCCTGGACTTGATTAACTATTTCCTTTCCCATATCAGGGAAGTTTTCAACTATAATCTCTTCAAATATTTTCTCAGTCCCTTTCTTTGTTCTCTTCTTCTTCTGGAACCCCTATAATTCGAATGTTGGTGTGTTTAATGTTGTCCCAGTGGTCTCTGAGACTGTCCTCTGTTCTTTTCATTCTTTTTTCTTTATTCTGCTCTGCAGTAGTTATTTCCACTATTTTATCTTCCAGGTCATTTATCCGTTCTTCTGCCTCAGTTATTCTGCTATTGATCCCATCTAGCATATTTTTTGTTTCATTTGTGTTGTTCATCATTGTTTGTTTCATCTTTATTTCTTCTAGGTCCTTGTTAAACGTTTCTTGCATTTTGTCTATTCTATTCCAAGATTTTGGATCATTTTTACTGTCATTATTCTGAATTCTTTTTCTGGTAGACTGTCTAGTTCCTCTTCATTTGTTAGGTCTGGTGGGTTTTTATCTTGCTCCTTCATCTGCTGTGTGTTTTTCTGTCTTCTCATTTTGCTTATCTTACTGTGTTTGTGGTCTCCTTTTTGCAGGCTGATGGTTTGTAGTTCCCATTGTTTTCGGTGTCTGTCCCCAGTGGCTAAGGTTGGTCCAGTGCGTTGTGTAGGCTCCCTGGTGGAGGGGACTAGTGCCTGTGTTCTGGTGGATGAGGCTGGATCCTGTCTTTCTGCTGGGCAGGTCCACATCTGGTGGTGTATTTTGGGGTGTCTGTGGACTTATTATGATTTTAGGCAGCCTCTCTGCTAATGGGTGGTGTTGTGTTCCTGTCTTGCTAGTAGTTTGGCATAGGATGTTCAGCACTGTAGCTTGCTCATCGTTGAGTGAAGCTGGGTGCTGGTGTTGAGATGGAGATCTCTGGGAGATTTTCACCATTTGATATTATGTGGAGTTGGGATGTCTCTTGTGGAACAGTGTCCTGAAGTTGGCTCTTCCACCTCAGAGGCACAGCACTGACTCCTGGCTGCAGCACCAAGAGCCTTTCATCCACATGGCTCAGAATAAAAGGGAGAAAAAGTAGAAAGAAAGAATTAGTAGAAGTAGAAACAAAGAAAGGAAGGAGGGAGGGAGGGAGGAAGGAAAGAAGTAAAGAAGGAAGGTAAAAAAGAAAGAAAGAAGATAAAGTAAAATAAAATAAAGTAAGATAAAGCATAATAAAGTTATTAAAATAAAAAATAGTTATTAAGAGAATAAAAAAGAAAAAAACATTAAAAAAAATAAAAATGGACGGATAGAGCCCTAGGACAAATGGTGGAAGCAAAGCTATACAGACAAAATCTCACATAGAAGCATACACATACACACTCACAAAAAGAGGAAAAGGGGAAAATGTCATAAATCTTGCTCTCAAAGTCCACCTCCTCAATTTGTGATGATTTGTTGTCTAAAGGAGGAAGGAAGGAAAGAAAGAACGAAGATAAAGTAAAATAAAATAATGTTATTAAAATAAAAAATAATTATTAAGGAAAAATATTAAAAATAAAAACAAAAACGGATAGAACCCTCGGACAAATGGTGGAAGCAAAGCTATACAGACAAAATCTCACACAGAATCATACAGATACGCACTCACAAAAAGAGGAAAAGGGGAAAAAATCATAAATCTTGCTCTCAAAGTCCACCTCCTTAATTCGGGATGATTCGTTGTCTATTCATGTATTCCACAGATGCAGGGTACATCAAGTTGATTGTGGAGCTTTAATCCGCTGCTTCTGAGGCTGCTGGGAGAGATTTCCCTTTCTCTTTGTTCTCACAGCTCCCAGGGGCTCAGCTTTGGATTTGGCCCTGCCTCTGCGTGTAGGTCGCCAGAGGGCGTCTGTTCTTGGCTCAGAGAGTATGGGGTTAAAGGAGCAGCTGATTCGGGGGCTCTGGCTCACTCAGGCTGAGGGGGGGAGGGGCACGGAGTGTGGGGCAAGCCTGCGGCAGCAGAGGCTGACATGGCGTTGCACCAGCCTGAGGCATGCCATGTGCTCTCCCGGTGGAGTTGTCCCTGGTTCCCGGGACCCTGGCAGTAGCAGGCTGCACAGGCTCTCCAGAAGGGAGGTGTGGATAGTGACCTGTGCTCGCACACAGGCTTCTTGGTGGTGGCAGCAGCATCCTTAGCGTCTCATGCCTGTCTCTTGGGTCCGCGCTTTCAGCCGCGGCTCGCGACCATCTCTGGAGCTCCTTTAAGCAGTGTTCTTAATCCCCTCTCCTCGTGCACCAGGAAACAAAGAGGGAAGAAAAAGTCTCTTGTATCTTCGGCTGGTCCAGACTTTTGCCCAGACTCCCTCCCGGCCAGCTGTGGCGCACTAACCCCCTGCAGGCTGTGTTCACGCCGCCACCCCCAGTCCTCTCCCTGCCTCCGACCGAAGCCCGAGCCTCAGCTCCCAGCCCTGCCTGCCCCGGCGGGGGGAGCGGACAAGCCTCTCGGGATGGTGAGTGCCAGTCGGCACCTGTCCTCTGTGTGGGAACCTCTCCGCTTTGCCCCCCGCACCCCTGTTACTGTGCTGTCCTCCGCGGCTCCAAAACTTCCCCCTCTGCCACCCACAGTCTCCGCCCGCGAAGGGGCTTCCTAGTGTGTGGAAACCTTTCCTCCTTCACAGATCCCTCCCACTGGTGCAAGTCCCGTCCCTATCCTTTTGTCTCTGTTTATTCTTTTTTCTTTTGCCCTATGCAGGTACATGGGGTGTTTCTTGCCTTTTGGGAGGTCTGAGGTCCTCTGCCAGCGTTCAGTAGGTGTTCTGTAGGAGTTGTTCCACGTGTAGATGTATTTCTGGTGTATCTGTGGGAGGAAGGTGATCTCCGCGTCTTACTCTTCCGCCATCTTCCCGGAAGCCCTCAGCTAATTATTTAAAAAAAAAAAAAAAAACAGAAATGGAAAATCCACTCAGATCATTAACAATAAATTCTATCATTATATCTGAATCTGGGAACAGAATTTGTATAATCACTATGAAAGATCTAAGGATCATACCTTGGACCTACCCTTTTATAATTGTATGATTAGACCCCTTTGTACTTCAATTTCTTCACATGAAAAAGAGGGATGGGATTAAAGCAGGATCTATGTAACAAGGTGTATTTTGCTTTTTATTTGTTTGTTGTTTTGAGACAGAATCACATGAGATCATCCATATAAAGCACTTAACATCATGATGGGCACATTCTAAATGTTTAATAACTGTTTGCCTTTACCTTTGTAACTTATTTCAGGGTCCCTAGTATAACTTGCCTATGAAGTTTAAATGTTATTCTTCAAATAATCCATTTAATTATATATTATAAAGAGACAAAGAGAATTATGTTTGCCATCTCCCAAAATATAAGCAGAGACGAGTTTTAGAAAAAGGCACAATCAGTTGCAAACTTCCTCCTTGCTTGCTTCCCACACTTCTCTCCTGCCCCTCCAGCCACTACTGAGTATATCTCATCACCAGGCTCACATATGTGACAATGATAAAAAGGTCTGTGCTGGGAACAATATAGTGGGTAATAAATCAATGCTGGGAGGGAGGTTACTAAGCAGGATGGGAGGAGGGGAGATGGCATTGTGAATAATCAATGCAACAGACTCTGTAAGAACGTGGCAAAACATCTTACTTAACATGCTTAATAAAGCTGGAGAGGGGAAATCAGTGATAATATGGAAACAGGCTGTCAGATTGCTGGAGAGCCCTTTGCCCACATAGATGAAGCACGGAAAGGAAGAGAGTGTCTTCCACTGTGCTGGACCCAGCTCTGAACACCCAACCCACATGGTACTCATTGCTTGGGACATGACACATTCTTCCTCCTGACTATGCCAGCAGTTTCAGGAATAAAGAGAGAGAAAAAAAAAAAACTAGTTGAGAGGTTTCCAATTGTGGTTAAATCCAGGAACACACAGCAATATTGCTGCAGAGCAAAAGGACCCCCTCCCCACTTGGAGTAACAAGATGAAAAGAAAATTCAAAGGGTACTTAGATGCTTGAACTGAGAGATGGCTGACTCTTGCTCCAGAATGATAGTGCAAAGAATTCCTGAAATACTCTAGTCTAGCCCTCTTGATTACAAGAGGGAGGAAAATAAAGTTCATGGAGAACCAGGGCACAAAGCCACATAGATAGTTGGTGTCAGAGTATAGACTAGGGCCTTGGTACCCAGCATAAGATATTAAGTTGTATAAAGTACCTTGCACTCAGGAGTTACTCTACAAACAGGGGATCACTTTCTTTTTCCTTTAGTCTGGAATTTGTTCACTTCTCTTTTCTGCATCCAGAGTTTAAAAAGAGAAGGAAACATGAGTACTGAACTTGGTGTCTAAAGACATTAGTTAGAAAGCTGATTCTTTTCCAGACTGGTATCATTTAGGGCTAATTACTAATTTGGGACCTCAGTGTCCTCATTTCTAAGTTGAGAAATTAGTTCTGTAGGATTACAAGTCCTTTTACAGGTCTAACATTCATAATTTGAATCATTCTCATTTTAAAATTGAATATGACCTGTCTGCATAATAAAAGAGGGAGAAAAAACACAAGGAAAAAAAAGTGCTACAACATTATAAGTGCTTGTCCCTTGGTAGCTTTGGAATATTGTTAAATATGTTATTGTTAAATTCAGTGGTATCATCTTAACAAGGCAAACAGAAACATAATGATTGTTAATTGAACTATAAAAGTAATAATTACCTTTGATGTAAAATGCAAAGTCCTCAGCAGTGAGCTCAGATTGTATAAGTGGAAGCAGTTATCAGAGGCCAAATCAGATTAGAAGGGAGCCATTCCAATCACATCTTGGTGGTGTTGAATCTGCACCGGGCATGGAATGCCTTCAGTACATGTAACGATATCCTACTCCAGTGCTGCAGGAGAATGGGAGAAACATGACAACTCACTGTTGTGGGTAACCTGTGTCTGGTGGTAAGAAGGGTAGAATCTCTTTTAAGCAACACCCTAGCTTGGGGAGAAGGGTGGTAAGTGGAGTAAAATGTTGATATGCTGTCCAGGAGATGCTCTTACCACATTCACAAGGTAAGATGATCTTACTATCTTCAGTATTTGATTTAGTAGATCAAGCTTTCCTCTAGGAAGCTTTTCTGCCCCTAAAATTTGTACCAGCTACCTTAGTTGGGGACATGAAATTTACCTTCAGTGATTAAGGATGCTGAGGACGGGGTACAGACAGTTCCCATATGTTGGCTCAGCACAAAGAACAGTGAGGTACTTCTCAAGCCAGCAAAGTCACCTGGGGAGAATGGACACTGCCTCAGCACCTTTGGTGCCTGCAGAGCAGGTAGAACAATAGGTATTATGCCTTCTCTCCAATGTTGAGCAATGTTAAGAAGTCAGCGTAAGACAGCAGTAGACTGAGCTATGGAACAACAGGCCAGCTGTGTCTCAGAGAAATAGCTGGGATGGATCTGTACTGTCTCCTCTGGCTCACCCCTTTTGCATGTATATTATCCCCGTTTCCCACCCCTACAATGTGCATCTCCTGGACATCATCTAAGATGTGTTTATTTGTTTTGTTTGTTTGTTTGTGTTTCTCTTGATTCCCCTGATTCAAGCCTAACAAGTGATCAGGATGAAAAATGATGCTCAGGAGATGATTGCTGATTGAGGAGTTGATTGAGGACTTGATTGACTCATTTGGAATAACTTGTTCAATTCTAGCTTACCACAGATTCTCACACAAACTTAAGAGAGAAGCCATTTTATTATCTAGCCAAAGATATGTGAGAATTTTGTTAGGGCTCCCTGTCAGAATATTTTCAATGAGTATTTTATTATACAACAAATTTTCTTTGGAGACCCCCTTCCTCCTGCTTACAGCTCTCACTTGGCTTCTAATTTCAGCTCAAGCTGTGTCTCCACCAGCGATTTCATTCTCCTTCTCTCTCTAGCCCCCTCCCCAACGAAATCATATCCATATTTTTTCCAGAATGCAAAATATAGAAACAAGCATCTGTTTGGACAAAATCAGTTTTCACTTGTGAAAAGTGGATGCTTTGTAAAATCACAGGCAACAAGAAAAATGTCAGAGAATGGAACCAAATGTTGGAGGGATAATAAAACCTTCAGTCTGCAGTTGGATGAGCTGAGGAAGAGGTCTGCTAAAAATTAAATAGTCAAGACATATATTGAATTCATTTGGTCACTGAGTTTCAACATCCCACCATGAATCCCCTGAGGCTTGATTTCTCATAGTAAAAATAGGACTAAGAGACTCCTGTCTCTACTCTGTGTTATGAGCAGACATGCAGGATCAATCATGTAACAAAGGATGTCTGTTTCCTTGTTTTCACATAGTGGTATTCAAAAAGCTATTTCCTCTCTAATAAGAAAAGTCCAGACTCTCACTGCCAAATTATAATGCTTTGAAAAATTCTCAATTTGTTTAACTCTAATTATGTCTCTAATCCTTAGAAAGAATGTTGTATCAACAGTTGGCTCTTTAGTTCCCAGGTCTTTCCATCTTCATAATTTATTTGTGTGACTGTCTTGGGCAATTAAGTCTTGGAGGACCTAGAATTCATCTTTGGCATGAGGTTTGAATTATCTTATCTGTTACTCATTGAAAGGATGTGAGGTAAAAATCCTGGTGCATGACAATTGAGTTCAACAAAATTTTATTGGTTACCAACTTCTTATGTACCAGAACCCAGATAAAATGAAAAAGACATTGACCTCACCGATCATCTGTAGTCTTGAAGGACAGGCAGGAAAGTTCACATACTGCAATAACCGGTTAAAAGGAATGATGTACAAGGGGAAGTTGGAACAAGAGCATAGACTCTGCAGGTTCCAAAGGCGTTCTAAACTCTTTGCAGTACATCCTCTTACTACGCATGGCATCTAGCCCAACATCTCCAGATAGTAGGATTTCAATACATGTTGAAAAAACAGTCAATTTTTCAAAAGTTTAGCACTTTTTGTCAAAGCTGGTAATTATTTTTAAAACTCTTTGAATTCACAAAATTAGATTATGTGTCTTAAGAAAATGGTTTTAAAATGTCTCAAAAAATTTTCAGCTTTCTTTGTAAAAGTAGTTTTAGGAATAAAGCATGTTATAATCTGCCATATATTCCATTGCCTCCATCACTCCCAAAGCAGAAATTGAATGAGAAATTATACAGTGATTATTTTATGTTTTATACTTTTAGAGCTATTAGTGTTATATCTCAATAAGTTTACCAGTATAAACACAATGCCTCCTCCTTACTAACTGTTTTTCTTCAAGTCAACATAATTCTCTCTATTATGAGCTCCAGCCTGTACTTTGAAAGAACAGAGATATAAATGATGTTCTTTGACCTTAAGGAGTTTACAGTTTAACAGTGTTTTTAAATGTACAGAGTTATGTGGTTCACACAGGCATAACAGATAACATTATGGAAACATACCTAATCAAACATGTAAGTGGAAGTTTATGGAATTTATGTATAACTGCTGCATAAACTAAAGAAGCTTTCCTGGAAGAGGTGCAATTTGGACTGAGCTTTGAAACTCATTAGAGTTGATATGAGAAAGAGAATTAAGGTGTGAATAGCATCAAAAAACAAAGACAGGAATGCAAATAAGCATGATATTATAAGGTCAGGAGGACATGTTGGAATTAAAATATTCTTTGAAAAAGTGCCTCTTAATTGTGCAGGATAAAGACAATATTTCTTAGCCAGCAATTCAAATACCTTCAGAATCTGGATCCGTCCTGCCTTTCCTGTTTTATTTCTGCATGTTCCTCAATGACTAAATTAGCATTGGACTTTCCAATCTCTATGGATTTTTCTTACTTTCCCCTTCTCTTCGAATGAGAGACTAATCTCTACTTTTTATTTCATTCCTACCAATCAATAATAATTCACCTGTGATAACACTTACATGAAGGTTTCTTTTCCTCCTCTGAGCTCAGTTATCATTTATTGCATATATATTGATTTTTCTTGTTACTTACATTACTCTGATATGTTATTGTTTTCAGAACTACTCCAAATTGGAATTGTAAACATCCTGAGGCCAGTGAACTTCTTTTAACACTTTCCATATTTGCCTGTATATTCCTATACATTATTAGTATTTAATAAAGTCATGATAATTAATTAGTAGGCAAAGGGACATATGGAAAGTAGATATCCTTTCCAGCACCTCTGAAATATTACCATGTAATTTCTTTTCTGACCTTGTTTCAAGTCCCACATTGGTTTCTAGTCCTGATTCTATCATTATTTCACAGTAGAACCTCCAACAATTGCTTATGCTTTTGGGTCTCCAGAATATTTTCAAATAGTTAATACGAGTCACCTTGCTCAATATATTGAAAGGAAGAAGACTTGAAATAAAAGATGTGTTGTAAATACTGACCTATTTTTTCAGGTTTTCTCTTTCAAATGTCCAAAGCCAGCACTGTGGGCAAAATGGTACAGGTTCTTTTGATGCAAATACAAGCAGACAAGGGGACTGAGAAAATGGACCTCAGTAAGGGAGGAAGCAATGACAAGAAGACTATTTTATCACAAGAAACATTAAGTGACTAAAATTTTTTTTTTTCTTGGCAGCTGGATCTTGATGCAACTGAGTAATGCTGAAGGCTACTTAAAATAATTCATCTTCCAGAGCAGATGTGATCTTCCAGAGCAGATGTCATTTTTTTAGTTTCTTATAGACTGAATTTGGATATGACCCATCCCATAGAACTCTAATTCCTTCTCATTATTATAAAGCTTTTGTAATTGTATTCTTAGAGACCCAGAATGAGAATCCTCACAGCTGTAGAAGTGGATGTGTGGCTAGACCCAGGAGGTAACTAAGTTCAACCAAGGAAATAAAGTTTGCAGCCCACGACTAGTAGTCAGAACTTTTATTTTATGCCTGTGGCTGATTGCGGACACTAGTGCCCCATGCCAAGACAGCATTTAAATACCAAGGGATGAGATACATCACTACACAGGCATGATGCCTGGCACCCACGCTATCTCCAGATGGCTTGATGTACAGAAATAGCCTTTGAGATCAAACTCAGTGTGGAGAAGTCCAAACTCGTGATCTGTCCCTCGGGGCTTCTCTGTAGTAAAGGGTACCCTCTGCTGCTTAGAGGCAGAGCTCAGAGTCTGTTAGAGTGCAATTGAATATCACAAATTATCCTCCTCACCAAATATTGATTGAGGTCTTACCGTCTGCCAGACACGGTACTAAGCATTTAGAATGCAGAGGAATATGGCATGATCACTGCCCTTAAGAGCTTCCAGTGTAGTAGGGAGTAAAGTCATATAGAGTAATCCCCCCTTATCCATGGGGAATATGTTTCAAGAAACCCAGGGGGTGCCTGAAACCACAGATAGTACCTAAACCTATATATACTACTTTTTCCTGTATATCTATGATAAAAGTTTAATTTGTAAATTAGGCACTGTAAGATATTAATAATAATAACTAATAATAAAATATAACTATTTTAACAATATACTGTATTTAGTTATGTGAATGTAGTCTCACTCTCTCTTTCTCTCCAAATATCTCATTATACAGATTAAACGTCTTTTCCATTCTAACTAAGCACTTATCACACACTGTGGCCACTTTTGCAGTTTGAGGTCCACAGCTAAACTAGTGTCAATTTCCTTTTTCTTCTTTACAATTTCACGGCTAGAAGGTTCATTCTTACCATAGATCTTAGCAACCTCAGCATATGATTTTTATCTTTCCATGTTAATTCGGAAACTTCCGCCTTTTCACTTGGAGCACTTTGAGGCTTCTCTTTGGCAAATCCGAAATGCCAGCATCACTACTTTTGCACTTTGGGACCATTATAAGTAAAATAAGGATTACTTGGACACAAGCACTGCAATACCATGACAGCTGATCTGACCGAGGGGGCTACTAACTGACCAACGGGAGGATATGCTAGACAATGGATGATTCATCTCCAGGATAGGGCAGAGTGGGACCGTGTGAGATTTCATCACACTACACAGAGCAGTGTGCAATTTAAAACTTATGAATTGTGGGGTTTTTTTGGACTTTTTTATTTAATATTTTCAGAACACTGGTAAATGAAACCACAGATAGCAAAGCCACAAATAAAGGAGGAGTACTGTGCAAGTAAACATATACAAGAGTTTGCATAATAATGCCATGTAATTTATGTGTAGGAAGATGATGTAGAATTTCATAACAGGGAGCTACATGTTGAATTCTGCAGCCAAAGACAAATAAACATCATAGGTATTAATACCAGAAGTTATCTTCTAAAGCAGTGCTGTCCAAGAGAACTTTCTGTGGTGGTGAAAACGTTCTGTTATGCATTGTTCAACATGGTAGCCATTAGCCACAGGTGGATATGAGTACTTGAAATGAGCTAGTTTGACTGAGAAAGTAAATTTTAAATTATATGTAATATGAATGCAATTTAACTTACTTTTAGTAACCACACGAGGCTAGTGACTTTCACATCGTTCAAGGCAGTTCTTGAATATCTATGACTCATTTTGCACCTGAAAACATAGGCACAGAGATGTTGCATTGACTATGCTCAAGGGATAAATTATTTAGAAGCCGTTCTAATTCCTCATCAAGGAGGATGCCAGCACTCATCAGGAAGAATAGCACTATTCTCATTACATTGGATAGGTGCAATCTCTCTCAGATGAACTTTGTGTTGCCTTCATAAAAAAACTGAGGGTCTCTGAATGGATAAAGAAGATGTGGTATATATACATATATATTACTCAGACATAAAAAGGAATGAAATAATGGCATTTGCAGCAACATGGATGGATTATCATACTAAGTGAATTAAGTCAGACAGCGAAAGACAAATATCATATGACATCGCTACTATGTGAAATCTAAGAAAATGATACAAATGAATTTATTTATGAAACAGAAAGAAACTCAGACATAAAAGAAAAACATATGGTTACCAAAGGGGAAAGGTGAGGCAGAGGGTTAAGTTAGGAGTTTGGCATTAACATATACACACTACTGTATATAAAATACTGTATATAACATATACACTTACTATATAACACAGGGAACTATACTCAATATCTTATAATAACGTATAATGGACAAGAATCTGAAAAAGAATAGATTTATATATATGTAGAACTGAATCACTTTGCTGTACACCTGAAACTAACACAACATTGTAAATCAACTATACTTCAATTAAAAAATAAAGAAAGAAAAATAAATTAAAAAAACAAAAAAACTGAGGGTCTTTAGACTGTGTGCTCCATGAGGGCAGGAGCTTCATCTGTCTTGTTCACTCTCATAATCCCAGCATTTAAAAGAGTAAATGATGTATAGTAAGTGAACGGAAAATATGTAAATGAATTAGTAAATGAATGGGCAAAACACTCTATGTATTGTTGTAAATATCTTGACTGCATGGACTGAGCTAACATTTGTGGTAATAATTCTGTTATCTAGATGAGGAGCCCTGCTATATGCAGGATGGGCATGAGTTAGGCTGCTTCCAACATGGGGCCTTGCACATTTCACATGCTCAATCAATACTTATTGGATAAACATGTTGTATTTATTTCAGTAATTGCTTCTCCCAGTTAACTATATGTAACAGGGATTTTGTCCACTTATCTTTTTTTTTCTTATCCCAAGGAATTCCTAATACTGGAACCAGCACATACAAGACTCCAAACTTTGTTGATTGGGTTATATGGAAGGGCATAAAGACATTTTTGAGCAGTCACTACTCTTTCAGAGGAAACGAGGTAGAAAAGAATAGAAATTCTTTGCTTTTTTTCCATGTCTTTATTCTACATGGAGATTTAGCAGAGGTAGCTTTACAATATAAAGAACATAAATATCCACCTTGCACAGTGAGAATTTGGGGGGATAAGCTGTGCGAAGCCCCCATTTCTATTTTTGTAAATTGTAAAAATCTATTTCTGACATACCTAACCTCCTGTCTTTCTATCACTTTTCTGTTGGCTAAATAACTTCTCACATACATCTTTTATAAAGATAAGTCAAAATATATTTCCGTGAAAATCAAGAATAAGAAAAGAAAAGCTTTCTGCTTCCCAGTGATATGAACACACACTGATACACTTGATCTATCCCAGTGGAACGGGCACGGAAATTAACCCACATACTGGCACATGAACTTCTTGTTTCTGCCAAATGTGTCAGCTGAGATGGGGTTGCTAATTTATTTATGGGGGCATATGTCAATGTCACTCTGAGAAAATGGTTCCAGGACACATAAAAAAACAAAACAAAACCTACTGCTGTCAGAGCTGACCTTATGTGTAGGTGGAATAGCCACCTGCTTGCTCACTTCCTTGTAGATTAGGAGATCCAGAGGGTCCTGCCTCATCTCAGTCTTGGCTCAGTCTTTCTAAGTGAAATTCCCCTGGCTTCCATCTGAGTAAAGTCAGTGCCCCTATGAAAGAAATGTGCCCTATGTGCTCCCATAGTATCCACACTCTCCACTAAATGTAATCAAAGAGCAGATTCTGATAGGGGTTGGAAGGAAGTATAAGAGTAAGTGGATAACACTTAATGCTAGGCCATAAGTGAAGGGAGGGGGCATAAAATAAAGAAGTTGGAGGTCATAAAACATCCCTGTCTCTTGAGATTTCTGTAGACACATAATGAAGTGTAAGCAATGCAAAAGGTGCACTTATTCATGTCTTAAACCCAGTCCTGTCTGCATCAACCAATATAAAACTTAGCTCCTTTGCAGCACTAACCACAGTCAAACAATTTCCACATCTCTGTTTTATGCTCCAGAAGAGGCACCGTTTTCCTGCGTGTATCTGAGATCCTTCTAACTTTCTTTAATGCCTAGGATCCAAAGCTGCTCATACTCAGCAGGCAACAAAAGAAGTGCCTGTCCTAGGATGTTTGCTTGCCTTCATGTCTCTCCTTCAATAGAACCATTGTCCCTGCCTCTGTGATCACTGAGTCTCTGGACCCTGACTGTTTGGGCTTTTGATATCTATCTGCCTTGCTGACTTCCCTGGAAAGTAGCCCCTGACCTGTCAACTTCCTGTATTTTCCAACCCACACTTGTGTGATCGAGTCCTCAGCTCTGTCTCCTCCTGGTCTGCCTGAGACCATTGCTGTCCTCTCCTCAGCACAGCACCCAGGGCCCTTCCTTAAAACACAAAGGGGCATCAAAGATTTACTACAAGGTTGAAACAACTCTTAAGGCTGCTATTTTTACTGAGAGTCTGGTGGCAGTGGTCCTTGCAGGAAAGGAGGTAGAAATCAAGTCGCTATTAGAAACAGTGGCAGAGAGACAGAATCTAGTCTCTGCTGTTATCAGCTGCATGACCTTGGATGATAGGGTTAAACTCTCAGAGCTTCAGTTTCCCAGCCTATAATTGGGTGATACCAATATCCGCCTTGATGGCTCTTGGGAGAATTAAATGTTTGAAAGTGCCCAGGACAAGTCTTGGTACATACTACATAATCAATATGCAGGGGATTCTTTTCTTCCCTCCTTAAAATAACTGAGCATGAGCCCAAGGTGAAAGTTGAGATTAGCTAATAACAATTTAATCTTTTGTATAAATCCATTTTTATACTTCAGTTCTGAAGACATTGCCCTTCTAAGTCAAATGTTCCCCTTATACAATTTGGGCAGAGGATCCATAAAATTCTTGGATGTTTGGAAACCCAAACATTAGATTCCCAGGATTTTCCCCCTGAATTCATTGGTACATTCTTTAGTTCACAGCTGGCAATGCAACATCAGAGAAGAAGAGAAATATGATTAAAGGGAGACAAAGCCGTCATGAAAAAGACAAGATATAGGGAATATGTGTCAAAGGCCTTGGAGATGTGGGGGGTGGGGGGGAAGTATAAGAAGCCAGGGAGTAGTGGAAGGAGAGAAGAAGTCATGCATTAGGAAGGAAAGCACAATGGGAAAAATGTGGAAAACTCAGAGAAGTTAGGGGATCCTAATATGATTGGGGAGGTTACCAGATACAGGTCATTTAACTTTGAGGTCTCTCTTTATAAGTAAGGTTTCCAATGGAAATAACAATTGAAAACAAGAATCTAAGAATCCAGATCAATTCTCACTTCTTTCAGGAATTCATTTTTCTCTTTCTGTTCATGGTCATTTTGTCTTTCTTCATCCTTCAGCTTCCAAGCCAACACTAGAGCCTAGACATGCATTGCATTAGGTTTCACATGCTTTATCTGTTCTCCCTGTGTAGATATAAAACTATCCAAGGTCAAAGATCAGGGACTACATGATCATTGACAGACCACTGCTGTCAATATAGTCAGGCTTAATAAAACAGTCAGGGTGTTGACATTTCACCCAAGCATCCATTTATCCTCTGGGAGATTTGGTGAGTGATCTCAGCAACTGTTCAACGAGGCTGGTCTGCATAGGGTAGTAGTTTTGCATGTATGAACAGCTTTCTCTAGAACTGGAGAAGCCACACAAAATGGAAAGGAGGCTGTATGTAAATAGGATGAGAACTGTCTGACTAGTCATCAATGAATAGTTTAAAAGGAGACTAGCCTTAGCACCCCAGTTTCTTCTCCCACAATCCTTACAACTGAGTTTGTGTCTGTGCAGATGTGCTTGTTGTTTGTTTTGTTTTTAAAAATTTTACTCAGAAGTCTGTCTCCTGGAGAAGATAATCAACCAGAAAAACAAACAAACAAACAAACAAACAACAGAGCTAGTATTCTTTACAAGTAAAGTATTCAGGAGATTACAAAGTCTCTGGATGTGTTAATTTCTGCTTTATAACAAAGTGAGTCAGCTATACATATACATATATCCCCATATCTCTTCCCTCTTGCATCTCCCTCCCTCTCACCCTCTCTATCCCAACCCTCTAGGTGGTCACAAAGCACCAAGCTGATCCCCCTGTGCTATGCAGCTGCTTCCCACTAACTGTCGGTTTTACATTTGGTAGGGTGTATATGTCCACTGTAAAGCAATTATACTCCAATAAAGATGTTATAAATAAATAAATAAATAAAGGCAGAGAAGGAAGATTTGCATTACAAACAAATGTAATTGGACTTGGAGGCAGAAGTTAGCCTTGGATAAACATTATTCAGCCCTAAGGCTATCATTAGAAGCAAGTAAAATTCGTTACAGTGAAAAAAAAAACTGTCTGGGACTTCCTAGGCAGTCCAGTGGTTAAGACTCCACACTTTGGAGGAGCTTCAAGATGGTGAAAGAATAAGAAGTGGAGGTCACCTTCCTCCCCCAAAATACATCAGAAATACATCTACATGAGGAACAACTCCTACAGAATACCTACTGAACTCTGGAAGAAGAATTCAGACCTCCTAAAAGGCAAGAAACTCTCCACATACCTGGGTAAGGCAAAAGTAAAAAGAAAAAATAGAGACAAAAGAATAGGGATGGGACCTGCACCAGTGAGAGGGAACTGTGAAAGAGGAAAAATTTCCACACACTAGGAAGCTCCTTCATGGGTGGAAACCGCAGGTGGCGGAGGGGGAAAGCTTTGGAGCCACGGAGAAGAGCACAGAGACAGGGATGCGGAGGGCAAAGCAGAGAGATTCCCACACTGAGGATTGGTGCCGGCCAGCACTCACCAGCCAGAAAGACTTGCCTGCTCACTCCGGGGCGGGTGGGACCTGGGAGGTGAGGTTCTGGCTTCGGTCAGATCCCAGGGAGAGGACTGGGGTTGGCGGCGTGAACACAGCCTGAATGGGGCTAGTGCACCACAGCTAGCAGGGAGGGAATCCGGGAAAAGGTCTGGAACTGCTGAAGAGGCAAGAGACGTTTTCTTGCCTCTTTGTTTCACATTGTGTGAGGAAAGGGGATTCAGAGCACCACCTGAACGAGCTCCACAGACCTGCACAACCCGTGGCTATCAGCGCAGACTCCAGGGATGGGCATGAGATGCTAAGGCCGCTGCTGCAGCAACCAAGAAGCCTGTGTACAAGAACAGGTCACTATCCACACCTCCCCTCCTGGGAGACTGTGCAGCCTGCCACTTCCAGGGTCCCATGATCCACGGACAACTTTTCCAGGAGAGCACACAGTGTGCCTCAGGCTGTTGCAAAGTTAAGCTGGCCTCTGCAGCCGCAGGCTCACCCCACATACTGTACCCCTCCCTCCCCCCGGCCTAAGTGAACCAGAGACCCCAAATCAGCTGCTCCTTTTACACCATCCTGTCTGGGTGGGGAGCAGATGCCCTCAGGTGACCTACATGCAGAGGCAGGGCCAAATCAAAAACTGAACCTCAGGAGCTCTGCGAACAAAGCAGAGAAAGGGAAATTTCTTCCAGCAGCCTCAGGAGTAGCAGATTAAATCTCCACAATCAACCTGATGTACCCTGCATCTGTGGAATACCTGAATAGACAACAAATCAACCCAAACTGAGGTGATGACATTGGGAGCAATGATATATGTATATTTTTTCTTTTTCTTTTTCTCAGTGTGTATGTGTCTGCTTCTGTGTGTGATTTTGTCTGTATAGCTTTGCTTTTATCATTTGTCCTAGGGTTTTGTCTGTTCGTTTTTTCATTCTTTTAGTATAGTTTTTAGTGCTTGTTATCATTGGTGGACTTGTTTTTCACTTTGGTTGCTCTCTTCTTTCTTTCATTCTTTTTTTTATTACTTTTTTTAATATTTTACTTTTAATAATTATTTTTTATTTTAAGGACTTTATTTTATTTTCTCTTTCTTTCTTTTTTTTCTCCCTTTTATTCTGAGCCATGTGGATGACAGAGTGCTGGTGCTCTGGCTGGCATCAGGGCTATGCCTCTGAGGTGGGAGTGCCGAGTTCAGGACCTTGGTCCACCAGAGACCTCCCAGCTCCACATAATAACAAACAGCAAAAATTTCCAATAGATCTCCATCTCAATACCAAGACCCATCTCCATGCAACAACCAGCAAGCTACAGTGCTGGAAAACCTGTGACAAACAACTAGCAAGACAGGAAAACACCGCCTACTAGCAGAGAGGCTGCCTAAAATCATAATAAGGTCACAGACACCTCAGAACACACAACCAGATGCAGACCTGCCCACCAGAGAAAAAAGACGCAGACACAACCAACAGATCACAGGCACTAATGCCCTCAACCAGGAAGCCTGCACAACCCACTGAACCAACCTTAGCCACTGCAGGCAGACACTGAAAACAATGGGAACTACGAACCTGCAGCCAGCAAAGAGGAAACACCAAACACAGTAAGGTAAGCAAAATTAGAAGACAGAGAAACACACAGCAGATGAAGGAGCAAGGTAAAAACCACCAGAAGAAACAAATGAAGAGGAAATAGGCAGTCTACATTAAAAAATAATTCAGAGTAATGATATTAAAGATGATCCAAAACCTTGGAAATAGAATGGAGAAAATAAAAGAAACGTTTAACAAGGACCTAAAAGAAATAAAGACCAAAGAAACAATGACAAACAACACAATAAATGAAATTTAAAATTCTCTAGAAGGAATCAATAGCAGAAAAACTAAGGCAGAAGAACGAATAAGTTAGCTGGAAGATAAAATAGTGGAAATAATTAATGCAGAGGTAAATAAAGAAAAAAGAATGCAAAGAATTGAGGGCAGTCTCAGAGACATCTGGGACAACATTAAACATAGCAACATTCAAACTATAAGGATCCCAGAAGAAGAAGAGAGAAAGAAGGGTACTGAGAAAATATTTGAAGAGATTATAGTTGAAAGCTTCCCTAATATGGGAATAGTCAATCAACACCAGGAAGCACAGAGAGTTCCATACAGGATAAATCCAAGGAGAAACACACCCAGAAACATATTAATCAAACTATCAAAAATTTAAAAATTTTTAATTAAAAAAATTTAATTTTTTAATTAAAAAATTAAAAGAAAAAATATTGAAAGCAGCTATGGAAAAACAACAAATAACATACAAGGGAATCCCCATAAGTTTAATGGCTGATGTTTCAGCAGAAACTCTGCAAACCACAAGGGAGTGGCAAGACATACTTAAAGTGATGAAAGGGGAAAACCTGCAACCAAGATTACTCTACACAGCAAGGATCTCACTCAGATTTGAAAGAGAATTTAAAACCTTAACAGACAAGCAAAAGCTAAGAGAATTCAGCACCACCAAACTAGCTTTACAACAAATGCTAAAGGAATTCCTTTAGGCAGAAAACACAAGAAAAGGAAAAGACCTACAAAAACAAACCCACAACAATTAAGAAAAATGGTAATAGGAACCTACATATCGATAATTACCTGAAATGTAAATGGATTAAACACTCCAACCAAAAGACATAGATTGGCTGTATGGATACAAAAATCAGACCCATATATATGCAGTCCACAAGACACCCACTTCACACCTAGGGACACATACAGACTGAAAGTGAGGGGATGGAAAAAGATATTCCATGCAAATGAAAATCAAAAGAAAGCTGGAGTAGCAATTCTCATATGAGACAAAATAGACTTTAAAACAAAGACTATTACAAGAGACAGAGAAGGACACTACATAATGATCAAGGGATCAATTCAAGAAGAAGATATAACAATTATAAATATTTATGAACCCAACATAGGAGCACTTCAATACATAAGGCAAATGCTAGCAGACATAAAAGGGGAAATCGACAGTAATGCACTCATAGTAGAGGACTTTAACACCACACTTTCACCTATGGACAGATCATCCAAAATGAAAATAAATAATGAAACACAAGCTTTAAATGATACATTAAACAAGATGGACTTAATTGATATTTATAGGACATTCCATCCAAAAACAACAGAACACACTCTCTTCTCAACTGCTAAAGGAACATTCTCCAGGATAGATCATATCTTGGGTCACAAATCAAGCCTTGGTAAATTTAAGAAAATTGAAATTGTATCAAGTACCTTTTCCAACCACAATGCTATGAGACTAGATATCAATTACAGGAAAAAGTCTGTAAAACATACAAACACATGGAGGCTAAATAATTCACTACTTAATAACCAAGAAAGCATGGAAGAAATCAAAGAGGAAATCAAAAAAATACCTAAAATCAAAGGACAATGAAATCCTGATGACAAAAATCTATTGGATGCAGCAAAATCAGTTTGAAGATGAAAGTTATAGCAATACAAAGCTAACTTAAGAAAGAAGAAACGTCTCAAATAAACAACCTAAAGTTACACCTAAAGCGATTAGAGAAAGAAGAACAAAAAAAAAAAAACACAAAGTAGGCAGAAGGAAAGAAATCATAAAGATCAGATCACAAATAAATGAAAAAGAAATGAAGGAAACAATAGCAAAGATCAAAAAAATTAAAAGCTGGTTCTTTGAGAAGATAAACAGAATTGATAAACCATTAGGCAGACTCATCAAACAAAATAGGGAGAAGACTCAAATCAATAGAAATAGAAACAAAAAAGGAGAAGAAAAAATGACACTGCAGAAGTACTAACGATCATGAGATATTACTACAAGCAACTCTATGCCAGTAAAATGGAGAACCTGGAAGAAATGGACAAACTCTTAGAAAAGCACAACATTCTGAGACTGAACCAGGAAGAAACAGAAATATAAAGAAACCAATCACAAGCACTGAAATTGAAACTGTGATTTAAAATATTCCAACAAGCTAAAGCCCAGGAGCAGTAGGCTTCACAGGCGAATTCTTTCGGACATTTAGAGGAGAGCTCACACCTATCTTTCTCAAACTCTTCTAAAATATAGCAAAGAGAGGAATACTCCCAAGCTCATTATACAAGGCCACAATCACCCTGATACCAAAACTAGACAAAGATGTCACAAAGAAAGAAAACTACGGGTCAATATCACTGATGAACACAGATGCAAATATCCTCAACAAAATATTAGCAGACAGAATCCAACAGCAAATTGAAAGTATCGTGCACCATGATCAAGTGGGGTTTATCCCAGGGATGCAAGGATTCTTCAATATATGCAAATCAATGTGATACACCATAGTAACAAACTGAAGGAGAAAAACCATATAATCAATGTCAATAGATGCAGAAAAAGCTTTTGTCAAAACTCAACACTGATTTATGAAAAACACCCTCCAGAAAGTAGGCATAGAGGGAACTTACCTCAACATAATAAAGGCCATATACAACAAACCCACAGCTAACATTGGCCTCAATGGTGAAAAACTGAAATTGTTTCCAGTAAGATCAGGAACAAGACAAGGTTATCCACTCTCAGCACTATTGTTCAACTTTGTTGTGAAAGTTTTAGCCACAGCAATCAGAGAAGAAAAAGAAATATAAGGAATCCAAAACAGAAAAGAAGAATTAAAGCTGTCACTGTTTGCAGATGATACTATACATAGAGAATCCTAAAGATACTACGAGAAAACTCTTAGAGCTAATCAATGAATTAGGTAAAGTGATAGGATACAAAATTAATGCACATAAATCTCTTGCATTCCTATACAATAATGATTAAAAATCTGAAAGTTTCTTTAAGGAAAACTGCCATTTACCACTGCAACAAAAAGAATAAAATACCTAGGAATAAACCTACCTAAGGAGACAAAAGACCTGTATGCAGAAAACTATAAGACACTGATGAAAGAAATTAAGCATGATACAAACATATGGAGACATATACCACGTTCCTGGATTGGAAGAATCAACATTGTGAAAATGACTGTACTACTCAAAGCAATCTGCAGATCCAATGCAATCCCTATCAAACTGTCACTGTCATTTTTCACAGAACTATAACAAAAAATTTCACAATTTGTATGGAAGCACAGAAGACCCTGAGTAGTCAAAGAAATCTTTAGAAAGAAAAGCAGAGCTGGAGGAATCAGCCTCCATGACTTCAGACTATACTACAAAGCTACAGTAATCAAGACATTATGGTACTGGCACAAAACCAGAAATACAGATCAATGGAACAGGATAGAAAGGCTAGAGATAAACCCACTTACACATGGTTACCTTATTTTTGATAAAGGAGGCAAGAATATACAATGGAGAAAATACAGCCTCTTCAATAAATGATGCTGTGAAAACTGGATAGCTACATGTAAAAGAATGAAATTAGAACACTTACTAACACTATATACAGAAAGAAACTCATAATAGATTAAAGACCTAAATGTAAGGCCAGACACTCTAAAACTCTTAGAGGAAACATAAGCAGAACACTCTATGACATAAATCACAGCAAAATCCTTTTTGAACCCCCTCCTAGAGAAATAGAAATAAAACCTAAAATAAACAAATGGGACCTAATAAAAGCTTCTACACAGCAAAGGAAACCATAAACAAGATGAAAAGACAACCCTCAAAATGGGAGAAAATATTTGCAAATGAAGCAACTGACAAAGGATTAATCTCCAAAATATATAAGCAGCTCAATTAAAAACAAACAAACAAACAAAAAAATCCAATAATAGGCAGAAGACCTAAATAGACATTTCTCCAAAGAAGATATACAGATTGCCAAAAAACACATGAAAGGATGCTCAACATCATTAATCATTAGAGAAATGCAAATCCAAACTACAATGAGATATCACCTCACACCAGTCAGAATGGCCATCATCAAAAGATCTATAAACAATAAATGCTGGAGAGTGTGTGGAGAAAAGGGAACCCTCTTACAATGTTGGTGGGAATGTAAATTGATACAGCCACTATGGAGAACAGTATGGAGTTTCCTTAAGAAACTAAAAATAGAACTACCATACGACCCAGGAATCCCACTACTGGGCATATACCCTGAGAAAACCATAATTCAAAAAGAGTCATGTACCACAATGTTCATTGCAGCTCTATTTACAATAGCCAGGACATGGAAGCATCCTAAGTGTCCATAACAGATGAATGCATATAGAATTGTGACACATATATACAATGCAATATTACTCAGCCACAAAAAGAAATGAAATTGAGTTATATGTAGTGCAGTGTATGGACTTAGTGTCTGTCATACAGAGTGAAGTAAGTCAGAAAGAGAAAAACTAATACAGTATGCTAACACATATATATGGAATCTAAAAAAAAAAAAAAAGTCATGAAGAAGCTAAGGCAGTACAGGAATAAAGATGCACACCTACTAGAGAATGGACTTGAGGACATGGGGAGGGGGAAGGGTAAGTTGGGATGAAGTGAAAGAGTGGCATGTACATACATACACTACCAAATTTAAAACCTATAGCTAGTGGGGTGCAGCCACATAGCACAGGGAGTTCAGCTCAGTGCTTTGTGAACACCTAGAGGGGTGGGATAGCGAGAGTGGGAAGGAGAGAGATGCAAGAGGGAAGAGATATAGAGATATATGTATATATATATATATATATATATATATATATATATATATATATATAGCTGATTCACTTTGTTATAAAGCAGAAACTAGCACACCATTGTAAAACATTTATACTCCAATAAAGATGTAAAAAAAAAAAAAAAAAGACTCCACACTTCTACTTCAGGGGACAAGTGTTCGATTCCTGGTTGGGGAACTAAGATCTCCCATGCCATGCAGTGCAGCCAGAAAAGAAAGTTTGCTCCCTGATCTGCCATCTTGTAATTCCTGTGCACTCCCTTTTTAAAAATCCCCTGGCAACAGAAACACAGGTACTTATAGTGTTACCACAGGAATTTGAATTTGACTGGTCATGATTTCTACTGCCCTTGAAAAAAATCTCATGGCTAGAATGGGATAAGCAGTGAATCAAAAGACCTATCTATATGAATTTGGATAAACTGGGTACCTTGCCAAAGCTTCAGTTTTCTGATCAGCAGGATAGCAAGAATTTTATGAACTGACAAATATAAAATCACAGAACACAATGCCAAGTTTGTGATAAGAGCTCTGTGAATATTCATTTATGCACTCTGGATTACTTTGAGTATGTAACTTTTATCTTGTAGGTGTTGTTAAATATGGCGTTGTTGGGACTGACTTGCAATCTGATTCCTATTTAGTCCCAGTTTCTCAGAAAACAATCAACTTCTGAGTTTGGTAGTGATGGTGGTAGAGGTGAGGGAGACACAGAAAAAACTCTAAGGGCACAGAATAAGATTCTACAGTAAACAGCATTTGTGCATCTCCTCATCAAGAAAAGAAGCAAGACTTTAATCAAAATATTTGACATCGAAATTTTCCATATACCAAGTGACTGTATCATTAACACACTATTCCCCTATAGCCCTTTATTTTGTTTTAAGCTCTCCCAATTATTCTTTTTTTTTTAACATCTTTATTGGAGTATAATTTCTTTACAATGGTGTGTTATTTTCTGCTGTACAAGAAAGTGAATCAGCTATACATATACATACATCCTCATATCTCCTCCTTCTTGCACTTCCCTCCCACCCTCCTTATCCCACCCCTCTAAGTTGACACAAAGCACCGAGCTGATCTCCCTGTACTATGCGGCTGCTTCCCCCTAGCTACCTATTTTACATTTGGTAGTGTATATAGGTCCATGTCAATCCCCCACTTCGTTCCAGCTTACCCTTTCCCCTCCCTGTGTCCTCAAGTCCATTCTCTACATATGCGTCTTTATTCCCCTGACCCTAGGTTCTTCAGAACCACTTTTTTTTTCTTTAGATTCCATATATATGTGTTAGCATATGGTATTTGTTTTTCTCTTTCTGACTTACTTCACTCTGTTTGACAGTCTCTAGGTCCATCCACCTCAATACAAATAACTCAATTTCATTTCTTTTTATGGCTAATATTCCATTGTATATATGTGTCACATCTTCTTTATCCATTCATATGTCAATGGGAACTTAGGTTGCTTCCATGTCCTAGATATTTTAAATAGAGTTGCAGTGAATATTGTGGTACATGACCCTTTTTCAATTATGGTTTTCTCAGGGTATATGCCCGGTAGTGGGATTGCTGGGTCATATGGCAGTTCTATTTTGAGTTTTTTGAGGAACCTCCATACTGTTCTGCATAGTGGCTGTATCAATTTACATTCCCACTGACAGTGCAAGAGGGCTCCCTTTTCTCCACACCCTCTCCAGCAATTATTGTTTGTAGATTTTTTGATGATGGCCATTCTGGCTGGTGTGAGATGATATCTCATTGTAGTTTTGATTTGTATTTCTCTAATGATTAGTGATGTTGAGCATCCTTTCTTGTGGTTGTTGGCAATCTGTATATCTTCTTTGGAGAAATGTCTATTTAGGTCTTCTGCCCAGTTTTGGATTGGCTTGTTTGTTTTTTCGGTATTAAGCTGCATGAGCTGCTTGTACATTTTGGAGATTAATGTGTTGTCATTTGCTTTTTTTGCAAATATTTTCTTGCATTCTGAGGGTTGTCTTTTCATCTTGTTTATGGTTTCCTTCTCTGTGCAAAAGCTTTTAAGTTTCATTACATACCATTCATTTATTTTTGTTTTTATTTTCATTTCTCTTGGGGGTGGTTCACGAAGGATCTTGTTGTGATTTATGTTATAGAGTGTTCTGCCTCTGTTTTCCTCTATGAGGTTTATAGTGTCTGACCTTACATTTAGGTCTTTAATCCATTTTGAGTTTATTTTTGTGTATGGTGTTGGGGAGTGTTATAATTTCATTCTTTTTATTTTAACATATTTTTTGGAGTATAATTGCATTACAATGGTGTGTTAGTTTCTGCTTTGTAACAAAGTGAATCAGCTATACATATACATATATCCCCATATCTCCTCCCTCTTGCATCTCCCAATTTTTCTTACATGATATAACAAAAGAAAACTGGATTGAATCAATAGGTCTATATTTAATCCCATCTCTGCTGTTTAGTAGTGAGTTGAACTAGTCCTGGTGACTCAACAGACTTAAGTGTCAGGTTCCTTATGTGTAATATGAGGACCCTCTGCTGTAGGCTCATGTTTAAAGCCAGATGAAGGTAGACCTACCTGGTTACCTTGTATGTAGCAGCTATTAAATAACTGTCTATGGAAGCCAATAGTAATCCCTAGAGCGAGGAAAGGGAAGCAAGTAGGATTCTTTCTTTTCAGATGAGGAAAATAACAATCACCTAAGTCAAGTCTCACAAGTTAACGACAAAAGTGTGATTGGCACTCAGAATGCCTGATGTCTAATTTACAGCTGTCACCTCTAAACGGTATCGTACAGATTGTTTTGTGAGTAATTATATTGTAACTGTGCAGGTCCAATCTTTAAATAATGGGGTAGACCTTGTCCTGGGTTATTATTCATTTTTAGTTTACTCTCCCATTTCCACCACTGTATCAGCCCCAGAGAGTGCATAAAAGTCATCTCCAATCCCACAACTATCCAAGGAATGACCTCCACTCTTTTGATATATTTGCTGGACTCTTGGTTTTATGCCACTCTCTAATCCCTGACTACAGATTCATTTCCTATTTCCATATACTCACAGACAACCAAAATGAATTTGTCTCACCATATTTTACACCTCTGAGATCACAAAATAACAACAGTTACTATTGTAGCAATCATCCTTAAGTTAATTTCAAGAGTGAGTCACAGCAGTTTCAAAATAAAAAACCCAAAACCTGATAACCAAAACCCAAAAAAACTCCTGGATGCAATACTAGAGCACCCTTTTAAGGAATGCTGACTCATCAATTCTCTTCATGGCTCAGAAGACAATATAACTTGCAAATACGTGAACATCAATGTCCAAGTAGAGAAGTCATTGAGAAAAGTCAGAGTTAGAAAAGACTGAGGACCTCCAAAACCAGTGTATCTTACATAGGTTTATTTTCATGTATATACAACAGAGGTTTTCCTAACAATCTATGTCTGAAGAAGTCTAAAAGAATTATTTCAATTAAAATAAATTGAAAATAAGAAAACTATATCCAATTATTTTACACTTATTTGTTTTTCATTCACAAAATAATTTTTCTCTTATATCTGACAATGAATGTCTTCCAAGATGACATGATGTGTGGTGTCTTCCACTAACAATGCATTCAGATTTCCTCCTCCAGCAGCTTCCTTGAGCACATTCTCAAGTTTTGATTCTGATTACAAACCTAATGGCAGTGCTCTTTGTGGTTTGGGGGGCAAGAGTCACTCTCTACAATTTTTTTTCTCACACAGATATCTAGTTAGATCAGTCCTCTGTCCCAGGATAAGGTGATTTGGATAGATAATATGCAAAACTTATTTTATAATTGCCTCTTCAAATAAGCTAGTTTCCTTGTACTTCTTATCTATAAAATAAGTTTTAGAATGTTTTCATTCATGAGCATGCCCGAAAGATTATATGGACTAATACACATGAATATACACATGAATATACTTTTAAAAAATAAATGATGCATTCAAAATTTACTGTTCAATTTTGTTATTCTTCTTTATTATTTGTGTCTGAAGATATTTTTGCTAAAAGTTCTAACACCAAAATGAGGCTAGCAGACTTTAAAATCAGTTAAATCAAATAAAAAGTTGATGAAGAACAGCTGGCCATGGTGTCTTTGCTAAACTGGAAAGTTATGAGGAAAGTATAATGAGATTATATGCAGCACACATGCCCAGAACCCCAGCCCCATATAGCCTCCATGTTTGAGTGACCACAATCTCATATAGATGGGAAACAACTCCATTTGAACTTGCAAGGACTAAAGAGAAAGGAAACTCAAAACCTCACTCATGGACTGCTAAAATTTTGAAATATTATTAGACCCTTGGATCATAAGTCTGAAGTCACAAATGAATCAATCAATTCAATTTTTATGTGCAAATCACTCTGTTAAAACCAACAAAAGATATCTTGATCTTTATACACCAAATGATTGAAAGCAAATATGATTGGAAGTAGACATAATAAAATCAATACCTTGTGTTCATGTAGCACTTTAAAATTTACAAAAGAATTTCACACTTTCTTATTTTGTTCTCACAACAATTTGTGGAGGAGGTATTATTTCCATGGTAGAGGAGAGTGATTAATCATTTTCTCAAAGTCACACAGGCTAGTTAGGTGGTAGAAGATAAGGACTACGGATAATTCACTGGTGCACCCCCAACACCTAGCTAACAGTGTGATACTGTATTTTATGTGACAAAGAAGTGTTTCAAAGGCATGTGGTGTCATAGTTCAGATTAGTAAAAGAACATACGAAGTTAGGTGGTTAGGAGATGCTCCATGGAAATCATGAAGATTACTTAGAAAGAGAAAGGGTAGGAAAAATTTAAACATCCCAAGGGAGTGGCATATAGATATTCTAGGTGGAAGGAATTGAGAAAACGAACTGAAAGAAGCAAGAAATTGTGTGGAATATTCCAGAGGATTCATGCATTGGTTTCATAGATTGACATCCAGAGATCAAATTCACACATGTCCCTTAACTATTATAAGTTTAGAAGGAATCATATGACTTGACCAGGAAGCAATTTGTTCAATAATGAGTTACAAGGGACAGGGAAGAAATGGTGACATTGCCAGTAGGGACATATTGTTGGATGCCTATGGTATAGCTGTAATGCCTCTGAGTGGAAGTGAAATTAATAAGTGGGATGTAGAAACTAGTTAATCTGTAGGAAAAAGAAATAATGAAACTAGAGACCCTGAACATGCCAAACCAGTGCAGGACCGCAGGGCTTGGCACCTGCCTGCCTCTGCGGTACATATATAGCTATCAGCTTCCACAGCTAATAAGCAAGCAGAGGGAATGACAGGCTTTACCTAATGAAAATGGCAGCTATCAGTCTGTGACTCAAAATGTCTGGATCCAATTCCTCTTACAGTTGATGATTTGATCCTTGGCAAATTAGTGGGATTGTAACAAGGAGGCTGTATGTGAAAGCTGCCAAGTGTTCTTTTAAATCCTCTCCAACTTTTCCCTTTTCACGCTTCCCGCAGAAGATTGTGGCTACTTAGAAGAGTGTGTGTTCTTTATTTTCTCTCCCAGAAGAGTGTTACTCTTTACTGAATACCTGTCACCAATAGCACATTAGAAAAGCCTCAGAAATGTTTAATTCAGTCAATATCTGGCTCAAGAATGTAATGATTTTCATCGAGTATTACATTTACCTTTATAAATTTCATTCATCATCCAAATGCAAAACCACAATATGTGCTCATCACTTATGGTCTCTTGGTAGCCCATGTGGCTTCTAGTCTTGACCTGATTGATACTCAAATAAATAAAACTCAGATGGTTGCTTATGGTGACATATTTCCTCCCACATTGGGGCTTGGAAAGCAATGGTGAACAGAGTCACTTAGCTAATCTGACTTAGGACAGCACGGAGTTTAATTTACAAATTACCCATATGCTCTGAAATGTACCAGTCGCACTGGCCACCTCAGACCCCTCCTCCTCACGGTGTCATAATCTTCCCCATTTGCTCATCCCTAGCTTTCACAATCAGAAATATATCCTTTTAACAGACATTTTTCAGTATTTTTACAGATTCCTCAAAATGTTCAGTAGAGGTAGATAGAAGAGGAAGTTTCATGTCATTTTAGAGACAACAAAAGTGAGATTCAGTGAGGCAAAGGGGCTTGAAAGGTGTTTGGAGACCAGATCCCTCCGCCTGGATCTGAATCCAGTCCTCTTTCTATCACTAGTATTCTCTATACGATTCTTTTCTGTAATCACAAGACTGAAAATCTGGTCAGAGAAAGCTATAAAAGAAAGGAGTATAAGGGATCACATTTAAAAATAACTGGGCTCAGAACAATTATGCAAGTTTCCCAAAGCCACACAGCTAGTAATCAAGGGCAAAAGCACTACAGCTCAGGACATTCAAATTTAAACACAATGAAGTGCCCTTTCTACTCACTATAATGTCTCATCAGAAACAGGTAGCAAAATAGGTAGCCTTAAATCGTACTCCATTCAGACTTTTGAGAGTACCCCAGCTGAAATCATACAACAAGCAGCTAAACGGTCATCTCAGCCACTCTGGATTCCTGAA
This sequence comes from Monodon monoceros, assembly GCF_005190385.1. Lineage (NCBI taxonomy): Eukaryota > Metazoa > Chordata > Mammalia > Artiodactyla > Monodontidae > Monodon > Monodon monoceros. The sequence continues at coordinate 35,293,092 of NW_021703765.1, forward strand.
CAACAGCTTCTGCTCGAAACAACCAGCAGAAGCATGACGTGCTCACAAAGAAATCAAGTCAAATCAAATCAGCATTTGACTCCTTAAGGAAATATTCCCCAAGACAGCAGCCAGCATGGCTGTCATGCAGGGATGTGTGGTGTGCAGGCAGCCATCCATTCAGGCCACTGGCTACCAACAGCTGACTCTAGGAGTAGTATTTGAATCTACCTTGAGGGGGGCCAGGGCCCACAGACAGTTGGGCCATCTGTTCCGATAATACCACATTACTCTCTACACTCAGTAATGAAGGCTCCTGAGTAATCGTTCATCAGAATGACTTCACGGCATTAAAAATGTATTTCAATACATAGCTTGTTTAAATATTTAACCCTCTTCAGCTTTGAGATATTGATTCAGAGCTGCAGTGTTTATATGGGCAGGAAACATTGATTTTCATATGCACGCATGCATTAATTCAGGAAGACTTGGGCACACACCAAAGGTTTTGATAAATGGACCTTTAAACCTCAAACTTTAATGGAGAATATTGGTTTGCCGCCCAGTTCCCATCCCTCTGCCAATATTTAAATATTTTCAATTCTCATTTCCCAGTGGTGATGGGGAAAGTCAGTAGATTAACAGATTTTGGAAAATTATTTTGGGTAAAGTTTGTTTATACAACACACACACATACACAGAGAGAGATCTTATTCATTTTGTATTTTGCTGGCCTTCAGTGGGAGCTATTTGTGCACAGCACTGTCCAACTTTTATCAGATCTGTCTATAGCTCACCTTTTGCTGATATCTTGTCAATAAACCCTAAGACCTCACTGTGTATTCAGCACATGCAGGGACCAGGGACAGAAAACCCTCCTATGCATTTCTTTATGTGATGGCATTATTTAAACTCAATACTATACTCAGAATTATCTTATTTTAGCCCAAACCTTTGTCACTTTTTTGAGCCTACCACGCTGGGGGTTCTGGTTAACTTTGGACCATCTTTGCAAATTTAAACACTTCACTAGGTTTGGAAGACCAGCCTTACCATGCAGGAAGGACCATAAGACTTGTAAGGAGTCCTTAACTCTAAGCTCCTAGGTGCTGGATAGATTGTTCTCAATATCACCTCCTTCATCTTCTCTCTGGGTATTAGCAACAGTCCCATGAGATGTTTAGCTAACATATTACCAACACCACTGAGTAAATGAGGAAACAAGCCTCCAAGGGTATAAACTTTTCCAAGTGCATTCAGCTGGTTAGTGGTAATCTGGAGGTATGACTTGGCTTTTTCAATTGCCCACCATTTTTGGCAGAGACACTTCAGTCTTCTAAAATACATACACATGGATTAATTAGCAAAACTAAATCAAGATCTATGGGTCATATATTAAATATCAGACAATGTTTTAGCACCTGATAAATAGAATAGAGTTCTGCCTTTAAGGAAACTAGAGGAAGAAACAGGCTTTGGAGCAAAAAATTAGAAAGCAAAAAGTTAGTATAGGCAGAATGATAGAAATATCATGGATATAATGGGAGGAGGTACTATGCAGAGATAATCAAAACAATAAGTTAAGTGTTAACAGAGCCCAAGTACATATTTTCTCCACCTATTCAGCAACAGAATTGTCTTAATCGCCTAAGGTATCCATTGAATATAATGAATCAACTTCTTTCCCATGTATCTAAGATGGCACTAGTTATGTACCATTCTTGGGAGAAGTGAGAAAATGGTTGCTCATCATTTTCTGTGTTTTGTGGTTGACTCTAGGGACAAATAAATGAACTGGATGGGTGGTGGAAAGCTTCATGGAAAAGACAGGGAGAGAAAGAGAGAGAGGCAAGAGAGCACTGAAGGTTTTTGGGTTTGGTTTAGGTTTTATGTTTATCTACAGAATGCATACACATAGTTTGAAAACACAAATAGTTCTTAATGACAATCCCATGTCCCAATATACCTCTTATACAGCTCCTTTTGTTGTGTCTTCTAGTAATCACCTTCATATTTCTAAAGATGCAAATAATGCATTATTTTGTATTGACTTAGACATTATTCCTCATACAACATCTGCATCTCATCTTCCACATATATGCAAATAAGTCACTCAGTTAAAACCATAGCTATATTAATCTTATAATAATTATATAAATATTGTTCACTGCTGAGCCAAATAATATATTGATATTACATTCCCTTTCTTCACAGCAGTTTGCTTTCCATTAGTTTTCTATTTACCTTTCCTTTTCTCTCTTGCTCTATCCAGTAAACACAAACCCCACATTTTTCCTGAATATGATACCATATCAGATATTCTGTTATCATTTTCTATTCCCTGAGGACTTTCCTACCAGAACTTTCTATCTTCTAACTACAATCTAGACTTGAATGCTCTCTCAAAGAATGCTTCTTCACTATAGTCTAAAGAATTCTCTTAAATGTTCTCCTAGTATGATTACATTCCTTCTTCCTGGATATGAAATCTTAATCGGTTGACTAACTGCATATTTCTAGACCACATCATCATGTTGCTTCTCACATAAAGGTGACTGATAGTTAAATTTTTTTGAGTCTTCTTTGTCTTTATTTTGTCCTCACATTCAGTTGAGAGTTTGGTTACTAAATTCTATGTTGAAAATAATGTTTACTCAGAGTGTTGAAGTTATTAGGTTCTAACATTCATTCTTGCTATTTTGAAACTATAATCCATACAAATCATTATTTTTTGTGTGACTAATAATTCCATCAACATCCTATGTTCTGAAATATCATGATAATTTATTTTATGATCGATATGCTATTTTTCACTATGCTGGGAACTAGATGGACATCCATCTTTCAATGCAGAGTTCCATGTCCTTGACTTTAAAAAATGGCTATTATTTCTCCAAAATAAGTATTTCTTATGTTTGCTCTGGACTCTATATCAGCTGTTTAGGTCCTGGATTGATTTTGTTAGACTTTTCTCTTATAGCTTTAATTTCCACTGTTTTTTATGTTACACTTTATGGAAAATTTTGACATTATGTTCTAACTTTACTTGATTCCTAATATTTTACATTTCCAGAAAATTTTTTCCTTTTTTAAAAAAAATTAAATAGAATTATTTTTTGTCTTATCTGTGGATTTTGCTCTTGGTATTGCTGAAGATAATTATGAGAAGGGTATTTATTTAATTTTGTCTGTTCCCTACATTATTTGTCTCTATCAGATAATTTTTTTCTGCCACTGAATTCTTCTTATGTATTTAGTGACCCTTTGATCTCTTACCACACTTAAGTGTGAAGCATATTAACAGTCACAATTAGAAAGTACGGTCTTCTGAGAGGGCAGACAGCAGGAGAAAGAAGAACTACAATCCTGCAGCCTGTGGAATAAAAACACATTCAAAGAAAGAGAGACAAGATGAAAAGACAGAGAGCTATGTACCAGATGAAGGAATAAGATAAAATCCCAGAAAAACAACTAAATGAAGTGGAAATAGGCAACCTTCCAGAAAAAGAATTCAGAATAATGATAGTGAAGATGATCCAGGACCTCAGAAATAGAATGGAGGCAAAGATCGAGAAGATGAAAGAAATGTTTAACAAAGATCTAGAATAATTAAAGAACAAACAAACAGAAATGAACAATACAATAACTGAAATGAAAACTACACTAGAGGGAATCAATAGCAGAATAACTGAGGCAGAAGGACATTCCATCCAAAAGCAATAGATTACACTTTCTTCTCAAGTGTACATGGAACATTCTCCATGATAGATAACATCTTGAGTCACAAATCAAGCCTCAGTAAATTTAAGAAAATTGAAATCATATCAAGCATCTTTTCTAACCACAATGCTATGAGATTAGAAGTGAATTACAGGGAAAGAAACATAAAAACAAAAACACATGGAGGCTAAACAATATGGTTAAGGGACCTGGAAGACAGAATGGTGGAATTCTCTACTGTGGAACAGAATAAAGGAAAAACGAATGAAAAGAAATGAAGACAGCCTAAGAGACCTCTGGGACAACATTAGACACAGAAACAGTCACATTATAGGAGTCCCAGAAGGAGAAGAGAGAGACAAAGGACCAGAGAAAATATTTGAAGAGATTATAATAAAAAATTCCCTAACATGGGAAAGGAAATAGCCACCTAAGTCCAGTAAGTGCAGTGAGTCTCATGCAGGATAAACCCAAGGAGAAACATGCCAAGACACATAGTAATCAAATAGGCAAAAATTAAAGACAAAGAAAAATTATTGAAAGCAACAAGGGAAAAATGACAAATAACATACAAGTAAACTCCCATAAGGTTAACAGCTGATTTCACAGCAGAAACTCTACAATCCAGAAGGGAGTGGCACAATATACTTAAAGTGATGAAAGGGAAGAAACTACAACCAAGATTACTCTACCCGGCAAGGATCTCATTCAGATTCGATGAAGAAATCAAAAGCTTTACAGACAAACAAAAGATAAGAGAATTCAGCACCAGCAAACCAGCTCTAAAACAAATGCTAAAGGAACTTCTGTAAGTGAAAAACACAAGAGAAGGAAAGGACCTCAAAAACAAACACAAAACAATTAAGAAAATGGCCATAGGAATATACGTATTGATAATTACCTTAAACGTGAATGGATTAAATGCTCCAAACAAAAGTCACAGGCTCACTGAATGGATACAAAAACAAGACCCACATATATGCTGTCTACAAGAGACCCACTTCAGACCACACTCAGACTGAAAATGAGGGGATGGAAAAGATATTCCATGCAAATGGAAATCAAAAGAAAGCTAGAGTAGCAATACTCATATCAGATAAAATAGACTTTAAAATAAAGAACGTTACAAGAGACAAGGAATGACACTAGATAATGATCAAGGGATTAATCCAACAAGAAGATATAGCAATTATAAATATATATGCACACAACATAGGAGCAACTCAATACATAAGGCAACTGCTAACAGCTATAAAAGAGGAAATCGACAGTAACACAATAATAGTGGGGGACTTTAACACGTCACTCACACCAATGGACAGATCATGGAAAATGAAAATAAATAAGGAAACAGAAGCTTTAAATGACACAATAGACCAGACAGATTTAATTGATATTTACAGGGCATTCCATCCAAAAACAGCAGATTACACTTTCTTCTCAAGTGTGCATGGAACATTCTCCATGATAGATCACATCTTGAGTCACAAATCAAGCCTCAGTAAATTTAAGAAAATTGAAATCATATCAAGCATCTCTTCTGATCACAACGCTATGAGATTAGAAAGGAATTACAGGAAGAAACATAAAAAATAAAAACACACGGAGGCTAAACAATACGTTACTAAATAACCAAGAGATCACTGAAGAAATCAAAGAGGAAATCAAAAAATACCTAGAGACAAATGACAATGAAAACACGACAATCCAAAGCCTACAGGATGCAGCAACAAGAGTTCTAAGAGGGAAGTTTATAGCTATACAAGGCTACCTCAATAAATAAGAAAAATCTCAAATAAAAAAATTTCTAACCTTACACCTAAAGGAACTAGAGAAAGAAGAACAAACAAAGCCCAAAGTTAGAAGAAGGAAAGAAATCATAAAGATCAGAGCAGAAATAAATGAAACAGAAACAAAGAAAACAATAGCAAAGGTCAATAAAACTAAAAGCTAGTTCTTTGAGAAGATAAACAAAATTGATAAACCATTAGCCAGACTTATGAAGAAAAAGAGGGAGAGGACTCAAATCAATAAAATTAGAAATGAAAAAGGAGAAGTTACAATGGACACCGCAGACATACAAAGCATCCTAGGAGACTACTACAAGCAACTCTACTGCCAATAAAATGGACAACCTGGATGAAATGGACAAATTCTTAGAAAGGTATAACCTTCCAAGACTGAACCAGGAAGAAATAGAAAATATGAACCGACAAATCACAAGCACTGAAATTGAAACTGTGATTAAAAATATTCCAACAAACAAAACTCCAGAACCAGATGGCTTCAAAGGTGAATTCTATCAAACATTTAGTGAAGAGCTAACACCCATCTTTCTCGAACTCTTCCAAAAACTTTCAGAGGAAGGAACACTCCCAAGCTCATTCTATGAAGCCACCATCACCCTGATAGCAAAACCAGACAAAGATACTACAAAAAAAGAAAATTACAGACCAATATCACTGATGAATATAGATGTTAAAATCCTCAACAAAATACCAGCAAACACAATCCAACAACACATTAAAAAGATCATACACCATGATCAAGTGGGATTTATCCCAGGGATGCAAGGATTCTTCAATATACACAAATCAATCAATGTGACACACCATATTAACAAATTGAAGAATAAAAGCCATATGATCATCTCAATAGATGCAGAAAAAGTTTTGACAAAATTCAACACCCATTCATGATAAAAACTCTCCAGAAAGTGGGCATAGAGGGAACCTACCTCAACATAATAAAGGCCATATATGACAAATCCATAGCAAACATCATTCTCAATGGTGAAAAACTGAAAGCATTTCCTCTAAGGTCAGGAACAAAACAAGGATGTCCACTCTCGCCACTACTATTCAAAATAGTTTTGGAAGTCCTAGCCACGGCACTCAGAGAAGAAAAAGGAATAAAAGGAATACAAATTGGAAAAGAAAACTTAAAACTGTCACTGTTTCCAGATGACATGATACTATACATAGAGAATCCTAAAGATGCCACCAGGAAACTGCTAGAGCTAATCAATGAATTTGGTAAACTTGCAGGATACAAAATTAATGCACAGAAATCTCTTGCATTCCTATACACTAATGATGGAAAATCTGAAAGTGAAATTAAGGAAACACTCCCATTTACTACTGCAACAAAAATAATAAAATACCTAGGAATAAACCCACATAGGGTGAAAAAAGACCTGTGTTTAGAAAATGATAAGACACTAATGAAAGAAATTAAAGATGATACAAACAGATGGAGACATATACCATGTTCTTGGATTGGAAGAATCAACATTGTTAACATTACTATACTTCTCAAAGCAATCTACATATTCAATGCAATCCCTATCAAGTTACCAATGGCATTTTTTATGGAACTAGAACAAAAAATCTTAAAGTTTGTATTGAGACATGAAAGACCCCGAATAGACAAAGAATTCTTGAGGGGAGAAAATGAAGCTGGAGGAATCAGGCTCCCTGACTTCAGACTATACTATAAAGCTACAGTAATCAAGACAACATGGTACTGGCACAAAAACAGAAAAATAGATCAATGGAACAAGGTAGAAAGCCCAGAGATAAACCCACACACCTATTGTCAACTAATCTATGACAAAGGAGGCAAGGATATAAAATGGAGAAAAGACACTCTCTTCAATAACTGGTGCTGGGAAAACTGGACAGCTACATGTAAAAGACTGAAATTAGAACACTGTCTAAGACCATACACAAAAATAGACTCAAAGTGAATTAGTGACCTAAATATAAGACCGGACACTATAAAACTCTTAGAGGAAAATGTAGGAAGAACACTCTTTGATGTAAATCACAGCAAGATCTTTTTTGATCCACCTCCTAGAGTAATGGAAATAAAAACAAAAATAAACAAATGGGACCTAATGAAACTTCAAAGGTTTTGCACAGCAAAGGAAACCATAAATAAGATGAAAAGACAACCCTCAGAATGGGAGAAAATATTTGCGAATGAAGCAACTGACAAAGGATTAATCTCCAAAATTTACAAGCAGCTCTGCATCTCAATTTCAAAAAAACAAACAAGACAAACCAAAAATGGGCAGAAGACCTAAATAGACATTTCTGCAAAGAAGATATACAGATGGCCATGAGACACATGAAAAGCTGCTCAACATCACTAATTATTAGAGAAATGCAGATCAAAACTGCAATGAGGTATCACCTCACACCAGTTAGAATGGGCATCATCTGAAAATCTACAAACAACAAATGCTGGAGAAGGTGTGGAGAAAAGGGAACCCTCTTGTGCTCTTGGTGGGAATGTAAATTGATACAGCCACTATGGAGAACAATATGGAGGTTCCTTAAAAAACTAAAAATAGAATTACCATATGATCCAGCAATCCCACTACTGGGCATATACCCAGTGAAAACCATAATTCAAAAAGACACGTGCATCCCAATGTTCATTGCAGCACTATTTACAATAGCCAGGTCATGGAAGTAACCTCAATGTCCATCGACAGATGAATGGATAAAGAAGATGTGGTACACATATATAATGGAATATTATTCAGCCATAAAAAGGAACGAAATTGTGTCATTTGTAGAGACATGGATGGATCTGGAGACTGTCATACAGAGTGAAGTAAGTCAGAAAGAGAAAAACAAATATTGTATATTAACGCATATATGTGGAACCTAGAAAAATGGTACAGATGAACCGTTTTGCAGGGCAGAAAATGAGACACAGACGTAGAGAACAAATGTATGGACACCAAGTTGGGAAAGAGGCGGGTGCGTGGGTGTGGTGGTGTGATGAATTGGGTGATTGGGATTGACATGTATACAGTGATGTGTATAAAATTGATGACTAATAAGAACCTGCAATATAAAAAAATTAATTAATTAAAATTCAAAAAAAAACTTAGCCAATTAAAAACAATTCTTTAAAATTTAAAATTTTTCTACATATGGCATATATATTATAAGAAGATCCATTGATTTTTGTTGAATTTTTTTAAATATCTGAATAATAGCTTTTTCATCCTATATACCTTTATTTCTTCCTATGTTTTAAAAATAAATCACATATATTTACTCCCTGTAAAAAAAAAAAGAAAGAAAGAATTAGTGTCTTCCAAGAGAAAAGATAGCATAAATTTATTTTTCAATAAATCCCTTATCCCTCAAACTTGTGGAATGACTAATACAACATTTTAAATGAGAGCTGAATTTTAAAATAACATCAATATCACTGTGAACAAGAAGTAGTCCAAAAATACTACAATATGTGAGGATATAGTTCTTTGTTCTGAGCGTGTATGCAGGAAATGGCACATCTTGTGGGCAAGGGGAAGAAAAATTCCCATGTGAGTTGGGAGACCTGAGCCCAAAGTTCATGCCTTGAGTGGGCTCCCTTACTCATGAAAGAAAGGAAGTTTAGAGAAGCCCTGCCAAGTATTTCTAAGTTTATAGCTTCACCTCATGACCAGGCATATAATAAATCTGTTAGCTGAGTTTGCATAGATAGGTGATAGCTCTGACTTCTCCATAGGATGAGAGATCAAGACTGCCTTCTTAAGACTCAGTACTTAACTAGAGCTCTCAGACAAATTAGATGCACTCATGGGACCTCTGCATTGAGGAAGATAACTGGAAAGGGAGGGAAAGAGAGAGAGAGAGAAAACTAAAGTAAATCCACAATAGAAATATATAAACATAAATTAAACCTAATACTAACAGAGTCAACAAAATACAAAATCAACAGAATAAACTCCAGATGAAGTTATTGTTATAGAACAGTATGGCAAAGCTTTATAAACAAATATAGTTGCAATGCTTAAAAAGAAAATGGATGGAATTACATCCATTAAAGCACACACACAAGATACTATGAAACAAAGCAGCAATGGAAAAAACCCAAAACTTACCTAGAAATTTTGGAAATAGAATATGGGGAAATTGAAATTAAATAAAATATTACAGACAAGATAAATTGTGGACTGAATAAAGTCACAGAAAGAATGAACAGGAAAATAGTACTCAGGAATTCACTCAGAAAAGCAATTGAGACAATCTTAATGCCATGAAATGAATTCAGGCATCCTTTCCCAAAGTGAAATCTACATGAAGATGTTCCGTGATAAAAAAAGGACTCTGTGCTCCTTTATAAATTTGAGAAGGATTGCATACTATATATACCACCATTGGAGATTCATAATTCACATAAATATATCAAAGTCTATGTAAAATCTTACATTAAAAAGCACATAATTTAATTTTATATTCTTTTTCCCAAAACTATTGGATATTGACATCCATTTCCAAATACACAATGTATTTTTTTATAAAGAGATAATGCCTTGATACACCAAGAAAATATTGTAATATAGTGAGAAAAAACATCCAGACTGAGAATGATAAAACTAAGATTTTAATTTGAGTTCTGTCACTAAACAATTATGTGATACCTGTTACTTTTTTTCTAAAAAAAATAAAACAATAATTATTTATATTTTATAGCTTTAAGATCAACTTTTATGAATAGAATATGTCATGTCAATGATATATGACAATCTAGAATGAGTGATGCTCTGGTGGAGGGTAAGGAAGTGCTTTCCCTGTTCTCTACAAGTGACACATGCAGACAAATGCCCTCCTGGTATCCAGGTGTGCTAGACCTTGTGCTCAGAGGTGGCTAGGATGAGCATGAGAGGACTGAGCTTTCAAAAAGGAATCCTGAAGGAGAGGAATCCTGTCTGTCAAGGACACTAGAAAACAAAAAGGCATTGAGAAAGCCATTGCTGAAGGGGCAGGGGCAGCATTCAGGATGGTTGTTCTTACAAAGTCTCTAAAGTCAGTATGAAACTTACAAACATGCAAATAGACCCAGGTTTTGTTTCCACAAAGAAGAGGGATCCCCTGCATCTTGAGAACATGTTAGGAAAAGTTCAGTTTCCTTTTTGTGTCACTCAGAGTGGTACAACTACCACAAAGTTGATAGTTCTTGGACCTAGGACCTGGCATTTGAATAGGCACAATCTAGGGTCATAATATAGATTGGCTGTTAAAGCAAAGAAGCTTCATCGTTACAAACAGGGGAAGGGACATGGCAGGGTACATGTAAATATTTGAGGAGGGTAGGTCAATTATAGTCATTCGACAGAGCAAGATAAATATAGTATCCTAGAAGGTTATGTTCCAGCCTTCAGTCACAATTTAAAGAAGTAATGGACATTGTCCAGGCTGAAGTAAAGGGGATTCCCAACAATGGATAAAACACAGAAATGGTATAAGATTCAAATTCCAAGAAGAACAATCAAGGACTACTCATTGGATTACAGGTTCAGTCTCTTAAGTTTTGGCTTATAGAAAAGCTCCACTGGATGGTATTTTAGCATACCATCCCATTTAAGAGTTGCAGAAAAGGTATTAGGACACTCAAGTAGAATTATCAAGTAGAAATATCAGGTGGAAAAGATAGCATGGGTCCAGTGAATATTCTAAGCATTGAGCTTATTTAAAACAGTCGGATGCCATTTGAAGATCTTGGCATCTGTCTTCCTTCATGATCTGCTTTTTATGCATTTTGTTTTATGCTTTACAGTTTGGAGATCATTCTCCTTGATAGATAAAATGGGAGTAAAATAAGAGAGGAATAAATCTTTCTGCCTTTGCTGTCATTTTTAACAGTACCTTATCTACCCTAAGCCGTGTTCTTCTTCCAGCTCTGTACAGAGTAAAAATTACCGTTTACCTGAATCTACTGTTGGTTCTTGCTTTTCACCTCTTTCTGGTTTTTAACTTTCCAAGTGAGCTTCTTAAAGGTACAAAGGCTCTTTTCAACATATCTCTTCTTTTGCATGTCCCTCTTTCTATCTTTTGTGCATGTCTTTTAGAACATGACTTCATCACATAATTCCCATTTTAGTCACTCTGCTCCTGTAGAGGAGAGTTGAAAATACAGAAGGGAAGTAAGAATATGTGTAATCGGCTAGTATTTTTCTCTTTCAGAAAATGAATACACATATCAAGCACCGGAAAAACATATACAAATTAGCCAGTATGATAACTGCCATAGAGAATGTAGGATCAGTATGGAACTGAGAAACATGAAAGTAATTCTTTTCATCATTGTTGCCTCTATGAAGGTTTCTAGAAACATAACCTATAACAAATAGGAAGCACAGAGAAAGAGGAAAGAGTCTGAATACTGATGGAGTTAGGCAAAATCTACGTGATAAACTGTAGTGCCCATATTGCATGCTTACTGATGCCCTCACCAAAGAGATCAGGGGGACTAGGTTACCTTTTTCTTTTTTTTTTTTTTTAAAGAAGATGTTGGGGGTAGGAGTTTATTAATTAATTAATTTATTTTTGCTGTGTTGGGTCTTCGTTTCTGTGTGAGGGCTATCTCTAGTTGTGGCAAGCGGGAGCCACTCTTCATCGCGGTGCACAGGCCTCTCACTGTCGCGGCCTCTCTTGTTGCAGAGCACAGGCTCCAGATGCGCAGGCTCAGTAGTTTTGGCTCACGGGCCTAGTTGCTCTGCAGCATGTGGGATCCTCCCAGACCAGGGTTCGAACCCGTGTCCCCTGCATTAACAGGCAGATTCTCAACCACTGCACCACCAGGGAAGCCCTAGGTTAACTTTTAAAGACTGCATATTTCTTTCTCAAAGTTATTTATCCAAGATGATATGGTCATGCTTCCCCAAGATTCCTGTCACTGTAACTCTACCTATCAATGTCTCCTGTTTATCATAGTCAATTATGGAAGCTTAGTGTTTCCTCATCCTTATGAAAAGCAAATTTATCAGCAAGAAGAATCATTAAAATGCCATACACTGTCTTTTGCAGATGTAGAATTCTAATAGACTTAAGTATCTGTTTAGTCATTCAATTATTCAACAAGTGGTATCTGTGTGTTAAATTCCTTTAGTGACAAGAATGACAATATCATTGCCCTCACTTAGTTTATCATCTAAGAAGAAAAATAAAATATTACACAAATACTTGTGCAATGATTACAATTGTGATGAAGTCTTTGAGGGAAAGGTAATTATGCTATGAGTATATTTGATAGGAGGATTCAAGCTTAGCTGAGGGAATTTTAGCTGACTCAGCTGATGGATGAATAGAATTAGCTGGGAAAAGGGAAGGGGGAATACTATAGTAAGAAAGATTAGTTATAATAAGGTCCAGAAGCAGGAGGGAACACAGAATAGTTCAGAACTGATAGAATTCATGCAGTAATAGAATAAGGATAAGTTGTAGAACAAGACATGAGAAAGTCTCAAAAACTCAGAAGGTCTCATTTTGTGGAAGGTCTTTCAGCTTATGTGAGAGTATTTGGAATTAACTCTAATAGCAACTGGAAGTTATTTAAGAGTTTTACGCAAGAAACGTGTCTTGAATGTATTTATTTCAAAAAAATATTTTATTGGTTACTGTGCAAACACAGATGTGAGAAAGATCAACAAAGAAGCAATTGCAAGAAGCCAGAGGAGATAGGTTGCTAAGATGTACATAGTATCATAGTAAGGGAACTGCTAATATTTTGACTGCAAGGTTGAAGGGGTGACAGAGAGGATGGCTACTACCGGAATGTTAGTAAGAAGGCGAAGTGAGAAGATCTTAGATCTGCTTAATTATATTTACATTGGGTTGGCTAAAGAGCTACTAGCAGAAGAAAGGATGATAGAACAAAAAGTGTGGTTGGGCAGAGAATAGTGAATATGGATTCGGCAAAAGAGAAGAGTAAGTTTGATAAAGTGTAAATAGAAGAATGAAAGAAATATTTTGAGGTAAGTACCATGTGTGAGACACACACTCACAAATCTCTCTCTTCCTTTCTCACACTCTCTATCTCTCTCATGCACACACATACATATTCCATGAGCAAAAAGAGAAAAAATGATTTAAAAAATTTTTTTTCATGTTTTTTGGTATGGTTTTGAAAAATTTTAGTAAAGACTTAAGTTGACTAAGGTTTTGTTTTTGTTTTGTTTTTAATAAAATGTGCTAAGACCGAAATGTTTAGGCAACTCAGTTTTATTCAGGTTACAGAAAGGACTGAGTGATTGATTTGATTTGAATTTTGAGGGAGAGAAGATCATCAAGTATAATACTCAGATTTCTTACTTAAATAATTGCAAAGATGGTAGTATCTTTGCTGGAAAAATAAGAAAACATTTAAAAAACTCTCTGTCTGCCTCTCACTCCTACATTTTAACTTCCTTTTGTGTCATTTTGTGATATATTTTAGAAGAACTATAACAATATATTTTGTCTAGTGATTTTCTGTATAGTATCTTCTCACAATTATTTCACTTTGTTTTTACTTAATCACCGAAGTGCTTTTCACTGTACTACATCAGACAAGTTTGAGGATTTATGTTCAGGCATAGAATAGTTTCTCTGATTACATTATTTCCTCATGTCCTTTATTTAAACAGATTTTCTTTTTTTTTTAAGGCATAACCTTCATTTATCTGCTAATCATTTGCCTGGCCTCACTAAATTTCAGTGACAGTTTCATCACTGCATTTCCATACTATGCCAAATTTCAGATTCTTTCTTTAGACAATAAAAACTCAGTGTATTGGTATAGATGATCACTATTTTTCTGTTCCTTTTTTCTTCTATTTCTTGTCTTTTTTCTTTCTTTCAACAAAATCTACTGAGTGTCTGCTAAGTACTAAACATTGTCTAATCACTACTATGAAAATGGACAAAGTTTCTTTTCATAAATTAGCATCCTAACCAAAAGGGAAGAGATAGAAAGAAAATAAACATGAATAGAGCAGGTGAAAATACATGCTATTCAGATAAGTAAAACAGGTTGATATCATGGTGACTTGAAAGCTACTTTAGCTTCCCTGGGAGGTGACATTTAAGATGATAAGGGAATAAGAGGCCATATAAAGCCCTGTGAAGGTCAGGTGGGAAAACATTCTAGGCAGAGGAGATAGACCTAAGGTGGGATTGACATATATACACTAACATGTATAAAATTGATGACTAATAAAAGAAAAAGAAAGTATAAGATATTTTAAAGGCATGCTTTCAGACTTTTGGAAAGAAAGTTTTTTTTTTCTCCAAATGAAAAATAAATGAAAACATATCATTAAAAAAAAAAAATGAGCTTGAGTTGTGTAAGGAAGAAAAAAAAAGGACCAAAATGACTGAGTTCTAATAGGAAGAGGAAGAATGATGAGAGATGAGGGTCACCACACTCAAAGCTTTGTGGGCCAGGGTTGGGGAGTGAGTATTTGCCCAAATGGAACGGCACATCCTGAGAACAGTTTGAGCAGATGAGTGGCAAAACCTGGATTACTCTTTTAAAAAGTCCATTTGCTGGCATTTTGGACGATGACTTGAACATGGACATGTGGAGAAGCAGGCGGTCAGTAGATGTTTATTTTGAGAGTCCAGGTAAAAGATTATTAATCCTTGAATTAGAATGATAGTGGATATTTAGAGAAGTGAACCAATTTGAGAAACGCTTTAGAGGAACAATTGATGAGACTCATTAGAGGAGGCATAGTGGGTTGAGTAAAGAGAGGCAGCAAGGATAACCCCTAGATTCCCTACTTGTACAATTGAGTAGATGGAGGTGTTTTTTTCTCCCACAAAGATGAGGAAGGCTTGATCTGGGGAATTTTTTTTTTTCATAAAAAATTAGGAGTTGCCTTTTTCTGTTTTGGCCAGGTTAAATTTGAGATGGCTATTAGGCATTCATGTAGAATTTTAAAGTATTAGCTGTATAACCTAAACTGGAGTTAGGGAAACCAAGGATAGAGATGAAGTATTTGCAGATTGTTGTAGAGATGAAAAGTGGAGCTATGAGAATAAAGATGATCACCCATGTCACCCAGGAAGAGTGAATGGAGATGAGGAGGGTGCCAAGGAAAGATCCTGGAGTACACCAAAGTTAAAGATCTAGAAGAGGCACAGAAGCCTGGGGAGATAGAGGCTAATGAAGTAAAAGAAAACCCAAGTAAGAGGACAATGTTCTCCCAATGTGGAAGCTGAAGAGAAAAATGATATTTTGAAGAGGAGGGATCTTTTAATAGCTGATTGCTGCTGATAGATCAAATAATATACATCACTGCATGCTCCATGGGACATGAATGATGTTCTAAATAGATCGTCTGGTATCATTATGGGTAAACTGCTCAGTATTTCCTCATGTATACTAAATATCTTTTTTTTTTTTTTCTGGTCTCAAGCTCTCTTCCATTGGTGGTTTAATTACTTTTTCTTTGTTCATCAAGATCAACTACAAGATAATCCTCAGGATAATAATTCTGCTCAGGGGAGTAATGACTTTTCCCAATTCCTTCTATTTCTTTGATGTGTGCTCCTAGGCAAATCAACAGAAATGAAGAGCAGCTGGTAGGGCTGGCAAGTCAGTAGAGATTAGAGGTAACTGCTCAGGCCTCGTGGAGATAACAAAGTTTGGAGTCAGACGGAATCAGGGTTGAGTCTCATTTCTGACACTTACTATGATCCCTGGGTTCAAACTACTATACCTCTCTAAGATAAGATTCTCAAGTGTGAAGTAAGGTCAATGAAATCTACCTCTCAGGGCACACATGAAGATACAACAAATGGTAAATGCTTAGCACAGTGCCTGGCACATGGTAAGTGCTTCATAAATGTCAACTACTCCCAATAAAAATTATGACTGAAATTTCAAGACTGCCCCATGAAAGGTGGGGAGAATAGGAATTGGATCAGAAAAGCACAAAGGTACTGTGGAAGGTGGAATAATATGGGCAAATATAGGGGAGCAGAATGGAAGAATCCGTTTTGAATTGAACAGAGGTTACTCAAAGAGCCAAACAGCAATCCTATTTAGTTACATCTTCGGTTCTCAGTGAAACCACAGAAGAGGCATACCTCCTAACTTTTATAAAAAATGTACTGGTAAAACTCATTTCTTGTGAGATTAAAGAATGCCTACTCAATAGCCAGCCCTCCCTGTGTTGTCTGTGCCATATTTACAGGTCAGCTGCAGCTCTCCATGTCCTCTCACAATGTAGTCCATCCACAGTTTTAATTTAGCTCTCTCCATTCTCCTCTTTTCCTCTCCACATTGTCTAAGTGCTAATAATAATAATTCAATTTAATAACATCCATCCTCACAGAGTACTCAAGCCCATCCGGTCCTCAAGGACACCTAACCCTTCCCGGGCTCACCTCTCAGCTTCTTTATCACACTTGAAGCACATCATAAACTATATCTTCCCTAGACCTTGTCATAAAGGGTGAGGCCGACATTGCAGGAAGGAAGTCAGGGAAATACAACCTTGAACTGGTTTATCACCTCTCCTCCCTGCCCTTCTCCTCCCCCTGCCATTCCCTCTTCTTTTTGACCAGTACTTTTCCTTCACAGGCAGAAAGGAAAAATGTAAACTTGTGTTCCCATCAGGGCTTCCTGGAACAGCTCACTTTCTGTTTGGTAATTGAAAGCTGATCTAATATGAAGGATGCTCAGCCTTGATAGCTGCCTCAACAGTCATTAATTTGCTAATAGAAATTGCTTTTTGATGATGCAGGTCAGGATGATGGCCTCTAGTTTGCGAATAAAGAAATTGAAACATGAAAGGTTAAATGTCTTCTATGCAGTGACAGTGCTGAGAATAAGTGAGAGAAAGGACTGACTTATCTGGCATTCAGTTCCCTGAAAGATTTAGCTTCTTGAAATATAGGAAAAGAAAAGGAAAAGGTGAACATAACATTTGTGAACAGCCAAAATAATTATAAAAAATATGTGCTTAGAAGCACTCATGAACTTGATTAACATAATTGTGCTAGATTCATTTATTCTCAGTTGACACAATTTTAATAATATTGCATACTTTCCCTACAAGTACATTAAAAAAAAAAAGTTAAAGCCAGAAATGTTTTTAAATAATAGTTGAAATTATTATCAAGTACAAATTATAGAATGGACATTAGTGTTGATAAATCTTTATTTTCATTATTTGGATAATTTTTTGCCATATTATGAACAAGAAAATTAAGACTCTGAGGGGCTGTATCATGTAAACAATGTTACACAGCAGGTTAGAGGAAAAGACAAAATGTAACTTCTGTATATATAACATCCTATCCCATGTGTCTGAAAAAAACAAACATACTATCTACTACATGAAATTCCTTTGAGATTATGCGTGAATGCATAATAAAGAGCTATAGAAAGATAAATAGAAAAGATCATATTTTGCAGAAATTCCCAGGAAGTGGACATAACTTAAGCTGTCATCAGTGTCTCAGTGAAGGTTAACTGACAGCCAGTGAGAGACTGGCCAAATTGAGCAGAGAACTGGGCTAATACGGGCAGCATTCCCAACCACCACAGGGCATTGAAGCCTCTGCTCTGAGAATTATGCATTTTCATTAGTTTCTTTTTTACCAGAGTCCAATCTGTAACACTAGATTGTAGACATTAGATTGTGTAATACTCAGTGTCACTCTCTCGGCATCCTTCTTCAGTGTGGCACAGTGTTCTCAGTCCACAAGAACTGATGCACAAAGATGATCCTTCCAGGAATTTGGAAGAGGTACCACCGAATGGGTGTCAAACTGCGAACTAGCTACTGGAGTCTTCAGTACTTTCACATTTTCTCCTCTCAATTGTACTGATCTCTCTATTAGTGATTTCTACCTCCAGAGATCTTACATTGTTTTGCTTTCTACCATTACATCATATATGTACAATGTACCTGACAATTTTTGCTGAAAACTTATCTGTCCTCATTGAAAAGGAACTGATCATATTCATTTTTTAGAGCAGGGAGGAAATATATCTATGTATTTTGTAGTGGAGGCTGATACTGTAATATACAGCTCAGATCTTCTCACCCCTTTGAAAGAACAAAGAACCATTTCTTCCAAGTTGTGGGAATGTTGGCAGCTGACAGCTCTCAGGTGAATTCTTCTATGGGAATCACCTTGACCTGAAGGGAATCACCTTGACCAAAGCCACACTCTTTCTCTAGAACATCCCACATTCAGCAACCTGTTCACATGAGTATATAAAACAATGGCTTCCTTGTCTCCCAGTGGAAGAATTCTAAAAGGCCATTCCAGGTCAAGAGCTCTCATAGAATTGTCCTAATGCCTTTGTTGTATAAGTATCAAAGTTATCTTCATCCTCTACCCAATTCTGCATCCTATAATCTTGCATAAGAGTAGTTTCTGGAACACTAGAATTGAAATATCTTCAGATATAGATTTGCTTTTCTTGCCTGGAAGAACTGATTCATCATTTATATCTCAGAACTTACTTCCTGCATTGTTCTTAGTACAACAAAGGACTGTATCCTGCAAAACTCTGCCTTAGACCAAGGGGGCCTCTTTAGAACAAAAAAGGTGTGACAACATATACATGACCATAGATGGGATCTGTTGGTTCTATCATTTCCATGACCATAGATGGGATCTGTTGGTCCTATCATTTACATACCATCCAGGTGATGCCAGACTGCTAGAACAAGTTGCAACTGAGGTACCAGCTTGGTGATGATACCCTGTGAAAAAGATGTGCCATCTTCTAGGACAAATCAAGGATTCAATTAGTTTATATCATGGGTATAGAATTCAAGATGTAGAGCTAGGAGGGAACCACTTATTAACAGTTTCAGTGACTTGGGAAATTTGTGTTTCTCACCTTCAAAATTTGGGACTCCATAAGATTAGAGGTCCTAGTTCCCAAAAAGGGAAGTCTTCTAACAGGGTAAAAAGCATAAATACCATTAAACTTTAAGCTACAATTCCCACCCCACCACTTCAGCTTCATTGTTTCATGAGACAAGCAGGAAAGCAGGTAAGGGTTATGGATCCTGATTATCAGGAAGAGATAGGACTGCTGTTACACTATCCAGAAAAGAATGTGTTGGATACACAGATCATTCACTTAGAAACTTCTTGGTGTCACTTGGGTCAACTTTGACAAGTATCCATGTAAATTTAAGACCATTAGTAATGGACCTCCAACACATCTCACTAAACTTTATCTTACATTTCCACGGGAAAAGAGTTCCATCAGAATCCTAGAGGAGCTCATTGTACAAAATGTATCTGAGTGTAGCAAGGGCTTAATTAGCATAAATTATAGTGAATAATATGGTGTGCTGCCCACATCTCTATCCTTTAAGACAGAGACCCTCATTTTTCCAGCTTCTGGAAATGTTGGCTGTTGACAGTCCTCAGCTTAGTAGGTCTCCTGGAATTTCCCACTGCTGAAGAGAACCATCTCATGCAAGAGTACTTTCTCTTCTCAGAGACATATCTAGTGACTGATTGATGTACATCTTACAACTGTATCTCCTGAGAGCACAACCCAATAAATTTCATGTTTGCCAATCATTGTCTCAGAGTTTATTTCCAGAGGATCCCAACCTTGGCATACCTATATATCTCTACCTATCCAGGGAGACTTGAATTAAAACCAAACCAAGCAAAGCGAACAAACAGAAAGCAATACCTTTGTCCTCCAAAAAGAAGTTTTAACACAGAAGGAGTTTCCAAGTATCACTACTTTCCCAGAGGGAGAAGTTTGGGGAAGGGATTATTATCAGGAGGTCACTAAATCATACTTATGCTTTGCTATTCTAAGTGTAATCTAAGGAGTAGCAGCGTCAGTGTCACCTGGGAGTTTGTCAAAAACACAAACTTCCTAACCCCATCCTAGACCTACTGAATCTCAATATGCTTTTCAAAAAATCCCCAGATGGTTTCTTTATATATTCAAGTTTGAAAAGAACTGCTCTGGAACAGTACTCTTGAAATGTTTTTGAATGACACATTCCTATCATTTAAAAAATGAGCATGTACCCTTACTATTTATATTTTGTATAATAATATATCATTTTTATTGTTTATTATATATTCACTTGCTTATTATATGTGATAATATATAATATAAAATCTATACAATATTTATCAAGTATAATGATATCATGTACAATTATTCTAATATGGCATAAACATTGAAAAAATATTCACAAATAGAGAGAATTAAAAGAAGGCAAAAATATTAGGGGCAATTTTTTGTAGTTTCCTCCCACTCTTCAATAGATTGTCACATCACTCCATCTTGGGTATATGTTCTCCATATTGCCAATTTCTGCTCTCTAGCAGACACAATCCTGTGCATTAGGTAGAGTCTTAGGAGAGGGATTAATGGGAATATCAAGATTAGGAAAATTCAGAGATTATTTTCTCTCTAGACTGGGAATGGGAAGAAAATTAGAGTGGTTTGAATTGGCATAGTGGTGACAGAACTAAAAATGCCCCTATCTCAAATAAACTAGCAGATTCTGGGGAGAGAGAAAGCTTCTCCTTTATTCTCTATTCTGTGTGATTCCAGTTCAAGATGTTCCCCAAACCTGTCCACTTTTCACATGGGATGCTTGCTACTTGCAGGTATCTGACTGAATTTTCAGCAGCTGCTTAGCATGTCATTTCATTTGTCAGGTAGATGAAGGTAATGAGAATTTATCAGCTCCCAGTTCAGATTTACAGCTGATCTGTCACCACACATTTCTATAAATATTGCTCTTATATACCCAGGATGCATTTCAAATGTGCAGGATATTATACACATATTTTATGCACATATTTAGATACCTACATATATACATACTTTATATATAAATATTACACATATATACATATTTTATGCACACACACATACAATACATATCCAGACCAAGGTTTATAACTCTACTCCTCATTTTTCTGGCATGCCAAGATGAACCAGTGAAGCTGTGAGTGCCTGAATTGACATCTTCAATGATAATTGTATTAATGCTTAGGCTTGGGAGGTTGGTATGGAATCTGTTCAGGACCCCTGGTGTGGGAGCTGAGCTCCATTGTTCCACAAAGAAGAAAGCACCCTATAATTTCACTGAAAGTGGAAGGGCAGCAAAATGATATTGTTTAGAAACTGCTCAAAGTAATAACCATTGTGTCAGCTGCCTTGTCAGCCTCTCTGTTAGCAATGGAATGTTGCATGGGAATGAGAAAAAAAGTCTCTCTCTAAATGCAAGATAATTTAAATATTTGAGTGTGTTAGGAACAGGGGGTTTCAGGAAGAAGGGCAAGTAGCTTTATTTTCCAACAAAGGAAGAAATGTAGGAAATGATACCAGTAGTAGTCAAGACGGTTGAATATTTTGTGTGGTGGTCAGAGGACATTGTTCCAGAATGTCTGAACTGGATGGCTCAGTGAGCAGTCACTGGTGAAACATTTCTTCAAACCAAGTTTTCATTCCAAAACCTGGTAGAGATGTGTGGAGGAACAAAGTATTTCCATTCATGATGTCTCCTCAAGTTCACTCTGTCAGTCCTTCTAAACTCCATACATACAAAAATGGTAATGAACCTACAGAAAGAGAACCCATGAGAATAAAAATGAAAAGCTATTAGTCAAATGTCCTTTCAGGTCTGCTGTTTCTGATGACAGAAACAAACTATGGAATCCAATGGTTCAGCTACCATGGCATAAAAGGGAGTAAAAGTACTCCAGTCAGGATTGGGTGTGGGTCCATTCTTAGTGCTACAGTGGCATTTTTATCCTTGTAGAGAGATTAAAAAAAATAATTCCTAGATTGCTTTATGGAATTACTCTTTTGCAAAAGCTATAGGACTAGGACGATGGCAGAAAGTAATAGCTGTATGACACTGAACTGAATTGAGCTGACCTTTGGGTCTGTGAGTAAATATGCAAAATTATCAATACCCATGCAGAGAAAAATCACTGAAATACCTGTAAATTGCCTAATTTTGTGTTATAAGCTTAAAGTATAAATGTACCCAACTAACTAAAAACTTCTTGCTTTTTTTTCAGAGAAACATCATGCAATACAAAACAGATCTTGAACAAACAAACCAAAAACTTCCACTCTAAATGAGGATACAAATCAAAATTCCAAAAACAAATTAAAAATTCAAACAGTAAACATGCCAATCAGCACAATTAATATTATAAAATATTAATTACAGATTAAAAGCATTTTACTATTTGACAAACATTTAAGTTTTTCAGTCTGCTGTTAGTCTTCATTTAGTATGCTGAAGATGATCAAAAGATAATGACACTATGTCATTTATTTGAAAAAAAATTATGAAAGCACACAGAAACTGAAAATAAGATCAGAGGTATAGGAAAAAAAAACTAGTTCATAAGTTTGGAAGTAAAAAATATAGTCTTTTAAATAAAAATGCACCTGATATGATAATTGTAGACTAGACATGGTAAAAGATAAAGTCAGTAGTTTCAAAAATAGCCCTAAAGACAACATTCAGCATGTAGGATAGATCATTTGATAAATTATGTGAAAGAGTATTTAAAGAGAAAATTTTCATGATCTCAGGATAGGCAAAGTTTCTTTAATGTGATACCAAAAGCACATTCCATAAGCAAACACACCAAAAATAGATTAAATGCATTTCATTACATTTAAAACATTTGCTTTAGGAAAAACACTAATAAGAGAATGAGAAAGCAAATTAAAGACTAGGAGAAACTATTTGCAAATCTCGTATGCAGAAAGGAATTGCATCTGGAATATATAAAGTACTCTCAAAACTTGACAGTCAGAAAACAAACAACCCAAAGAGAAACTGGGTAAAAGTCTTGAACAGACCCTTCACCAAGGAGTGTATACAAAAGGTGAGTAACCACATAAAAAGGTGTCAAACTCAATAGCTGTTAAAGACATGTAAATTAATACCATCATGAGATACTACTGCATATTTATTAGGAAGGCTTAAACAAAAAATACCAATAATAACAAGAGCTGGAAAGGATGTAAAGAAACTGGCAGCCATCATATGTTGCTGTGGGAATACAAAATAGAACATGACTCTGGAAAGCCATTTGGCAGTGTCTTTAAAGCTAAACATACACTAACCATACAATCCAGCTATCAACTCCAGAGTATGTACCTAGAGATAAAGAGTGCATGAATGTTTATAACAGCATTATTCATAATCATTTAAAACTGGAAACAACTCAAGTGTTCTTTCAACACAAGTTCTTTCTTCTCAGTAAGTTAATGGATAGGCCGACTGTAGTATCATCACTAAAAATTGCTATAGATATATTATACAAACTATTGATATATTTAAAAGCTTGGACACATCTCAAAAGCATCATATTGAATAAAATAAGTCAATCTCAAAAGGTTACATACTATATAATTCCATTTATGTGACATTCTGAAATAGGAAAGACCACAATGACAGAGAACAGAGCAATAGCAATCAGAAGTTACAGATTTAGAGAAGACATGACTATAAAGTGACAGCATGAGAGAGTTTTGAGGAGTGATACAACTATTCTGTATCCTGCTTCTGGTAGTATATGAATATGAATCTATACATCATTTAAAATCATTGAATTTAACACCAAAAAATAACAAAACTTACAGTATGTTAATTTGAAAAATAAAGTGAAAAAATCAGCAAACAAGGTGACAGATATGTATGTGTACACGTTTCTGAAAGTGACAGATAAAGTATATGCATAGAACCCTTGGAACCACTCACCAGCTATACAGTCAAAAAAATAAGGCTAAAATTTTTCAAAGAATCAATAATATGCAAGTTACATCCTCACTCCAAAAGGCAACTTAACTCAAAAAAACAAAAAGTTCACTTTGGACAAATCAAGTATTTAGATATTTAGAAATAAATTCGTTCTTCCTATGGAATAAAAAGGAAATGAAAATTTTAAAAAATACTTAAAAATGAAAAACAATGTAATTTCAATATATCTACTAAAATGAGCAAGTGTAAATAAATACCATAAGAATTTAACTAAGAATAATAAGAAGGCAAACCAAAGTAAATTAGAGAGAAAAAAATAACTAAATAGAAATCTAAGAAAAAAGAGAGCATGTCAGTAAAATCCAATGCTCTTACTTTGAAATTTTTGGCGTATATACCCAATATTTTAAAATAACCATAAATGGAGTAACCTATAAAACTTGTATAAAAATTTTAAAAATAAAATTAAAAAAAGTTTCCAAAAAAACAAAAAATATGCAAACCTTTAACAAACACATGAAGCCTAAATAATATTCTACTAAATAACTAAGAGATCACTGAAGAAATCAGAGGAAATAAAAAATACCTAGAAACAAATGACAATAAAAACATGATGACTCAATACCTATGGGATGCATCAAAAGCAGTTCTAAGAGTGAAGTTTATAGCAATTCAATCTCACCTCAAGGAACAAGAAAAACTCAAACACAAAAGCTAAGCTTACACCTAAAGAAATTAGAAAAAGAACAACAAAACCCAAAAGTTAGCAGAAGGAAATAAATCATAAAAACCAGATCACAAATAAATGAAAAATAATTGAAGGAAATGATAACAAAGATCAAAAAAACTAAAAGCTGGTTCTTTGAGAACATAAACAAAATTGATAAAACCATTAGCCAGACTCATCAAGAAAAAAAGGGAGAAGACTCAAGACTATAGAATTAGACAGGAAAATGGAGAAGCAACAGCTGACACTGCAGAAATACAAAGGATCATGAGAGATTACTAAAAGCAATTACATGCCAATAAAATGGACATGGAAGAAATGGACAAATTCTTAGAAATGCACAGCATTCCGAGACTGAACCACAAAGAAATAAAAAATATAAACAGACTAATCATAAACACTGAAACTGAAACTGTGATTAAAAATCTTCTGACAAACAAAAGCCCAGGACCAGATGGCTATGCAGGCGAATTCTATCAAACATTTAGAGAAGAGCTAACACCTGTCCTTCTCAAACTCTTCTAAAATATAGCAGAGGGAGGAACACTCCCAAACTCATTCTAGGAGGCCACCATCACTCTCATACCAAAACCAGACCAAGGTGACACAAGAAAGAAAACTACAGGCCAATATCACTGATGAACATACATACAAAAATCCTCAACAAAATACTAGCAAACAGAATCCAAGAGCACATCAAAAGAATCATACAATGTGATCGAGTGGGATTTATCCCAGGAATGCAATGATTCTTCAACATAGGCAAATCAATCAATGTGATACACCATATTAACAAATTGAAGGAGAAAAACCATATGATCATCTCAATAGATGCAGAGAAAGCTTTCAACAAAATTCAACACTAATTTAGGATAAAAACCCTCCAGAAAGTAGGCATAGAGGGAAATTTCCTCAACATAATAAAGGCCATATATGACAAACACACAGCCAACATCGTCCTCAATGGTGAAAAATTGAAAGCACTTCCACTAAGATCAGGAACAAGACAAGGTTGCCCACTCTCACCTCTATTATTTAATATAGTGTTTTAGCCACAGCAATCAGAGAAGAAAAAGAAATAAAAGGAATCAAAACCAGAAAAGAAGAAGTAAAGCTGTCGCTGTTTGCAGATGACATGATACTATACATAGAGAATCCTAAAGATGCTACCAGAAAACTACTAGAGCTAATCAATGAATTTGGTAAAGTAGCAGGAAACAAAATTAATGCACAGAAATCTCTTGCATTCCT
Source organism: Monodon monoceros (assembly GCF_005190385.1). Taxonomy (NCBI): domain Eukaryota; kingdom Metazoa; phylum Chordata; class Mammalia; order Artiodactyla; family Monodontidae; genus Monodon; species Monodon monoceros. Next base: position 35,319,311 of record NW_021703765.1, read on the forward strand.
ATACACTAATGATGAAAAATCTGAAAGTGAAATTAAGAAAACACTCCCATTTACCATTGCAACAAAAATAATAAAATACCTAGGAATAAACCTACCTAAGGAGACAAAAGACCTGTATGCAGAAAATTATAAGACACTGATGAAAGAAAATGAAGATGATACAAACAGATGGAGAGATATACCATGTTCTTGGGTTGGAAGAATCAACGTTGTGAAATTGACTCTACTACCCAAAGCAATCTAAAAATTCAATGCATTTCCTATTAATCTACCACTGGAATTTTTCACAGAACTAGAACAAAATTTTTCACAATTTGTATGGAAACACAAAACACCCCGAATAGCCAAAGCAATCTTGAGAAAGAATAACGGAGCTGGAGGAATCAGGCTCCCTGACTTCAGACTATACCACAAAGCTACAGTGATGAAGACAGCATGATTCTGGCACAAAAACAGAAATATACACCAATGGAACAGGATAGAAACTCCGAGATAAACCCACACATATATGGTCACCTTATCTTTGATAAAGGATGCAAGAATATTCAGTGGAGAAAACACAGCCTCTTCAATAAGTGATGCTGGGAAAACTAGAAAGCTACATGTAAAAGACTGAAATTAGAACACTCCCTAACACCATACACAAAAATAAACTCAAAATGGATTAAAGACCTAAATGTAAGACCTGACACTATCAAACTGTTAGAGGAAAATATAGGCAGAACAATCTATGACATAAATCACAGCAAGATACTTTATGACCCACCTCCTAGAGAAATGGAAATAAAAATAAAAAATGGGACCTAATGAAAATTCAAAGCTTTTGCACAGCAAGGGGAACCATACACAAGATGAAAAGACAACCCTCAGAATGAGAGAATATATTTGCAAATGAAGCAACTGACAAAGGATTAATCTCCAAAATTTACAAGAAGCCCATGCAGCTCAATATCAAAAAAACAAACAAGCCAATCCAAAAATGGGCAGAAGACCTAAATAGACATTTCTCCAAAGAATATATACAGATTGCCAACAAACACATGAAAGAATGCTCAACATCATTAGAGAAATGCAAATCAAAACTACAATGAGATATTATCTCACACTGGTCAGAATGGCCATCATTAAAAAATCTACAAACAACAAATACCGGAGAGGGTGTGGAGAAAAGGGAACCCTCTTGCACTGTTGGTGGGAATGTAAATTGATACAGCCACTATGGAGAGCAGTATGGAGGTTCCTTAGAAAACTGAAAATAGAACTACCATACCACCCAGCAATCCCACTACTAGGCATATACCCTGAGAAAACCATAATTCAAATGAGTCATGTACCAAAATATTCATTGCAGCTCTATTTACAATAGCCCAGTCATGGAAGCAACCTAAGTGTCCATCAACACATGAATGGATAAAGAAGATGTGGCACATATATACAATGGAATATTACTCTGCCATAAAAAGAAACAAAATTGAGTTATTTGTAGTGAGGTGGATGGACCTAGAGTCTGTCATACAGAATGAAGTAAGTCTAAAAGAGAAAAACAAATACCATATGCTAACACATATATATGGAATCTAAAAAAAAAAAAAAAATTGTCATGAAGACCCTAGGGGCAAGATGGGAATAAAGACACAGGCCTAGTAGAGAATGGACTTGAGGATACAGGGAGGGGGAAGAGTAAGCCTGGACAAAGAGACAGTGTGGCATGGATATATATACACTACCAAACATAAAATAGATTGCTAGTGGGAAGAAGCCGCATAGCACAGGGAGATCAACTCGGTGCTTTGTGACCACGTAGAGGGGTGGGATAGGGAGTGTGGGAGGGAGGGAGAAGCAAGAGGGAAGTGATATGGGAACATATGTATATGTATGATGCATTCACTTTGTTATAAAGCAGAAACTAACATACCATTGTAAAGCAATTATACTCCAGTAAAGACCCTTAAGATAAAGAATGATAAAGTGGGAGAAAAGGAACACAAAGGTACACATACAAATTATTGCTGTAAATAAATAGGACATAATTGCATAGAATACAGAAAATATTAAAATATTAAGAGAATATTTTAAAAAACATGCACCTGAATTTAAAAACCTTAATGAAATGAATGATTTTCTGAAAACACACAAATAAGCCAAATTGACTGAAGAAGAAATAGAAGGACTTCCCTGGTGGACCAGTGGTTAAGACTTTGCTTTCCAATGCAGGGGGTGTGGATTCAATCCCTCATAGGGGTGCTAGGATCCTGCATACCTCGCAGCCAAAGAACCAAAACATAAAACAGAAACAATATTGTTAACAAATTCAATAAAGACTTGAAAAAAGGTGACATCAAAAAATATATATATCTTAACGAAAACAAGAAATAGAAAATCTTGATAAATCAGTAACAATTATTGTAAGTAAGTGTAACAATATGTTTTGCCTTCAAAGTTAACAGCCCCAGATATTTTATGACAAATTTGGTAATATACTATATAATTTGATGAATTTGTTGGTTTAGAGCACAAGTATGTATCATGTTATTCTGTAATTCTTTTTTTTTTTTTTTATTTTGCGGTATGCAGGTCTCTCACTGCTGTGGCCTCTCCCGTTGTAGAGCACATGCTCTGGATGCACAGGCTCAGTGGCCATGGCTCATGGGCCCAGCCGCTCCATGGCATGTGGGATCTTCCTGGACTGGGGCACAAAACCGTGTCCCCTGCATCGGCAGGCAGACTCTCAACCACTGTGCCACCAGGGAAGCCCTATTCTGTAATTCTTGTTTGAAATATTTCAAATTAAAATAAATTTAAAATAAATGAAGAAAAGCTCAGAGATTAGAGCAGAAGATATGCCTCCAGCTTCTGGCTTGACCTCTTGCTCACCATGATGTAAGACATTTAACATGACTGAGGCCTAGTTTTCTTTTTTATTGTGAGGGGAATATAAGGTCATCTGTATGAATGTGTCTAAGGCATGCATGATTCATGTTCTATAAGTATTTCTGAATCTGATCTGATCATCTCAACTCAAAAAGCTTAGAATCTCTTAATGGATCTTATTGCAAGTCATCAACACAAGGCTTCCCTGGTGGCACAGTGGTTAAGAACCTGCCTGCCAATGCACACAAGGAACACAGGTTCAATCCCTGGTTTGGGAAGATCCCACATTCCGTGGAGCAACTAAGCCCATGCACCAATACTACTCAGCCTGTGCTCTAGAGCCCACGTGCCACAAATACTGAAGCCTGCATGCCTTCAGCCCATGCTCCACAACAGGAGAAGCTACTGCAATGAGAAGCCTGTGCACGGCAACCAAGAGTAGCCCCCACTTGCCGCAACTAGAGAAAGCCCTCACACAGCAATGAAGACCCAATGCTGCCAAAATAAATAAATTTATAAAAAAAAAAAAAAAGACACCAACACAGAGACAAGCAGTACTATAAGACTGGACCAAACAAAGGTCGCTTTTGAGTTTGTAAGAATACCAGTTGAGAGCTATATGTGGAAGATGAATGAGACAAAATGTGAAATAGTTGTTACTAGAATATGAACAAATAATAAATTCTGAAACTGTAAAATTCAAATTTCAACATTTGTGATTATGTGTGCATTAACAGAAGTGAGATATCTAGAAAGGCGGGTAATGCACCTTGGTTTAAATGACCCTGGATGTATGGAGCTCACTCCGTCATGCCACACTCAAAACACTAACCGCAACAAGTTCAGATCAGGGAGCCCAAGATGCCAGGAAAATTGAACAGCTTTTATTGTGAGGACCCAAAGAAAGATCCAGGAAATTACAATCTGGAGAAAGGAAGCCCCAGGAGAGACATGAATGGATGGCTTCAAATGTGTGAAGACAAGAAAGGCCAACAGCCAGAATCTGTGTGCTGCATTGTGAGAGAATGGCATTTGTGTCACTTTAAGTCTCTATCTGAACTGTGCTATGCCCTACCTTGCCTTTCTCTACCCTGAGATTTTCACATGCAGGTCAGATAGTCTCGTGAGAGGAAGGCTCTATGGGGATCAGGACAAGATGAGCCTTGAGGTCCCTCTCAAACCTGACGCAGTACTTCTGAGTGGTTCCTGTACTGCAGCCCACTCCCTTTGTAGGTCAGAGACCTGGAGAATTATGCAAAAACAGGACTTCCACCCCTAGATCATTGCACCTCCTGGCCACAGATTTCCCCCCCAAGGCTTCGTGAGCCACTCTATGAGTCAAACTGTTGATCACAGGGAGCGAACCTTATAAATGTGTTTATAACCCCTTTATCATGATCTGAAAATAATTTGATGTTTTTGGTCCTCTAATGATGGATCCAGAATAGAATCCTCTGTGAAGATGAGTCCAAAATGGTGTTTAAATGTCTCAATGACATAGAATTTTAGAAAAAATGTGAGGTCAGGGGTTTGTGATTTGTAATAGTGAGTCTTGGAGGCAGGCGCTACAGTAATGGTGGAATGAGCCTGGCTTCACAGGTGTGACATTCCTGGTACAACAAATCCTTCTACTAACTACCATCATCATTCCTGCAGCTGACATCTGCAGGGTGTGGTGCTATCTTCACTAAGTACAGTACCTCAATCTTCCCAACATTTCCAAAGATCAGATGATTTTTTAAAAACTTAGATTTAGCAGATATGAAATTTTAGAAACAGAAAAGCTGATTAACTTATCTAAAGTCACACAGTAGGTATATGGTGACAAAGCCAAGGTTGAATCTGATGATCTAATGGCACTGACCGCACCAGCCCTTCTTTGAGCCACCAAAGCATTGATTGGGGGAATTCACTCATTTCATAACTGTCACTTGTTGTACAGTCACATAGCCTATAATTTTAATTCAGAGGAGTGAGTCTACATTGTACACTTTTATTGCTCTTTGTCCAAAAGTGAAAATGAAATAACAGACAATCATGAACCTATTATGTGCCTCTTCTGTGCAAATTCTGTGCCTTTTCTTTCTAGTGTCGGTAGATTTACTTTGCTAGTTAGATTTCATTCTGGGACAATCCTAAAAACACTCTGTGTGGTCATCAGTGGCATGGCAGGTGTTGGCTTAGCATCATCCTAGGGCAAAAGAGATTCATGAGGAAGGCTATAATTCTCAAAGGTTACATAAGTGAGAATTGGTTATCTGAAAAGTCTCACTGTGTGTTTGAGACAGTAGTGCACCTGGGAACCAAAGCGTCTGAACTCAGCGACCTCTGAGATTTTCTCTAATTCTGCTTCTGTGTGTTCAGAGATCCATCAGCAGGGTCCTTTCTTCAGTGTCCACACCTGAGTGTTCTTCTTACACCTGTAGCTCCCACTTCTGGTTCAGAGCTTAGTTCCTTCTCCAGGCAGCATTCAATCCTTGATTAGAGTGTATAAATTTATATCACCCAGCATGACATTTCTGTCCTTTCCCACCACCGTTTTGTAATTTGAAATGAAGTTGTTGAGGGAAAAGCACAGCTTTTGCAAATGGTGGGAATATGGGTGAATTCCACTTCCAACTCTTACTACCCATTAACCTTAGAATATCATATTCCATGTAATCAGACAGATCTTGTTCAAATCTGAGATCTTTCAATTTGTTGTAGAATCTTGGGCAAATGACTTATCTACAGCTCAATTGCAAGCAGCCAAAATGCTACAGGAAGTGTTGTGCACCTTGTTTTTAAACAGATAGACAATGGATATTCACAAAGAAGTCAGGAGATTTTCAGAAACACATATTAAGTCAGCCTTTCCTAGTGTTTTATGCACTCCTCCACTCCCTCAGCAGCTGCATTAATTTCTTTCAACCATCAGGGGAAATGGAGAAAACAGACAGTTCTGGGTGGATTAGTTATGTCTAAAAATAATAATAGCTGCCATTTATCCCATGCTCACCATGTGCCACCATGTGTACTGTGCATGTATTGTTACCTCATATAATCCTGTCTTCTTTCAGTTGCACAGATGAGAAAACATAGGAACTTTTTGGATGTCTATACAACTGTTAAATCACTATGCTGTGATTCAGTCCCAAGTTTGGTTGCAGAGTCTGTGGTCCATGATGCTTCATCTCAGTAAAGCACTAGATCACATTTTAAACCCCTAAGAAAACACTAAGAATACTACCTCATTTAAAGGATAGTTCACTAAATATTCAGTTTACTGGCTGGACTCAGCTATTTTATTGTCTCCAAAATGATTTGCTTGTCTAGATTTGGCCTTTGAATCAAGACTAACCTTTCTAAAGTGTCATTACCTTAAAAGGTCATTTAATCTATACCCATGCCTTGGGGGTACCATTCAAGAAGGTAATTTCTCAAGGTCAATAAAGACTTCTCTTTGCAACTTTAACTTTGTCTCTTTTAAAAATTGTTTTACACAAGTTTTCAGAAGATCTGCTTACAACAGTTTTCAATGGAGTCAATACATACAACTCAATCAACTGTTCTACCCAGTCTTGATCTGTGTTCTGCAAGTTTTGCAAGGAAAACATTAAAAGTATACATAACTCTTGTTAAGAAAATAGGTTTTACAGAAGATAAGGCTTGATAAAATATAGACGGGAAATACTCAAGATGGTCCATGATCCAGGATGATACTTTATGGCATAGAATGGGGATTGGTAAACCTGTTTAACTGAAATACCTGAGAGGTTTAAAAATTCCATAAGCCCACCCCAGACCAATTGGATCAGATTCTCAAAGGTTGAGATCTGAGACTTGTTAGTTAAAAAAATAGTTTCAGATAATTTTTATTATCAATCAGATTTGTGACTATAGACTATTGGCAGAATATATATTCAAAGAAAGGATACTAATGTTGGTAATAATTAGACTAATATCTTATTGCTATTTAGTGCTTTCCAGTTTTCAAAGTAATTTTCCACCAACTATTTCATTTGACCTTTGCAATAAATCAAAATATTGCTCTATAGACTAAAGTCAAGTAACATATGATACAACTAAAACTCAAGGTACTAAATCTCCACTTAGCTCCTACCCTAAGTAACAAGTGTATTAACTGGTAATGCTGGGCTGTAGCCCAGGCCTCTGAGTAGCTAGTCTACTCCAGTAGCTCGTCTATTCCCAGCCAGTGAATCTGGGCAGCTTAGTTGAGGAAAGATGAAGCTAGTAAGGAAAGAATCCTATTTGGGAAGAAATAAAGAAAACTGAATTGGGCTCCAGTCCTGCTTCTCACTTGTTACTTGGTCTTTAACAATTCACCTCATCTTTCCAGGCTTTATACTGTTAAGAATATAGGCTCTAGAATTGCACCACCCTTGGTCAAACACTGGTTCTACCACAGTAGCTGAGGTACCGTGGACAAGTTACTTAATTTCTCTCTGTGCCTTGTCATCCTCATCTGGACAATAGGCTATGGTGAAGATTAAATGTGTGGATATATGTAATATATATATATGTGTGTGTATATATATATATATATATATATATATAGAGAGAGAGAGAGAGAGAGAGAGAGAGAGAGAGATGTTGGGGGAGGGGAGAGGGAGAACACTAGAACAGTTTCTATAAAGTACTGACTGTCCCTTTAAGTATTAGTTTAGGGAAATTAATCAGATAAGTGCAAAGTTTTGATTAGGCATAGATTTTTTTAACACTGGCTCTTAGAAGAGAATATTAGACAGTAAAATCATATATGAGGAATAGTTTATAAATCAGAAGTTTGTAAGTCAGAAGACTATTTCTTTACTTTTAAGAAAAATGTATTTATTGAGCATTTAGAGGTTATATAACATGTGCCAGACACTGTTATAAATGTCTAACATACATTATTTCCCTTAATCCTCAACACAGAGCCATGACCTGTGAATGCTCTTTCATTCTCATTTTACAGATAAGGAGACTGAAGTTTAGGGAAACTAAGTAAATTGCCCAGAGTCACAGAGCTGGTGTGTAGGGCAGGGTGGTGGGGATTAGTTCACAAGTCATTCATATCCAGACCCTGCTCTCTACACCAGCCCCTAACTGCTTGTGTATGTGCACCACGAGCACAATTTCCAAAAGGAAGAAGCTTATCCTTCATACTTGCCTCTTCTTTCTGATTCCTTCTTATCATCTCCTGTGGTTTCCATTTCCTCCCAAATTTCCCCTCCACCATACCCACCATCAGTCTTTAATACTACCTTTTAGCTACACAAATTCTATCATATCAACCCCCTTCTCAGACCAGACCTTAATAGAATTGATCCATATGCCAAAAATTACTTCCCCCTTCACAATGAAATTGTCATTTTCTGTTCTCAGCCAGGTAGCGAATACAGAGAAACCTGACTATGTAATTCACAGCAAGGAATGCTTCACAGTAAGAAAGATAATCTTTACATTTCTGGGGAAATCTATTTTCTAAAATGTGTTGGTTAACTGAGCTACATCTTTACTTAGTGGAGTGTGACTATGAAAAGGTGAAATGGAGGATTTGGCCTGGATTAGGGAGATACTGCAAGGTAAAAGGCCCCTACATAGTTCTTAACAGAAACTATGGGTGCATGTTTAAAAAGGAGGCCACAGCTATATTCCAAGAATTCACACATTTGAAAGTGAAAAAGTGAATGTGCCCAAGTAACATTGGTGTTTGGAGGACAAAGATGCTCTTTCATCATTTTATTAAAGAAGCCACAAAGGGATGGAAGGACGGGTATTGCAAATCCTTTCTCTAGAGCAGCTTGCCCAGCCCCCTTCCCATTTTATTAAATCCAAGAAAGAAGCATTGTCGTTTGGTTGACAGTAAACTGCCATATGACATTGGCTCTGTCTCCTCTGAAAGCCAGTGCTAAGGTGTTCTCTATAGCATGATATTTACAGATTAAAGAAAGATGACATTTCCAGGATAAAGACAGCCAGCTCTGTGGTAGGACCAGCTGCCTGCAAACTCACTTCAGTTAGAAATGACTGTTTTTCCTGTTTTTCTGCATAAAAGCTTTTTGCTTTTTGGAGAAATCTACAGATTCACTTCAAAGTGCACTGTACCACACACACACACACACAACACACACACACACACACACACACACACACACAGAGCAAGCCTGGCAGGGAGCCTGAGGAGAAGGGGAGAGGTTCTTCTATTCACAACATCCTGGAGGGGTTCAGGGAGGAGGTGGAACCCTGGCTCCTCTTCATCTTTCTGCACATTGTCTGGCTGTCTTCCAGAAATATCTTTGAGAATCTCCTCCATGAAGCCAAAGTTGACTCTGACCTCAAGAAGTAAACACAAAGAAAGATAACCAACAATACACGAGTCAGGTAAAATATGATACTGAATACAGATAGTAACAATATCAGTAATAATAATACCTTGATTGTTCTATCTGGTAAACAATGTATATATTTATGTGAGTGTGTGCTATGTATATGTGTGTATGTGTGAGTATGCATATGGTTTATACATATATGTTAATGTGTGTTCTATATATATACATATAGTATTTTTATACTTAATCTCCTTAACTACAATATTGTTCCTGTTCTTATTAGCACCCAAGTGCATGAGGATTAGGGAGGGCTTTCCCAAGGACATTTAGCTAGTAAGTCATGGAGAAATTTCCAGACCCAGCTTTGTCAAACATCAGAGCACATGTTTTTAATCCCTGTAATACCACCTTCTAATAGTATAGTAAATGTATCAAGGGTTTAAAGAAAAAAAGAATCACTAGAGGCTGAAACAATGTACAGAAATCAAGAGGTTGGATTAGACAAGTCCTTGAAAAATGAGTAGGGTCAATATGGAAAGGTGACCAAAGGCCTGGCATAGGATGGATTGAATAGTGAGAACTAATATGGCCAGAAAATGGGGATGGGGGACATTGGGAAGGTTTTGATTAGAAGATGATCTTGGGGTTGAGATTTCATCCTGAGGGCACTGGAGAGTCACAGAAATTTCTCAAGTAAGACACATGGCACAATATTCTTCCTTAATAGGAAACTGTTTCCTGAAGGCTTCTTTTAAATGTGGTCATCTATTGTGGTTGTGTTAAAAATAAACACATGATGAAGGACTCCTTATATTTTGCAGACATATATTGAAATATTTAAGGATGAAATGGTAGGATGTTTAAAGTGTTTGCTTTAAAAATCCACTATGTTCGTTGGAGGAAATGGGGTAGGAGTTAAAACAAACTTGGCCTCATGTTGTTTCATGGGTTCATGAAGGTTTGTGATGCTGTTCTACTTTTACATATACTAAAGTTTTTCCATAAAAACAAATTAAATAAGAATCATTAACAACTTTAGTACTGCTTTAAATGGTAAGTATGAAATAAAATATAAAATAATAAAGCTACCTGTGAATTTTTGAGACTGTGAAATAAAACAACAATGGATTTTCCTGAAAAAAAGTGAGCATGGTTTCAGGATCAGCTGTCAAGTCATTTCCCATTATGTTATTAACTTAGAAAAGTACATCTGATAATAGCAATACTTTACACACATATAATCCTTTACTTCAAAGTATTTCACATGCATCATTTTATATCATCTTCATAGGATTCCTGAGAGTAGCTGGGCTCCCAGCATGAAGTTTGTCCTACTTGGCATCCAGTGAGAGGATTCTGGTGGAGACTTTAAAATATCTTACTTTGACCTTTGAATTTCTCGTGGCAATTGAAAATTTAGCAAAGATAGACAGTAATGACAAAATAATGGTGATTGTCATTGCTGTCAAAGGAGGTACAAAGATCCAAACACATTAGCACAAGTCTGAAAATAATAATCCCAGCATCTACTTTGTTCCCAGAATGCCCTCAATGAATATGTTCTGATGAGTGAATGACCCACTTTCATACTGACGTATGATTAAAATAGCCATCTACAGAAGTCTAAAGTTCAGTCCCATTGAGATATTTTCACACACCTTTATTTACATATTCTAAGTGCTTATAAGGGGTAAATTTTAATCTCTTTCTGATAATTTCAGAAACTTTACTTTTTTGTTTTTTATCTTGCCTTGCCTGTTTCAGACTTGTATGAGAAAGAAGCTGAGGAGTAGATCAAGTGATAAGCCCATCCAGCTTAGTAGGTCTAGAAAGAGTCTGAGAATTATGGAGTTAAAAACATATTTTTCTTATACATGTTCTACCAGTTTATTCTTATTTCTCTTTCCCCTTTCCAGACCCATTTTCCTATGGGTACTTTCAGCTAATAAGAGGTAGCATAATATACAAAAAGAACAAGAATTTTAATTCAGTAAATTATATTGATGCCAAGTTTGTCCTTGGGAAAGTGTCTCTGGGTTTTATTTTCCTAATTTTATATTGAGCTAAAACCTTGCCCACTTCATACAAGATATTAGTTGCTACAATGCTTCTTAAATGATATGAGTTAATACATCAAAGTTTTGTTATGTGTGAAGCTGGTATAGATCTAAAAATTTATCTTTAATAATCAAACAAATGAAGCTCCCATGGTAGAACTAAAACACCATGTTTGATAGTCTAGGTTAGGGTAACCTCTTAGATGCCCTTCTATTCATTCCCTGCTATATGTTGCAATGTGTTATGCCCAGTTATAGGGCTGATAGTCTAGGAAGGCATCTGAGAAGTGAGAAGTCAAAATTAAAATGTAGCTCAGTCATTAAGCTGTCCTTTTGGCAAACTTGCTGGTCTCTTTTCATGCATTGCCAACGACCATTTTGGTGTTTTAGAGGTTTGGCCATTAGGCCATTAAATGCTTTGAGGTCCATTTTCCTTTTCTATAAAAGCAGTATGACACTGATGACTAGTGGGCTGTTATATTTATGTCAGCATGAATAATGTAGTAAAAGTAATAACAATCATATAATGGTCATATTTTATATGATAGTTACTTACCAAGGTATAATTAATGTATTGTATCCTCATTACTTAATATGGCCTCCTGCCTTGTTTCATGTAGACAGCTGTTTATATGGGGACCCAGATGCTGAGAGTATCTTGTCTGCCATAGCTGAAGAGAAAGGTGAGGAAGGAAGCTATTCAGCTAATATATTCCTAATGCTTTCTCTTCCTTCTGCAGTTGGCTTCTAGGACTCTGTGCTTTAGAATAGGGCTGGCCACAGACTCTACAACAACAGATTCTCCAAAATATAATTGACAGCCCATGACAAATGTGGAGATGCCAGGCACATTCCCACGTTACTCATGCTGAGTTTCCTTCTTTACAAGAAATGTCTTCAGGCTTAGGGAGTGACTTGCCCCAAGACTCAGAATCAGGTAGTAGCAGAATCAATACTGGGTTAGGTCCACTCCATGAGTGAGCCCCTCCCACACTCCACCATTTCCCTTGGTCATGAAAGTGCCTTGGTAGAGGGGCAGGAGAGAGAAACTGGTATCATAACTAAATCAGGCTAAATAACATGGTTCATCAGTACACTTGGAACCTTGAGTTAATTTACATTTTGTTGAATAAAATTCAAAGGCAGGTGATAAAAAATACATATGTGGAAATACTGAGAAGTTTACTTAGTATAGCAGGTGGCTTCCTAGGGAACTGCATCCTGGTACTTGTAGGATGCTCAGAGCAGCCTTGGATTTCCATCTCTACATGTATCTCCATATCAAATGGTGTTCATTCTATCACCACTGCTGATGCCGGGCTCATCTCTCTTTTGAAAATGGTGAGCTGCTGCATTGATGGACCCCACCCCACCCTGATTCCACCCTGCTTTCTGCCCCCCATTCATTGTATGCATAATTGCATGAGTAGGATGACCTACCAGTATAATGGGCCTGCTGAGATTGTGGTGCAGGAAAAACCTGGGCTGTTTGTTTTAGAACTTCTTTTCTATTTCCATTTTTGATTAAGCTCTGGCTTTAAGTATCAAAAATGATGTAGTTTCCTTGATAGCTGATTTGTATAGTAGTCGCTAATGAGACCACCATAGTGAGTTTTCTTTCTGGGAGATGTGTGGGAATAAGCAAGTCTTGCACTACTCCTCAAGTGAAATATTTACCCAAATCTGTCCCCTTAGCTCTCCACTTTAGACATTTATAGAATAATACTATTCCACCAGCAAGCCTTCACTGTTAACCATCTCAGGGAGAATATTAAGTGTTGGAGGAAAAAATATTGAGACTAATCAAGTCAGGGGCTCAGAGAGATCCACTGAGGCAAGGACAAGATGAGTGGAACACCTCAAAACCCAGGGGACTTGCCAAACACTAGTATTCTTTGGACCTTCACCCTTACTCAGGCTTCTACTTTCTGTGCGTGTGCGTGTGCATTTGTGTGTGTGTGTGTGTGTGTGTGTGTGTGGCAGGAATAAGGGCAATGGCCAGGTAGATAATGATGGCAGAAGAGACCAAGACCATCATTTGGAATGTCTGTTCCTTCAGGTGAATGCCAAGCTGCTGGGGAGGGAGTGGTAGTTAGAGGTGTAACAGGTAAGGTTCTTAGTTGTAACAAATATAAACTAGCTTCTATAGTTTATTACATATATTAAAGAATATTGGCTAACTCACAGAGTCTTCAGGCTATGCAGCCCAGGAGGACATCCAAAGCCAAACCACAGAACTGGCCCCATGGAGGCAACCTGGTACCTCTTCCAGGTACAGATGCCATGAAAGCCAGGCCTGGAGGCTTCTGCTGGAACCTTAGCCACCACTGCCCCTGGAAACTGGATGTATCTGCCACTACCATTTCCTAAAATGATTCCACATAGGGCCTACTTCTTTAAATTCCTGTCTTCCAATTCACAGTCCATCCCTTGAGCTAGATTGACAGATATGAGTTGACCCCAGCTGCAAAGGAAGCTGGAGAATTGGGTACCTGGCTCCTGCCAAGAGTGAAAAGGTAGGAAGTAAAGTACCTCAACTTAAAAAGGGTGCTCAAAGTTTCTGGAAGGCCTCAATTTATAAATATCTGTTTAATAGGAATCTGTGTAAGAGAAATTACAAGCCGACATGGGACTGTGTAACAAGTTAACCCTTGAGGACTGCAATAAACTAACAGGAAACTAGAAGGGCACCAGGGACTATGGTTAGAAGTCAAGTAAAACAGATTGATGGCTCATTTGGGGGATAAAGGATGCTGCTGGGTCACGTTAAAACAAGTCATCAGAGATGCTGGGAAATATGCTAGGAGCAGCTAGCTAATTAAGGTCCTATTTTATTGGATGTTAAATCCCTAAGCTAGGCCCTTTTTGATTTAGGGAAAAGGTGGATCTGTGTTTCTTAGTTTTCCTTTGGTTTTGTAATGTTTTGCTTTGGTATTTACGGGGCCAAAAGGAACTGACAGATCCTATGTTCATTTATTCAGCAAAATTATTGTGCATATGCGAAATGCTAGGCACATGGTCCAGGTACTTGAGATATAGAGAGGAGTAAAATATCATCCCTATCTTCAGTGTATTTACAATCTATGGAGAGCAGATGCAAAACAGGGGGGCAGGGCAAGGTGGACCAAAAGAAGCAATTGTTATACTTTTATCTGATCTTCCTTTCCATCATAGATTTTATCCTAGTTGAAGCTTACATATTCATTTGATTATTTATTTGTGTAAAGATCTCTGTCCCACTGGAATGTAATGGAAATGAGGGCAGAGATTTCTGTTTATCACTCTATATTCTCTGACTAGTGTAAAGTAGATGCCAATAAATATGTATTAAAAGAATGAATTAATGGATAATGATGAACAGTGAGCTGATCCTTCCCAAATGAGTGTTTCTTGCTAAATATTAGGTGATGGGGAGATGGAGGAAATTCTAGAAAGAAGGGCCAATATTACTTTGAGCATGGGAGTAAAAAGCCTAAGTAAAGTCCAGAATCTATAAATCACTTGGTGTTGTTGAAACATAAATGTTGAGGCCCGTGAAGATGACTGATAAGGTTGGAAGTCATAGAGGTCAGACATGAAAGAGCTTTGCATTCATTTCCTAATTCTCTGTATTATGTTTGTATTTTGTCATAGCTTCCATGGGTCAAGAATCCAGGCATGGCTTAGTTGATACCTCTACTCAAGTCTCACAAGGCTGCAATCAAGGAGCTGAGTCTGGGGATACAGCTGGGTCTCAGCATCCTCTTCCAAGCACATGCATTTTTTAGGCAAAATTCACTTCCTGCCAGCTGTAAGACTCATGATGGCTTGCTTCTTTGGGGCCAGCAAAGGGCCAGTTCCCTTTAATCAGTCTCCCCTGATTAAATCATGCTTACTTCCCATGCAATTTCACATTGGCATGTAGCATAACTTATTCATAAAAGTGACATCTGTCACATTCATAGGTCAAGGGAATGGGATTATGCAGGCCAGGGCATAGAAGTTTAGGGTCCATCTTAGAATTCTGCCTATCATATCATTGAACATTGTATAAAGAAACTTGCCATCTCTCCCGAGTAATGGAGAGTCATTGAAAGGATATGAGAAATGGAATGATGAAAGCATATTGTTTTCTCTATGAATCAGTGGTGTGGATGACAGATTTTAGAAGACCTGTAGTTTGGTGGACAAGATATTAGACTATGGCAGAGATCTAAGTGAAAGATGATGATGGGGCAGTGGGAGTGAATGGTACAACTGCCAACCTGTTATTTGGCTCAGAAACCTAGGACTCACCCCTGACTTATCTATTTGCCTTACTTTCCACATCCAAGCCACCAGCAAGCTGTATTAACCATAACTCCCTAATAGTCAGAGAATATGTAACTTCTCTCCATAGCTATCACCTAGCCCAAGCCACCATCATCGACATCATTCATTCTCCATATCTTTTAAAATATAGTTTAGATTTATGTTACTATCTTTCTCAGACCCCTCAATGGTTTCCCACTGAATTTAAAATGAATTAAAACTCTTTATCATATCTCACTGGGTTCTTTTCTCTGTTTATCTTTCAGAAATATTGTTAGGCCCTGAAACAACTGTGCTCCAGCTAAAGGCCCTTCACTTTTATAGGCTGACTATTCATCATTCCAGGGCCTTTGCTGCTGCTGTTCCTCTAGCTTAGACTGCTCTTCCTCCAGATATTTGTAGCTGGCTCCTTCACATCATCCAGACCTCAGCTTAATGTCACTCAGAGAGGATAAGCAAGTCATTTTCAGTCATAATATCTTATCTTATTATCTTCATAAGGGATCCATATGTGGATTAACTTGTTTATTTGTTTACAGTTTGCCTCTCCCACTGAAAGGAAGTTCCAAGATGCCATCACCCTTTTCACTCATTATCTCTAATGTATAGGCATATGGCTGATACATATCAGATTGTTTGACAGGTATTTATTAAACCAGTATATGCATTTGAAGAAAATTTTAAATGATTTGGACTTGATGATTAATTGAATGTGATTGACAATGGAAATGAAACATGAAAGGATCTTGGCTTTTTAATTTGGGCCACTGAGATTAAAAAAAAAAAGAAAGAAAAGAGTGGGATTTGGACAGAAGCTAAAGGGCATATAGTCTAAACAGAAATACAGTGAATGAGACATGTAAGAAAACCTTGTAAATAGCTTTAAAAAGTTTTAAGAATCCAATGGATCAACAATATTTTATGATGCAGTGATCAGACTACAACACAACCATTCCACTCAATGTAAAGAACCTGCTGGTGATTTTAGGGAGAGGAATTTCTTTGTCATCTTCAGGATGAAGTGGAAAGCTGGGCAAACTTCGAGTATTCCAGATACTAGTCATTTAATTAAGTAACCACTGAGTATGAATATTCTGTGAGACCCAAGTGGTACAGGATTTAGCATTATAGAGGCACACCTCTGCCTATAAGAACAAACATCTTTAAGCCATTCTCCTTCGTTTAACAAAGGAGTAATTCTAACTATTCAAAGATTGTGGAGTGATTCTTGTTCTTCTGGAGGGTGGGTAGATATTTTATCTGAAATTTTCATGCCCAGCATGTTTTTCTCCAAATGTTTTTCTTGCCTTTTTGAAAGGCCATGTTTATTTAAAGGAAAATCTAATCTGTCTGTGCCTGATGCGTTTCCATTTAGCTCAGCCAAATGTTTCTTTTCCTAAGAACTATGTACTGATCAAGTGATGCAGTTGCTTGTCAGAAATGAAAGTCACATTTACCTAGGGAAAAAATCTCCTGACCCTACCAAAAGGCATGAGCTCAATTTGAGATGACCCACCCCAGGGAGTCTGCCCAGGGTTATGGGCTTAGGAGAAGTGAAACAATGTCCTGTGTCCTTTTACTAGAGGCCAGACTGAAAATGAGGCAGAGCTGGAGAATGATCAACCCTCTGACAGGACTCTGTTTTATTCCCTGGTCCACCATTCATTTGGCAGCGAGTCCCTGCAAGTTTGTGTGTTTCAACTTTTCTCCCTGGATGAGTACCACTGATCTACTGACTTCCAAGGATATTGAGACACAAAGTGAAAACAAGGAAGAGAAAATATTAGTGGAGTGTTTGAATCACATCACAGGCACTCTTCATCCCCCCACTTGAATTCACACTCAGCACATTAAGGAGAATCCTGTGTGCAGGATGGTAAGGCTGCCTGAGTTCTGGTTTAAACAGAAACTGGGAATGTGGATTTGGATGATGTTTTGTTTTGTTTTGTTTTCCATCTTGACTTCTCACTAAGAACCATTTCATTCAGGGAAAATACTGACTAACCTCTTAAATGGCATCCCCTGAACTTCCACAGAAGTTGGAGGATGTGTATGCCCTGTTCTTCATGCTACAGGGGACTTCCAGAGTGCACAGATGATGGCTCTTCCTCCAGTGGGCTCTTCCGGTGACATTCATCTCTTCACTGTATACCCAGAACACCTTCCGTCAATTTGTTTCATTCTCCAGCGCCCAATATCAGAATGAATTTATGGCATCATGCCTGTTTTCTTGCTCTCTCTTCCTCCTTTCTTCCTGTGGAAGAATATCCAAACCAACTGATCTGAAGATAGTGTAAGCACAGATTGATAGGCCAGGAAGACATTTTATATATAATTTTGCTCAATGTCATTCTGAGTGTTTCACATTTATTTATAGTTGGTAAGTACCTGTTTTACATGTAAATTAGACAGAATTAAGATGGTCCTTTTAAGAGCTTCACACTTTTCTTGGACTCCTATATGCTTTGTTGAGTGGGGAAGAAAGGACTGAGCTTTAGTCAGTGCTAGGAATGAGAACTAAACATGAGATTTTGGATTCCGTTGGTCATGTGTCACACACGTGTACCTCACTAGTCCTAGCTTCAGAGAAAGTGATGGATGCCCGCTGAACTCCAACCACTCTCTTGGGAGAGCCTGGGTCCCCAGGCTGCCAGGGTTCAACTCTGTTCTTTACACCATGGATGCTCAGTTAGCAATTGAGGGTGTGGGATTGTGTTTGCCCAGTGTACATCAGCAAGTGTGCACAAAATTAAATTATATTCTTATGAGATTAAATCCTCTCAACCCTCTTATCCTATAATTCCTCACTACTAACTATGTGTCTGCTAGTTAAATATATGAGTTCTCCCAAGTGCTGCTCATATGTACTTAGAAGCAATTCCCTCTTAAGCATCCATAAGATTGTCATGACACTGCCTTCCCCTGTGCTCTCCACTCTGCTGAGAACTAAGGAAACATTGCAACCTCTATTCTTGCCCAGAAGGGCCTTCCTTGTTTTCTCCTGAACTCACTGTAAATCGCCTCATTTCAACATAGCCAAGACTAGGTGTTACCTTTAATAAGAGTTTACTGAGTGTTCAATAATAACAAAATGGAAGTGTAGACCTAAAGATACGTTGTATAGGACAACAAAGTGCCAAGGATCATGGAACTCAGAGGTTCAGGCCCATTCACAGTATCTACCTTTATGCATCAAGAATAGCTGCCCAGAATGCCTGGAGTGCCCTGAGTGTAACAGGGAAGACCAAATCTGACTCCACATTAGATTTGTTTCTTTTACTTTAACCTTTTTATTCTATTGCTTTTGCTTCCAGTTAAGAATGTTGCCTATAGACTGAAATATATAGGATAGCCCATTATCAAGGCTCTGACCTTAAAAGTTATAACACTTTTCTGTTCATATAGAGATAAGAAGTTGCAGAACAGAGAATAACATTTGTCTTGTTGGAGGTTTACAGGAACATCGTGACCTGGCTTATGTGTACAGCTGCAAGAACAAAGGATTCTAACACTAGGAAGTTTGCAACGGCCAACCATACCCCTCCCCCTTTCAGTATAAATGAAGCCTGAATTCTGACTTGGGTAAGATGGTTCTCTAGGACATTAGCCCACCATCTTCCTGGACTCCCGGCTTTCTGAATCAAGTTGTTATTCCTTGCCCCACCACCTCATCTCCCAATTTATTGACCTGTCGTGTGGCAAGCATTACGAGCTTGGACTCGATAACATGAGCACCACTGCTGCCAAGCCCAGACCTAACTGCCATGAGACTGAAAGAAAAGGAGTTCTGCTTTCCCTCTGGTCTTATGTCTGCTTCACCATCCCTCATTCCCTAATCCAACCTTATATCGGGAAAATTGACAGTGAGAACATAACCATTCACTCTGGAGAGACTCTGCTTCCACACACAAGGGTATGATTTTACACAATGGCCTCCAGCAGGGCAGTTTAATCAAAATGTCATAGCTTCAGATTTGTGTCTCTTAAATTACAAGTTCACAAACATAACAGAATATTCATTCATTCATGTATTCATTTAGCAAACCAATATTTATTGAGCACCTAATATGTATGACTTGTCACTGTGGCTGGCACATAGTAGGCGCTCTATAAATATTTGTTCACTGAACGAATGGATGAGTCTGGTACTTTAACTTGAATAAGCTGATGGCTTGTTAAGACAGCTCTCTCTGGAATCAGATAATGTGAGTTCAAGTGAAGGCTCTATTTTCTTATTAGTAACCATGGGCAAGTTACCTAATTTCTCTGAACCACAATCGCCTTATTGGTAAAGATGATGATGGTGATGGTGATGATCATGATGATTATAAAATGGTAACGTCTCTCTTATAGGTTTGTTGTTAAACACTTAAGTTAGGGCAAGATAATATTAGGATATTAGAGGACTAAGTGTAATCATGGATGAGCTCTGTAATTAATCTCGTGATTCCCTGAGTCTCATGTGCCTAGAGAATTGCAGTTAGCCCATAAAGCTGATGAGGTTTGCCTCTGCCAAGCTTCTTGTCTCAATTTTTGGTATACTGTTCTGGATGTCTTTGTGGATAGCCCTCTCTGAATGGGCTCTCCCTTGATTGGGACCCTGACAACCTTCTAACACTTTCCAGCTTTTCTCATTTAGAAAGCAGAAACCCTGTATCCCCGTTTCTGCTTGAAGATCCATCTTGAATCCACTTGCTGCCTGGAATTCTGACAAGGGGAGTGCCTAGTCTCCAGTGTTGCTTGTCTCCATGCCTACCAAACAGAATAAAACACTTTGATTGTTGACACTGAACAAGCCTGGCCTCACCTGGGCCCTTGATAGTTGTTACTTTTTAGGAATAAAACTAAAATCTATATCAGAGGTTTATCTTGAAGATTATAGGAGAAAAAAACACGTGAAAATGCTCAGCACAGTAATTCCACTGAAAGGATTCAGTGAATGATAACCTTTATAAAATGATGTGCTGTCATCACACACTTCCTTTTTTCATTTATCTTCTTCCTTACTTTTTTACTTTCCATTCAATGATACAAATTAGCTGTATCTCCATGGGTTGATTGGTAGATATAGTCTTTGTCTTCTTCAGTTTGGAAAGAGCAAAAGGGCATCTAGCACTACAGCCATGGTGATACTGGGCAAAAAATTAATGCCTTTAGTTTCCTCTGGGCTAATTTATCTCACCTTGTCTTATTTTTAATATAAGACTCATTGAACCATAATGTTCTCCCACTTTTCCAGGAAATGCTTGTCTATAAATTTCTTCCTAGAATCTATCAGTTATCAACAATTTAATATTTTATATACTGCAACCATATCTTCAGGACATGCAATTTGTTTACATAGCAAATGAGCTATTGGGAATTCCTTTCAGGAGAAGTTTTCATTATTTGAATAATTCTAATGATGGCTGAGTTTCTAGAAAAATCTTCGTGAGGTTTTGTATTATTCATGGAAGAAACAATGCCTCCCTATTTATTGACCTCCCAGATCTATTCCAAGTAAACTCACAGTAAAATGTCTTGAGACATGGGTGTAAAGAATGTGGCCACAATGTGGCCTTTTGTAAAGAAACTAGATATTTTTTACAGTAAGTCGGTTTATCCAGGCTTGAATATTATAAGGGCAGATATCTAGTGGATAAAATTAAAGCAAGAAAAACAAAATCCCTGGTCTGTCGTGTCTTCTGAAGAATAAGTACATTTATGGATTCTGCTCTGCATATGTTTGCGCCGTGGGGGAAATGACAAGCTGCACCCATTCTCCTTCTTTCCTAACGTCCTCAACACCCTGTGTTATACACTACTGGAGCTATGGGCTTCTATCTTCTCTTGTATCCTTCAAAGTACTCAATCCAGTGACTTTTACAACACTGGCATCAAAATGAGTTTAATCATTAAATAAATAAGAGCTTGAGAGTCTGTTTGCTTTTTTTTTTTTAATATTGAAAGAAATAACAGGAATCAAGTGGAGAGAAGAAAAGCAAAGGAGCATGAAAATAATATCAGGGGGTACAGGAGTGTGTTACTTCTTTTCATACCTTCTAGAAAGGAGTAAAGCTAGTAAAATCATGATCATCATCATCATCAATTTTTTATTTGATAAATATTTAAATGTCTAGATTGTCTGTAGAGTTAGGAGTCTCTTTTCCTATTTTTAAACTGCACCCTGCCTAGCATCCTTCTACCCTCAAGCTTAGGTTTCAGAGAAATGCTGTAATACCATCTAATTATTTCAGACTCCTGCCAAAAATCCCCATCAGATTTCCTTCCACAGCAAGCTGAAGTGGGCACAAAAGCAAGCTCAATGACCCTGTTAAGCCTTTATCTGAAAGTGTGACTTCAGCCCTAGCTAGGGAGTTCTTTACTTTTTTTGAGGCTAATTTGCTGCTCTTAGCATATCAAAGAAAAAACATATTCCAAAATGAAAGCACTTCCAGACCCACATTTCTACCCAAAATGTGGCACAGATGAATGAAGTTCTTGTCCCTTCTCATTCTTTCTCTCTGAGACTTGCTCCCACTTCTGAGACTGCTGATGAGTGTGTCTCTGTCATAACCACCACCTCAAGAAGATGTTAGGTTTGTACTGATTTTCAATCTTTTCAGTAGGGCTGTTCTTTAAAAGTGACTCCATTGTAGGTACTAGATGTCTAAAAGGGCCCTTCCCTAATGAGGTTAAAGTTAAGAGGGAGAGATGAGATTTTACATGGAGATAACATATTCTTATCCCTCAAGTATCTGCAAAAAATCAAGACGAATAAAGAATAAGCTGGAATTTTTTTTTTGAACACATGTCAAAAATCCAATGCCTTAAAACTTATTCTATTCATTTTTTATGTGGGTCACATTCATATAATAACTCATACTTTACATTTTCTACCATTATAAAAATACTGAATTTCACAAAACATTTACACGTGCCACATGTGATGAACAAAATATTTTCAATTATATTTCCTATTCTACTCTATTCATTTAAATAACAAAAGTGAATCCTTACCACCAAATTGATTTTCCAACCCATTAATGGATCCTGACTCGCAGCTGAAAATCCCTGTCTCAAAAACTCACACTCTATGAATTTATATTTTACAAACAATTCTTAATAACTTTGATGATTAATCCCAACATACAGAAGCTAAAAACAGCCAGTTGTACAGTTAAGCAAGCCTGATAGAAATAAGAATGAAAACAAAGAAGTGAACCATTCCAGCAAGACATGTAAAGGATCAGAAACAGCTCCCAGCGTACGCAAATGGGGACCATTTAGTGCTAGAACTAATAGCTGCTCATATCCCAATAAAGACCCTGAGGAGGCCGCTGTATTATAGCTATGGTCAACAAGTACATTGATAATGATGACCCCCAAGTTACCAAGAAAACTTTAATTGATGTTCCTCATAACATATTTAAAGCAATTTAACAAATTATTGAGCAGCTCCTTCACTAAAATCATTGCATTTAAATAGCATACAGACCAATTTAGAATTATTTTGAACAAAAATATTTACTACTACCATAAAAGGAAGAGAGTTTAGCAGTTTTTAAAACATATTGCTGTTGTGGAAGTCTTCCAACTTGCAGGGAATTCCCCCTCCATACACCATCCTGGGTAACATAGTGTCCCAGCACATCGAGTGGTTTAACAGCCTTAAAACTGGACCTATGGGAAATAATATTTTTATTGTTTTTTATATCACTCCCAACTGACAGAAATAAGTCTATAGTTCTGCTAGACAGGCTAATACTGAATCTATACCTCCTAATTCTCTGAGTGACCCTCCCCTGTCCTAGGTGGGTACCTCTCGACTCTGCCCCACCCTCTCCTCTATGGACCACTCCCTACCGTATCCCTCATTTCAGCACAGGTACCAAGATCTCTTTTCAACCATCTCAGTATTTTTTGAAATGTTTTGGGTTTTTCTCTGGCAATTAAGTCTTCAACTCCTTTCCCTTATAGGATTTCTTCTACCCTTTCTTCTAAGCAAGTTTAGGTACTCTCTCTTTTCTCAGTAATGTACATTCCATTTTATTTTCCTATTTTAGATTATAGAGTCATTAATTCTGTACCAAGACTAAAGAGAGAAGAGTGAAAAGGCAGGGGATGGAGACAAGCTAAGCTTTCCTTTTGACATGGGACTCTGGGGTTCCCTGAAACCTATGGACCACTTAAAAGTAATCTTCAGCTATCTGGAATATCAGCTTGTGCAGTACAGTTTCTTCCTAAATGATGATGTAAAAATACTTCATTTGTTTTTATGACAAAAAGGTTTTCATACTGCTTTGCTGATAGAATTTTAGGATATCTGGTGGAAGATGTAATAGTCCCTAGAATACATCAGTCTAGGCATGACCGAAGAGAATGGGTTTCATAAAGAGTGCTTAGCTCCAGAGTGCTTAAGTCTTAGTACTTAAAGGAAATGTTATGACTTAGAAAATGTATATTTGCCCAATCAAAATCCCAGAGGTTTATTTTGTGGATATTGACAACTGATTCTAAAGCTAATATGGAAAGACAAAGGACCCATAAGAGCCATCATAATTTTGAGGAAGAACAAAGTCGGACAATTGACTCTACCCAAAGTCAAGACTTACTATAAGCTACAGTAATCAAGGCAGAGTGGTACTTGTGAAAGAATAGAAAAATAAACCAGTGAAAGAGATTAGAGAGCCCAGGAATAGATTTACACCAATACAGTCAACTGATCTTTGACAAAGGAACAAAGGTAATTTGATGGAGAAATGATAGTCCTTTCAAACACATAAATATGATGCTGGAACAACTGGACATCCACATTAACAAACAAACAAAAAAAGAATCTAGACACAGACCTTTCACAAAAATTAACTTAAAAGGGATCATAGACCTAAATGTAAAACACAAAATTATAAAACTTCTAGAAGATAATTTAGGAGTAAATCTACATAACCTTGGCTATGGTGATAACGTTTTAGACACAACACCAAAGGCACTACTTTAGTCATATGTCACAAGTTTGATATACAGTATTTCCTTATTTTTCAGTTTTAACATATTTATGTCTTCTATTGTAACTTGTTTTTTGAACCATATAATTAGAAGTGTATTTTTTATTTTCAAACAAAAGAGTTTTCATGGTAGCTTTTCGGTATTGCAGATTCATTTTAATCATGGTCAATGGACATGCTTTGTGTGAGTTTGGTCTTTTGAAATTTGCTGAGAAATTTGTTGAACTCTCTGTGGTCAATTTTAGTAAAGGCTTCATGAAAACTTGAAAATAATTTATGTTATGCTGTTATTAGTTTAAGTGCTCCACCGGGTCATATTTGTGCATTTTTCCTCTTCTCTCTTTTCATCTTATGTTCCCTGTTTTTTAACCACTCTTTTATCTTTTCAGTCCTTTCACTATGGTGCATCCTGTATAATTCCTGTTGATCATATCTTTCAATTTACTAAAAGTCTTTTACAAAATATCATACTAAAATATCTTATATTTTCTTAATTTTATAGTCAGTTGTGTCCAATCTACTCTTAAACCTTATCTTTGAGTTCTTTATTTTAGTTATTTTACTTTTATTATTTATGAAATCTATTGATTTTTTCAAACCTACTAAGCACTTATTTTTTTGCAGTTATTTGGAAACTTTGTTTTCACTATTTAAACAAAGTAATATAATGTTTTAATTTTTGTCTTGTAATTAAAATACCAAAAGTTGTTTTTTTTGTTTATTATTTGTTTTTGTTTTTAAATCTGTTACTACTCGATTTTCTTCCTGGTACAAAATGTTCTTATGTTTTATTGTTTCTGTTTTTGTTTTCAGTTTGAACGAGTTTATAAGATGGAAAATCCATGAGTAATTTTTTAATCACTAATTTGTTTGCTTAATGAATAATTGTAAGGCAAACAACCCTTTAATCACAACAAAAATTAAGAAACAATGATATGAGCCATACCAGGATCCTCTCCGTATACCTATATCAATCATAGACCTTGTCTTTTTCCAAAATAAAACCACTGACCTGACTTTTATAGTAATTGCTTTCCTTTCTTTATTTATGATTTTTTCACCCAAGTTGCAGTCCTAAACACCATAGTTTAATCCTGACCATTCAAAGTTCCTAGCCATTTTGAAAAAATATATGTATGTATTTTACATGGCCCCCCTTTATCTTTCTAAAATAATTTATCTGAACATCCCAGGATATTTCACCTATAGAATTCACAACATTTGGGGTTTTTCTGATTGCTTACTCTTGGCATAGTATCTCTGTTCTCTATATCTCTCACTAGTTGGCATCTGAATCCAGAGGCTTTATCAGGTTTAGCTTTCATCTTTGTGTCAGGATCATATGTGCTTTTGTAAGTAGGCAAAGAATGTCCAGGTTTTGCTTTTTATTTTATTCTTTTGTAGTTTAGTAGGTGTTTGTGCTCATTGTCTAGGCATTTAAATTAATTAGAGGAACAAAATTGTAACATTCTAAATATATATTATTAACTTATTAACTTGAATACATTTAATAAATTGATACTTCCTTCATATACTACTTATATAGTTATACATATTATACATACTATACTTATATGGTTCATATAGAAAATACAAATTAATGCTTAATTTATCCCTCTCATTTATAATTTTTTATAATATATTGAATTCATTTTATCCTCAGATGACTAATTATATATTTTTGAAAATATATTACTAACTCATGCATTTAAACATGTATTAGTTTCAATTTATTAAAATTGATATCTCTATTACAGTTCAAATTGTCCCATCTTTGGCCAGTATATATAGATAAAAATTGTTTTCTGAGTCTTTTGCACATAACTCTAGAAGACTTTAATAGCTTTCTTGCTATCAAATGACAAGAAATTCCAGAATAAACATTCTAGTTTCAGCCATTTCTCCATGAAGTCCTCATTTCTTTCAACGGGAGATGATAGTATTTCAAGACCACAATCTGAATTCCAGAAATGCTTACTACTGAGCTAGAAATACCTTGTAAAATAATACTGGTATTTCCCCTTACATTGCATCTATGTATATATTTTTTTCCATACCAATGACTTTTTAATCATTTTGGTTGTCTGAAGCTTGATGTTTAGTAAATTCCTTAGGAAAGAACAATTTTCTCTGAGCTCTTTATGACGATAATTTTTTATATATGACTTTATATTTGAACATCAATTTTACTGGATATAAAATCTTCGACTCACATTTCCTCCCCTTAAATATCTTAAGTATGTTAATAGCTTTTTTGGCATAAAACATTATTATAAAACTGTCTAATAGAAAACTGATTTTATTTTCCTTATTATTCATATGCCCTTGTTTTCTTAGATATACAAAGTATTTTTTTTATTCTTTTTCTTTAAAGACCAATGTTGTAAGTAGAATACATCTTGCTGCTGGTCATTCAATATTATCAAGTGCATGTTATTTTCTTCAATATGTATTTTAAAATCTTCATTTCAGAAACTTTTCTTGAACAATAGATTTTAATATGTGTTCTCTTTTCTTGCCTTGCTTTTCTTTTCAGGACCTCCCATTATAAATACTTCAGATCTTCTGTGCCTGTCTTCAATTTTTCACTTTCTTGAAAAGTTTTTTTTTTTTATCTCACTTTCAATTTCTTTATATTTAAATTTTTTCTGCAGGTATTGTTTGTCATTTTCATTTACTTAGTGTTCCATCTATTTTAGTCTTAAATTCTAAACTAATATTTACTTTGCTTTGGAATTCTTAAATTCTGTCACCTACTTCTGAATTTTTATCATTCTGATTTATGTTCTTCCATGTCTTATTTAATTTTATCAATATATTTCAGCAAATTTAAAAATAGTACATTATAGTTGTCATATATCTATTAGGCATGCCTTTGTGACATTGTTTTACTCACTGGAGAGATTTTATTCTACTCCTTCATCTCTTTTACTTCATAATAACTTTGTATGATACTGTAGTTCTTGTAACTATTTGTGATTTGCCCCTAAAGTCTTCTAATTTGGAGTATATGTGAAAACCTGTTGACTAGCTTTCACTTAAATTTTATCCATGAATTTTTGCTTTTACTAGCTTGTTTCCCTGTTCTTAGGTGAGATCAAGAAAAATCCAGACACTGTACTGCCCTGTTCATGCTAACTTCCCAGAGTTTGCTGGTTTATTATATTTTACTATGAGCTATTCATTTTTATGATAAACTATTTGTGGAAATTCTTTGAAGTCTATCGTAAATGTACATGACTGAAGTTATCTGTATAAACCATTAAAATTACACTCATGGATTTCTAATTCCAGAAAAAAAATGGACTAAGCACACACACCCCATCCCTCCCACTAATTAAACTATAATCCTGGAAAAAATATAAAACATTGATCAAAAGACTCTGAAAAGTGCAGAAAATAAGGTAGTCTATCTATGAAAATCAAGATTCAAAGGAAAATTAAGTGATGAGTTCCATCAAATTTCTTACCCCTTTTTTCATATTTTCTTTCTATTTTTTTCTTTCTATATATCAGAGGTCAGGGAATGTTTATTATTAAATGTCAGATAGTAAATAGTTTCATATTTGCAGTCCACATGATCTGTCAAAACTACTCAATTCTTCCTTTGCAGCAAAAATGCACGACTGCTTTCCAACAAAATTTTATTTACAAAACCAGATAATGTGCCAGATTTGACCTAAAACTCATAGTTTGCCAGTCCCTGCTACATATATCCTATTGGGAGTGATAGAGCAGTGCATAATCCATGAATGCCAATGGAAACTAATGAAAAGATGTTGCAGAAAAGCCCATTTTCTCTAAGCAAAGAATGAGAAAGAAGAATGATCCCATCCCATCCCACTTGTTGCTTCAGGGACCCTGGGTCAGAGTCCTGTTGATAATTTCTAGTACACTAAGGTCAAGAGAGACTTCTCCCCTTCCTCTCTTTAAATGGGGAGAAAAAGCCACATTGTCTATCTTTGCTTAAAATTAAGCAAATAACAATCCAATGTGCTTTCATTTAGTACCCCATCTGCTTTCATTGATACAGTGTGTGGTGTGGATTATGGAGAGGAAAAGCTAATGAAAAGGATTCTTTAAATTTGTGTATAAAGTTCTAAGCAAAAACCCGAGCATCTTATGATGAAATAAACCAGAATCAACATAACAAAAGTTGTGAGAACTCAACCACAGTATGGTACACTGCCCAAGTTTCAAATTAACATCTGGATATCATACAAACTAGACAGACCTGAAAAACTGCAAGACTTTGAAAACTCAATTGACAATTGAACCACATTCAACAAAAGTACACCAATATAAGTGCTCTAGAAATAAATAGATTGATTGCCTGCTTCAATATTATATTAAAATAAAAACTAGACCCTCATACATAATACTAAAAATATCCAGAATAAAATCCAAGTTTACTTGCCATATCAAAACCAGGAAAATCTCAACTCATATGAGAAAAGATAATCAACACATATCAACAAAGAAATGAGACAGGTGTTGGAAATATTTACAAGATTTTAAAGCAGCTATCAAAACATTCCATGTGATTATAAACATGTTTGAAAAATAGAATGTCTTAGCCAAGAATTAGAACATATGAAAAAGAAAAAAATAATAATTTTAGATTAAAAAAAGCACTTACTAGACAAAAAAATACTTAATGGCCTCAACGTAATAATAGGGCCGACAGAAAAATAATCAGTAAACTTGAAGGTAGATCAATAAAAATGATTCAATCAAAACAGCAGAAATAAAAGGAATTAGAAAAAAAGGGGGGAGGTGGAAACCTAAGACCTGCAACAGTAACAAAAAGTCTAATGCTCAGGTAGTTGAAATCCCAAAAGGAGAGGAAAAGAGTTTGGGGGCTGATAAAATATTTGAATAAACAATACATAAAAAACTTCCCAAACTTTGAGATATAAATAAACACAGTCTAAGGAGAACAGTGACTCCAAAATATTATGAACTAAAATAACAAAAAGAAATCCACACCAAGCACAAATGATGCAAATTCCTGAAAACTAAAGATAAAAATATATATATGATGAAAGTAGCCAGAGAGAAATGATGATTTAAACATAAGGGAACAATAACCCAAATAACTGCAGATTTATAGATCCAATACAATCCCTATCAAAATTCTAGCAGACATTTTTTTGGAGAAATTGACAAGCACACACTGAGGCTAAAATCTATATAAAAATGCAAAAAATCTTAAAATAAAATAAATAAGCGGGAGAACTTTTTTTTTCGTTAACATCTTTATTGGAGTATAATTGCTTTACAAAGGTGTGATACTTTCTGCTTAATAACAAAGTGAATCAGCCATACATATACATATATCCACATATCTCCTCCCTCTTGCATCTCCCTCCCACCCTCCCTATCCCACCACTCTAGGTGGTCACAAGCACCAAGCTGATCTCTCTGTGCTATGTGGCTGCTTCTCACTAGCTATTTTACATGTGGTAGTGTATATATGTCCACGCCATGCTCTCACTTCTTCCCAGCTTACACTTCCCAATCCCCGTGTCCTCAAGTCCACTCTCTACGTCTGCATCTCTATTCCTGTCCTGCTGCCTAGGTTCTTCAGAACAATTCTTTTTTTTTTTTTTTTCTGGACTCCATATATATGTATTAGCATATGGTATTTGTTTTTCTCTTTCTGACTTACTTCACTCTGTATGACAAACTCTAGGTCCATCCACCTCACTACAAATAACTCAATTTCGTTTTTTTTTTATGGCTGAGTAACATTCTATTGTATATATGTGCCACATCTTCTTTATCCATTCATCTGTCGATGGACACTTAGGTTGTTTCCATGTCCTGGCTATTGTAAATACAGCTGCAATGAACACTGTTGTACATGACATTTTTTGAATTATGGTTTTCTCTGGGTATATTCCCAGTAGTGCAATTGCTGGGTTGTATGGTAGTTCTATTTTAGTTTTTTAAGGAACATCTATACTGTCCTCCATAGTAGCTGTATCAATTTACATTCCCACCAGCAGTGCAACAGGGTTCCCTTTTCTCTGCACCCTCTCCAGAATTTATTGTTTGTACATCTTTTGATGATGGCAATTCTGAGTGGTGTGAGGTGATACCTCATTGTCATTTTGATTTGCATTTCTCTAATGATTAGTGAAGCTGAGCATACTTTCATGTGTTAGTTGGTAATCTGTGTATCTTCTTTGGAGAAATGTCTATTTATGTATTCTGCCCATTTTGGATTGGGTAGTTTGTTTTTTTCATATTGAGCTGCATGAGCTGCTTGTAAATTTTGGAAATTAATCCTCTGTCAGTTGCTTCATTTGCAAATATTTTCTCTCATGCTGAGGGTTGTCTTTTCATCTTGTTTATGTTTTCCTTTGTGGTGCAAAAGCTTTTAAGTTTCAT
The DNA here is from genome assembly GCF_005190385.1 of Monodon monoceros. NCBI lineage: Eukaryota > Metazoa > Chordata > Mammalia > Artiodactyla > Monodontidae > Monodon > Monodon monoceros. The sequence continues at coordinate 35,350,226 of NW_021703765.1, forward strand.
TAGGTCCCATTTTTTATTTTTGTTTTCATTTCTGTTCCTTTGGGGGTGGCTTAAAAAGGATCTTGCTTATTTATGTCATGGAGTGTTTGGCCCATGTTTTCCTCTAAGAGTTTTATACTGTCTGGGCTTACATTTAGGTCTTTAATACATTCTGAGTTTATTTTTGTGTATGGTATTAGGGAGTGTTCTTAATTCATTCTTTTACATGTAGCTGTCCAGTTTTCCCAGCATCACTTATTGAAGAGCCTGTCTTTTCTCCATTGTATATTCTTGCCTCCTTTATCAAAAATAAGGTGACCATATGTGTGTGGGTTTATCTCTGGGCTTTCTATCCTGTTCCATTGATCTATATTTCTGTTTTTGTGCCAGTACCATACTATCTTGATTACTGTAGCTTTGTAGTATAGTCTGAAGTCAGGGAGCCTGATTCCTCCACCTCCGTTTTTCTTTCTCAAGATTACTTTTGCTATTCATGGTCTTTTGTGTTTCAATAGAAATAGTAAAATTTTTTGTTCTACTTCTGTGAAAAATGCCATTGGTAGTTTGGTAAGGATTGCGTTGAATTTGTACATTGCTTTGGGTAGTACGGTCATTTTCACAATGTTGACTCTTCCAATCCATGAACATGGTATAACTCTCTATCTGTTTGTATCATCTTTAATTTCTTTCATCAGTGTCTTTTAGTTTTCTGCATACAGGTCTTTTGTCTCCTTAGGTAGGCCTATTCCTAGGTATTTTATTCTTTTTGTTGCAATGGTATATTGGAATATTTCCTTAATTTCTCTTTCAGGATTTTCACCATTTGTGTATAAGAATGGAAGGGACTTCTGTGCAATAATTTTGTATCGTGCTCCTTTATCAAATTCATTGATTAGCTCTGGTAGTTTTCTCATAGCATCTTTAGGATTCTCTATGTATAGTATCATGTCAGCTGCAAAAAGTGACAGTTTTACTTCTTCTTTTCTGATTTAGATCCTTTATTTCTTATTCTTCTCTTACTGCTCTGGCTAACACTTCCAAAACTATGTTGAATAATAGTGGTGAGAGTGGGCAACCTTGTCTTGTTCTTGATCTTAGTGGAAATGGTTTTAATTTTTCACCATTGAGAGCAATGTTGGCTGTGGGTTTGTCATATATGGCCTTTATTATGTTTAGGTAAGTTCCCTCTATGCCTACTTTCTGGAGAGTTTTTATCATAAATGGGTTTGAATTTGTCAAAGCTTTTCTGCATCTATTAAGATGATCATACAGTTTTTTCCTTCAGTTTGTTGATATGGTGTATCACAATGATTGATTTGTGTATATTGAAGAATCCTTGCATTCCTGAGATAAACCCCACATGATCATGGTGTATGATCCTTTTAATATGCTGTTGGATTCTGTTTGCTAGCATTTTGTTGAGGATTTTTGCATCCATATTCATCAGTGATATTGGCCTGTACTTTTCTTTTTCTGTGGCATCTTTGTCTGGATTTGGTATCAGGGTGATGGTGGCCTCATAGAATGAGTTTGGGAGTGTTCTTCCTTCTGCTATACTTTGGTAGATTTTGAGAAGGAAAGTTGTTAGCTCTTCTCTAAATGTTTGATAGAATTTGCCTGTAAAGTCACCTGGTCCTGGGCTTCTGTTTGTTAGAAAAACTTTAATCAGAGTTTCTATTTCAGTACTTGTGATTGGTCACTTCCTATTTTCGATATCTTCCTGGTTCAGTCCCAGCCAGTTGTTCTTTTGTAAGAATTTGTCCATTTCTTCCAGGTTGTCCATTTTATTGGAATAGAGTCACTTGTAGTAATCTCTCATGATCCTTTGTATTTCTGCAGTGTCAGTTGTTACTTCTCCTTTTTCATTTCTAATTCTGTTGATTTGAGTCCTCTCCTTTTCTTTCTTGGTGCATCTGGCTAATGGTTTATCAATTTTGTTTATCTGCTGAAAGAACCAGCTTTTAGTTTTATTGATCTTTTCTACTGTGTCCTTCATTCCTTTTTCATCTGATCTGATCTTTATGATTTCTTTCCTTCTGCTAACTTTAGGGGTTTATTTTATTGTTTTTTTAATTGCTTTAGGTATAAGATTAGGTTGCTTATTTGAGATTTTTCTTGTTTCTTGAGGTAGGATTGTATAGCTATAAACTTCCCTCTTAGAACTGCTCTTTCTGCATCCCATAGGTTTTGGGTCATTGTGTTTTCATTGTCATTTGTTTCTAGGTAATTTTTGGTTTCCTCTTTGATTTCTTCAGTGATCTCTTGGTTATTTAGTAGTGTATTGTTTAGCCTCCCTATGTTTGTATTTTTACAGAATTTTTTCCTTTAATTGATATCTAGTCTCATAGCATTGTGGTCAGAAAAGAAACTTCATACAATTTTCAATATTCTTAAATTAACCAAGGCTTCATTTGTGACCCAAGATATGATCTATCCTAGAGAATGTTCCATGAGCACTTGAGAAGAAAGTGTATTCTGTTGTTTTTGGATGCAATGTCCTATAAATATCAATTACATCCATCTTGTTTAATGTATCAATTAAAGTTTGTGTCTCCTTATTTATTTTCATTTTGGATGATCTGTCCATTGGTGCAAGTGGGGTGTTAATGTCCCCTACTATGATTGTGTTACTGTCGATTTCCCCTTTTATGACTGTTAGCATTTGCTTTATATATTGAGGTGCTGCTATGTTGGGTGCATAAATATTTACAATTGTTATATCTTCTTGGATTGATCCCTTGATCGTTATGTAGTGTCCTTCTTTGTCTCTTCTAATAGTCTTTATTTTAAAGTCCATTTTGTCTGATATGAGAATTGTTACTCCAGCTTTTTTTGATTACCATTTTCATGGAATATCTTTTTCTATCCCCTCACTTTCAGTCTTTATGCATCCCTAGGTCTTAAGTAAGTCTCTTGTAGACAGCATATATACAGGTCTTTTTTTGTCTCCATTCAGCCAGTCTGTCTCTTGGTAAGGCAATTATCAATATGTGTGTACCTATTACCACTTTCTTAATTGTTTTGGGGTTGTTTTTGTAGGTCTTTTCCTTCTCTTGTGTTTCTTGCCTCAAGAAGTTCATTTAGCATTTGTTGTGAAGCTGGTTTTGTGGTGCTGAATTCTCTTAGCTTTTGCTTGTCTGTAAAGGTTTTAAATTCTCTCTCGAATCTGAATGAGATCCTTGCTGGGTAGAGTAATCTTGGTTGTAAGTTTTCCCCTTTCATCACTTGAAATATTTTCTCCTACTGCCTTCTGGCTTGCAGAGTTTCTGCTGAAAGTTCAGCTGTTAACCTTATGGGGATTCCCTTGTATGTTATTTGTTGCTTTTCCCTTGATGCTTTTAATATTTTTCTTTGTATTTATTTTTTGATAGTTTGATTTATATGTGTCTTGTGGTGTTTCTCCTTGGATTTATCCTGTATGGGACTCTCTGCCCTTCCTGGGCTTGATTGACTGTTTCCTTTTCCGTATTAGAGAAGTTTTCAACTATAATCTCTTCAAATATTTTCTCAGTCCCTTTCTTTTTATCTTCCTCTTTTGGGACCCCTATAATTTTAATGTTGGTATGTTTAGTGTTGTCACAGAGGTATCTAAGACTATCTGAGGTATCCTCAATTCTTTTCATTCTTTTTTCTTTATTCTGCTCTGCAGTAGTTATTTCCACTATTTTATCTTCCCAGTCACTTATCCATTCTTCTGCCTCAGTTATTCTGCCATTGATTCCTTCTAAAGAATTTTTAAGTTCATTTATTGTGCTGTTCATCACTGTTTGTTCTTCAGTTCTTCTAGGTCCTTGTTAAATGTTTCTTGTATTTTCTCCATTCTATTTTCAAGATTTTGGATCACCTTTACTATCATTACTCTGAATTCTTTCTCAGGTAGACTACCTATTTCCTCTTCATTTGTTTGGTCTCATAGGTTTTTACTTTGCTCCTTCAGCTGCTGCATTTTTCTCTGTCTTCTCATTTTGCTTAACTTGCTGTGTTTGGGATCTCCTTTTCACAGACTGCAGGTTCATAATTCCCGTTGTTTTTGTTTTCTGCCCCCAGTTGGTAAGGTTGGTTCAGTGGGTTGTGTAGGCTTCCTGCTGGAGGGGAGTGGTGCCTGCGTTTTGGTGGATGAGGCTGTATCTTTTCTTTCTGGTGGGCAGGACCACATCTGGTGGTGTGTTTTGGGGTGTCTGTGAACTTATTATGATTTTAGCCAGCCTCTCTTCTAGTGGTATGGGTTGTGTTCCTGTCTTGCTAGTTGTTTGACAGTGTCCAGCACTGGAGTTTTCTCATTGTTGCGTGGAGATGGGTCTTTGCACTGGGATAGAGATATGTGGGAGACCTCTCACCAATTGATATTACATTGGACCTGGCAGTCTCTGGTGGTCCAAGGTCCTGAACTTGGCTCTCCAACATCAGAGGCTCAAGCCTGACACCTGGCTAGAACACCAAGACCCTGTCAGCCTCACAGATTTTGGGAAATCTGGGTCTTCTGTCAGCATTCAGTAGGTGTTCTGTAGGAGTTGTTCCACATGCAGATGTACATTTGATGCATTTGTGAGGAGGAGGGTGATCTCCACATCTTACTCCTCTGCATCTTGAAGGTTCTCCCAAGATTATTTTTACCTATAAATTGTGCTAAAGCAATCATATATCCACTCAATAGTTGCCTGAGTCTAGAGGCAGGAATTGAGATTGACTGCACTGGTGTGTGAAGATTCTTCTGAGGGTGATGGTGTTGTTCTAAAACTCAATTGTTATGATGGTTCTACAATTCTGTAAATTTACTAACCATCATTGAACTTCAAATAGGTGAATCTTATGTTTTTTTTAAATTACATTACAATAAAACTGTTAATAAAAGAGGTAGGAAAGAAACACAAAAAAATTATCAGTCCTGGAGATTCAATATTTCATTATTTTGAGTTTTAGAGTAAGATAATAGAAAAATGGAAAAGAAAATTATACCAAAGAAACAATTTTAAACAATTTCCCCAAACTGAAAGGTAATATAATAAATGACATCTAAAAATAAATAAATTCTACACCTAACATCATACTTAAAGTTGAAAGACTGAACTTGTGTCATCTATAATCATAAGAAGACAAAATATTAACTTTAGCTACTGTTATTACTCTTATTCAACATCCTACTTTAGATTCTAGCCAGTGTAATAAGGCAGGAAAAGAAATCATAGTCATATATATGGGAAAGAACAAAATACAACATATTTTGAGACCTAAAGAATCACAAAAGATGACAGAAAAGTTAATAGATCTGATAAGTGAGCTTAGTAGGGTCATAAGCGTACATTATCAACACACAAAAATCTATTTTATTTCTACATACTAGCAATGACCAATTGAAAAGTAAACTTAATTGAACAATATCATTTATTATAGCTCCAAAATCATGAGCTATAAAATATCATTTATAAATATGATGAAATATGTCAAAGATGTGTATGCTGGAACTATAAAACACTGATGAAAAAAATCTAATACCTAAATAATTATAGACATATTCCATATTTATAAATGAGAAGACCTAATATTATCAAGAGGTCAGTTTCTTTCCAACTAACCTATATATTTAATGCAATCCTAATCAAAACCCCAGTAAAACTTTTTGCAGAAATTTACAAGATGACTCTAAAATATAGAAGGAAACAAAAGAAAATGTTTCCATAAAGTCAGTCATTAAAGAAAGGAGTACTTGGGATCTTGGCAACAAAAGAAATATGGAGAAAAATTCATAGAGTAATAGTGATAGAGATCTCATGAAGACAACTGTGAAGTCAGACCAGAAAATAAATATTTCAGATAGTAGCTGTTGAACACAAGATTCCAGAAGGGAAGTCTCCAAGGAAAATATGTCACTGCTATTTTATAAAATAAGTTCATCTTAATGAGACAAAAGTTAAAGATGTTTCACACCTCTGACACAGATTTCAGAGACAGATTGATACTTAGGAAAAGGTAAAGAAAATGAAAAAACACAATTATATATTCAAAGAAGAAAATATGACACAAGAGAAATGGAATTGTGTGTGTGTGATGGAGGTAGTACAAGTGTTAAACCTTTTTGCAACAGAGTAGTAAGTCAAGAGAGAAAAACTTAAAAAATCAGGAAATAGGAGTATAAATTTGTCATTTAGGAAAATAGCATTAAATAATTGAAGAAGCAACTAAAATACATAATATTAGAATTAAGGTGGGGAAGTATGGAGCAGGAAACTGCTATTAATTGTAATAGAAATATTGTAATATGTATATTTCATTAAATTTTCAATTCAATATTTCTTCAATTTTTATTAAAGTGTAGCACAAATATAATGCATACATTACTAGTGTACAACTCAATAATTTTCACAAAGTTGTTCTCAATTTTCAAAGCCCAGTTAAACTCTGACACCCTCCATGAATTCTCTTACCTCTGAAATCCTCAATAGTCTTGCCGTTTATGTCAGACATCACTATTGCTACTGCTCATCTTAAGTTCACATGTTGACTTGCATGATCCTTCAACCACTACATATATATGCATTAACTCCAGAACAATTTATAAGTCCCCTGAGGAAATAGGATCTGTGGAGAACCAGACATTGGCATGAGCCAGCCAGCCAACTGCCTGAATCCCTTATGCATTGTGTTTAATCATGAGTGAGATAAATGGGAACTATGCTGTCAATTAACTCTGGTTGCCTCACTCAGATCCATGTGTGTATGTTTGTGTAGAAATATAAATCGTTCCTATTGCTCAGTTAAGAAATATACTATTATCCTGAATTTAATTTAAAAATATTTTTATAATGCTAGCTTTTTTCTAAAAGTGTTTACTCTTAGCTGCTGGCAAATCCTGTGTTTACTGAGTAAAAACAAGATCTACTTCCTAAATATAATGTCTTTCACATTCTTAAATATATTTAGTTGGTAGGGTTACATAAGTTTGGAGAAAGAAATAATGAAAAAGCTAATTATTTCACACAAATAAGGGATAAATGGTGCAGTATTCTTATGGAGGTTCTGCCACTGAAAACCTCTGGAAACAGGACAAGTGACCTTGTTTCTGCGTGAGCAAGAAAAGAAACAGGCAAAATAACAAATGTAACTTTATTTTTTACTGAAATGCAATGTAAGCCCCTTTCTTTATTCCCCAATGAAATCTTCAGTAAATTCCCCCAACATTCACTAGTTTCCTTTTGCAAGTAAAAATTTACTTTGGGAAGCACAAATGAAAAGATACGAGGATAGTAAGTGTAGAAGCTACAAACCTGTGAAAAGAGGTAAACACTCTTTTAAAAAAGTCAGTTTGTTTCTATCACCATTAAACCAATATTGAACATGTATTTTAAATCATAGGCTATAAGGGGAATAAATTTATTAGACTTAAAGGGTACTACACGTCTCCATTTGACCCTGAATTTTTCTACTCAACAAAGTTTATTTTAATGTCTTCATTCTCCCCCCAAAACACTTATTATATTCTTTACTTTGGGCAACTAATTAAATCAGTTTACCTGGAACTTTCTCAATTTTAGCACTGGAAGTCCTGCTTCTGGGAAATACCCCAGTCAGGAGTAAACTGGGATGGTTGGTCACCTTAGAACTCCAGGATCACTGGCTGTTCCTCAGTACCAGAGAGTTTTAATAGGTAATTGTGAACTGAATTGAAGAAATGAAAGTGTGAAATTATATCAAGGAATCTATGCTGCTTCAAGTTTGGGGTCAGCTCAGGTTGAAGGAGGCAAAGGGACTCTTGATACTCTCTCTCAGGAAGCCACATAAAACCACAACACTGGATTATAGGCAAAAAGTTTGCTGTCACACTTGCTGTTTTATCCAGCTTGTCTGGCTCTACTCTGAATCCTGTCTTAAATGCCGCATTCTTGTGTTCTCGAGAAAACTTGAACTTAAGTGACAGGACATAAATAGCTGGATAGAAAAATCTAGTTCAATATAGGCCAGAGAAAATCCAAACCCCACAAATCCCCACCCTAAATCCTCAAGCTGGAGGAGTTAAGAGCATTACATCACCAGTGGCTGCTCCCATTGGCTGATGGTACCTGAAGGATCAAAACACCTATTCCTTGGACTAACTCTTTCCTTCCCTTGCAAAGCATCAGAAACCTGGGTATCATAGACTAAAACAAAGGCCCTGGGCAAGGACAGCTTTTCAGATCGGCCCACAATTCCAGGTCACTGTTTCAACATGTGAGTTGGGGTGAGCATGTCTGCATGCAGGACACAGTGAGCCCAGGAGAGAACTCTCCTCTTTAGGAAGCCTAAGATGCTGGCTTGACTGGGAGTTGAAAGAGATCTCCAGTGAACTAAATGTGTTTGCTTTCTTCTCCCACTGGTGCTATAGGAAAAGAGTCTCATTCTAATAAGTTTTGACAAAAGCTGGCAAGGGAAGCAGGTGCCAATGAATCCAACTAGTCGGAAGCATTTAGAGATATCGTGGGCACCAGAGGCTAGAGGTGTTGCCATGGGAACCAAGTGAAGGTTGTTTGGTGGTTGCTGGTTAGGAGATTTGTTGTCTTGTTTAAGACAGAGCTGAACAGCTGCAAGTCATGCTCTCTGTTTTCTACTTTAGCATCGTTGGGCAAATCCCCCTGCTCTCCATCCCCCCATCCCCCGCCTTAAATAGGATTTGAGGAATTTAATTTCTCTGCTAACATGAATAAAATGCTTAAATATGAGGCACACCAAAATCCTTTGAAAAAGGTATTTGTAGCAAATGAGGACAGTTCTAATCACAGAACTCTTTATGTTGGAGAGAAAATCGTTGCTTCAGGGTCAGAGTGGTGTTTTTTCAGCAGGATGTGAAGACAGTATTTTGAGCTGCAAAGCTCTAACCCTAGCTTGCATAAACATCTTCCCATCATGTGTTCTTTGGCATTCTTACTCCCAGTTTTGAGGACTCATATACCTTGGAAAGGACTCTGAAACACAGGACTGCTTAAGAAAGGGATGGGATCTCTGATTTTTGCAGATCATTTTGAAGTCTTTTAAAGACAAAGAAAAAAAGAAAGAGGAATGTCGAGTTTTAAAATAGTAATTATCCAGCAATAAATATTATAATTTGGGTTTCCAAAAATTTAGCCCTCTTCTAAGAGCTGTGGAAGACACAAGAGGAGGGTCAAAATTAGGACTCTGGTGACCTGTCAGGTTGAGGGAGAAATGGAATCCTCTAGACCAGACAGACAAAGGAATAGTGGAAGGGATATGGGAGGTCTGAGCTACAGGAAACTGGAGGAGCAGGTCTCATGGATAAGGTGCTCATATCCTGACAGTGGGTGAAAGGCAGCTGCTCTTTCAAGCAAGACTAAGTAGGATAACCAGTAGATGCCATAATTTGAGTCATGACAATGCCTAGCAAGTAGAAACAGTATAACAAGCATGGAAGAAGAGCATCACTGAGCTACCAAAATAAGAACCTGTGTGCTGAAGTTAGAATTCAAAATGCAAGCTTAGTTATAGCATTAGGACCAAGACTGGCTAGAATCAGGACCAAGATTTGTTGGGAGTATTCATGCATAAGATTAAAATAGGACTAGCAACCAGTGTGTTGTGATACTGAGTCACTGGGGCATCGTCCTAGCATTCTTTAAATTGACTCCCAGTGTTATCTTTATATTTACAGGTTATAGTTAATGACAGCAATTATGAAGGTTATTAGAGACACAAGAGAAGGATTCCTCATTTCAGGGATACCTCAGATTCCGGCATTCAAGTAATTTATAACTCTGTTGTGAAAAATAAGGCTTCATGCTCACAGGTTTCAGTAGAGAACAATTATACGCCAGCCAGATATAAAAATCCTCAATGTGGTAGAGAGAACAATGTGGTAGAGAGAACAAAAGTCCAGCATGGACTGGAATAAGTGGTGGACTTGGAGCCCTAGAAAATCTGCCTTGCAGCTATTCATTTGCTCCTGCATCCAACAAATATTTATTGAGTGCCTATTTTTGACAGGTATTCCCTTAGATTCAAGGAATACATGTTGGACTAAAACAATCATGTTCATTGCCCTAAGGGAGATTACAGTCTAGTAGCATAAGAATTCAGTGTGTATATATGGATGTGAATAATTGTGTGTATATTTTAATTGAAAGGTAAGATAGATATTACAGAAAAATGAAAACCTAATTATGACAGGTGGTATAATTTGAATATAGAGGAAATTCCACATGAAATCAGAAATAATCTTTTTGAATGCTGAGGAAGTTATTTTACGAAGCATTTTCCTGGGGATTACTAAACTGGAAACACATACACCAGACTAAGAAATGACTGCTTACTTTCAGCACATTCTTCTAAACTGGGAATATAGACTCCATATGGATTACAACCTTTCTGCACATTGTGTAATGAACGCTATGTCTGTGGAGTGAAAAGTCAAGACCCGTGATTAAATCAAATGCATATATGAATTTATTATATTAGTCAGGTCCTAAAAGGATTTACATGCTGTATACAAAGTTAGTTTTTGTTTATTTTTTTATGTGGGGTCAACAAAATTATTGTTAGAAATTAAAGGGTCCAGATTATGGAGTCTTTACGCATCATAATGGAGTTAAGAAAGAGCTCTGAACATAAACAATTCAATTAAAAATGGTTAGAAGAGTTGAATAGGAATTTCTCCAAAGAAGAAAATGAATGGCTAATAAATATAAAAATAGATATTCAAAATCATTAGTCATTATGCAAATGCATATTAAAGCCACAATGAGATAACCTTTCATGCCCACGAGTATGGTTAATAAAAAATACAAACCAAAATCAAAAACAGAAAGACAATAAAAGTGTTAGAAAAGTTATGGATAAATGGAAGTTCCATACTTTGCTGGTTGAGGCCTAAAATGGTGCAGCCTCTTTGGGAAACAGTTTAATGCCTCCTGAAAATGTCAAAAGTAGAGTTACAATACAACTGAGTAATTCTGCTCCTAGATATTTACCCAGAGAAATGAAATAGTTCTACCCCAATATTTGCACATGAATGTTCATAGCAGCATTACTCATAATAATCCCAAAATGAAACAATCCAGATGTGCATCACTGGTGAACAGAATAAAATGTGGTATGTCTACACAGTAGAATACTATTCGGTAATAAAAAGGAATGAGGTGCTGATAGATGCTACAATGTAAATAAATCTCAATAACATTATCCTAAGTGAAAGAATCCAGACCAAAAAAAAAGATGCATATTACATGATTAAATTTATATGAAATGTCTAGCATTGGGCAAATCTATAGAAACAAAAAGTAGCTTTGTTCTATATCGGTATGGGAATGGAAATGAATATTAACAATAAAGTTCACCAGAGATCTTTTTAGATGATGGAAATATTCTAAAACTGGAATGTAGTAATGGAATGGTTGCACAACTCTGGAATTGTATTAAAAATTATTAAATTGTAAACTGAAAATTGATAAATTATATGGTATGTACATGATACTTCAATATAGATGGAAAAAAAAAAAAAAGACTTGTAACCAACTGTGAAAAACTATCTGCTAATCACATACCTGACAGAGGATTTTTATCCAGAATATACAAACAACTCCCAAACTCATAAAATAATAAAAAAACCAACATAATTAATAAACAGGCTAAAGAGTTGAGAAGATAATTCACCAAAAGATATATATGAATGGAAAATAAACACATGAGGCATTCAATATTATTAGTCATTAGAGAGATATAAATAAAAATTGTGATGAGATACCACTGCACATTTATTAGAATGGCTGAAACAAAATTTTCTGGTGTTAGTGTTGGGGGTCTATGGTGAATTTGGACACTCACTTTGTTCTTGTTCCCCCACAGGAGAGCTTCTGGGCCAAGGGAATCTCTCATCAGCACTGTGCTTTATGGGCTTGGGAGACGGATGATATGGGTACATTGAAACTTTTCTTTCTACCCTATTCAATGCATCTTTCTTTGTCTTAGTGCTCCATCCATGTGCTGTAAGCTCTCACCTGGATTCCAGAGCTCTTGTGAAGATATTTTTGTCCATAGATAATTGTCAAATCAATGTTTCTGTTGGGATACAGGATGGAATATCTTATTCTACCCTCTTGCTGATGTCATTCTCACATTTGCTTCTGTTAGTTATCTTTTCCCACGAGAGTTGAGATTTTCATGATTCTATATATGCCAAGTAGTTTTGGATTGTATCCTGGACGTCTTGAATATTACATTCTGAGGCTCTCAGTCTCATTTAAATCCTTTGGGGAAATGTTGATGTTCTGTGATTTTATACCATCTCTCAAGAGTCATTGAAGACTCCTGGGTAGAGATAGGGTTAATTTACCAACATTTCTGGCTTAAGGCAGAACGATTATGACCTTCCAACTTTCCAGAGAAGACCTCAGGCAGAGATACAGATATAAGATGAGTAATTGAAAGTTGGCCAGCATCTTTGAAAAGGTTGAGTCCATGGAATATGGTGGGTTCTGCAAGGTCTGCTATGTTGTGACTGTATTTTGAGCTATTACTCTATTTCCACCCTTATTTAGCCCTCTACCCCATGCCATTCAAGTGATTTAACCTATTTGTCAGCTCTGCCATTTTCCTATTGGAAGGAAATGTACATGAATAGAAAATTCTAAGTCATACAGAATTTTGTATCCCCAATGTTTAAACTTATGGTGCTTTAAAGGCATAAACAAATTGATTCAGAAAGAAACAAGGGAACTGCTGTGTGATGAATGACACAGAAAAGCAGAGATGAGGAGTTTATAGATCCCAAGAATTGTGGGAGCCAAGTACACATATGGAGCATGTCCTAGAGACAAACAGGTACCCAAAGAGCAGGGGCCTCTATAAGGTTTCTGAAGACTCAAGTTCAAGGCTGAAGGGCAGCCAGATCTAAAGAAGTCATTCAGATCAGCAACCATACAAACTGATGATAAATGAGACATTCTTTAGTACCTTAAATTGTTTTAAAAGAAGATTATTTTGCTCAGAGATCATGTGAGTATTTATTTGATTCAAAATTTCAAGACACTGAATAAATATCTGGATGTATTTCAATATATAAAGAATTCATGCTCTGAATTGCATGAAACATTTAACAATATTATACCAAAATTTTTGGTCATTACTTTAAAATAGCACAGTATAGCAGAAAACTAGAGTACCAAAGATTTTTTAAAATTTTTATTTGATATTGGAGTATAGTTGATTTGCAATGTTTTGATAGCTTCTGGTATACAGCAAACTGGTTCAGTTATACATATACATATATCTGTTCCTTTTCAGATTCTTTTCTCATATAAGTTGTTACAGAGTAATGAATAGAGTTCCCTGTGCTATACAGTATGTTCTTGTTGATTATCTAGTTTATATATAGTAGTGTGTTATGTTAATTCCAACCTCCTAATTTATCCCTCCTCCTCATCTTTCCCCTTTGGTAACCATAAGTTTGTTTTCTGAGTCAGTGAGTCTGTTTCTGTTTTGTAAATAAGTTCATTTGTGTCATTTGTTTTAGATTCCATATATAAGTGATGTCATATGATATTTGTCTTTCTCTGTCTTACTTCACTTAGTATGATAATCTCTAGGCTCATCCATGTTGCTGCAAATGGCGTTATTTCATTATTTTTATGGCTGAGTAATATTCCATTGTATATATATACCACAACTTCTTCTATGTTGTCCATTTTATTGACCTATAGTTGTTTGTAGTCATTTCTTATGATCTTTTGCATTTCTGTGGTTTCAGTTGTAACTTCTTTTTTTCACTTATTTTATTGATTTAGGCTCTCCCCTTTTTTCTCTTGATGGGTCTGGCTAAAGGATTATCTTATCAAAGAACAAGCTTTTAGTTTCATTGATTTTCTATTGTTTTTTTGTCTCTATTTTATTTATTTCTTTTATTATATGTATATATATATAGTTTATTATAAGATATTGAATATAGTTCCCTGTGCTATACAGTAAATCCTTGTTTATCTACTTTATATATGGTAGTGTGCATCTGCTAATCCTATACTCCCAATTTATCCCTCCCTACCACTTCCCCTATGGTAACCATAAATTTGTTTTCTACATCCATGGCTCTACTTCTGTTTTGTAAATAAGTTCATTTGTACCCTTTTTTTAGACTCCTCATATAAGCGATATCACATGATATTTGTCTTTCTGTGTCTGACTTACTCCACTCAGTATGACAATCTCTAGGTCTATGCATGTTGCTGCAAATGGCATTATTTTATTCTTTTGTTATGACTAATATTCTATTGTATCTATGTACATCATCTTCTTTATCCATTCCTCTATTGATGGACATTTAGGTTGCTTCCATGTCCTGGCTATTGTAAATAGTGCTGCAATGACATCGGAGTGCAAGTATCTTTTCAAATTATGATTTTTTTGGGTATATGCCCAGGAGTGGGATCGCTGTGTCATATGCTAGTTCTAGTTTTAGTTTTTTAAGGAACCTCCATACTATTCTCCATAGTGGCTGTACCAATTTACATTCCCACCAGCAATGTAGTCGGGTTCCTTTTTCTCTACACCCTCTCTAGCATTTATTGTTTGTAGATTTTTTGATGATGGCCATTCTGAACAATGTGAAGTGATACTTCTTTGTAGCTTTGATTTGCATTTCTCTACTAATTAGTGATGTTGAGCATTTTTTCATGTGCTTTTTGGCCACCTGTTTGTCTTCTTTGGAGTGATGCTTATTTAGATCTTCCACTTGTATTGGAAGAATCAATACTGTGAAAATGATTATACCACCTAAAGCAATCTACAGATTCAATGCAATCCCTATCAAATTACCAATGACATTTTTCACAGAATTAGATCCCATTTACTTTAATAGCCTATCTTCTGGTCCAATTTGGGATCCACTTCTACTGTGGAGGTTTTGTTCTACCAGCTCAGTCCAGATAAAATGAGGATTTTAAAATTATAGCTTATGCTTAGATCATTAGTTACTGTTTTATGGCCTTGGACAAGAGTCTTAACCTCTCTGAAAAAAGGGGATAATAATATCTCACCAAAATCTTTGTGGAATTGATTGAGATAACATGAAAGAATTTTGTATATGCTAGCACTAAACATGTATGAAGTATTTTTTGTTCATTTTTTATAGGCTATTGTCTGACCCTCTCTTCAACTTCTTTAATGGGACCATGCATTGTTATCTAAGTGTTTCACTTATGTAAATATAGTCTTTCCAACAAGAGGAGCATCTAACAGCTTCAGCAATTAAAGTGAGAATATTTGACTTGCTAAAGACTGAGTGACAACCATAACAAAGGTGGAGCAGAAAGTGTGGAAGCACAGATTTCTCTCATGATACCTACAAGTACTCTACAGCCATCCAAGTTGCTACACTCAGAGAGGTCAGGTCTTTAAAATACATTAAAATATGACATTATGAAATGATACAAGTGGCATTCAAAAGGAACATGCATTTTAATTGGACAGAAAACACATCAGATGTAAACATATAAATAAAAATTCAAGAGCCACATAACCACAGAAATTGGTATAGGAGACTTGAGGACAAAGGTATCATTGTGGGCTGAATTTGAGATGAGATATAAGGCACTGTTTGTTCAAATTTTATTTAGATTAAATTCCTATTTTCCAAACCTAAACAGACCATCTCTCATTGAAGCACAGGATAAGGTCCCAGAGCTCAGGGCTTCACCTCCTCTTCCCAATTCCTTCTCCCCATTCACAGCAATCTTGCAGAAGACCCTGAGGACCTCTGAAGAAGCCTGCAGTTCCACTGAGAGAATTAGAAAGTTTGAATTAAAGGGAAAAGAGGAGAAAGCTGAGAGAGTTTCAGCATTTGAAATGTCAGACAATAGAGGAAAAACCAGCGCAGTGACACTAGGGATTTCTGTTCCCTTGGAGCTGTAGGGTGATAAGGTACATATTGTAAGCAATGGGAGTAAATAGCATGGAGATCTATGGAAGAATTAAATTATGGAGGGCTTTTAATATTATGCTTAAGAATTCTGCAAATTAGGAATCCCCAATAAATAGATCAATAGACATCAATGCATGATCTGGACTCATATCTACAGAATGCCTGGTACAAAATCTTCTTTTCCTTAATTATTTTCCTGTGTTTTGTGACATATTTCCAAGGAGATAGGTTCATATAGATAATCGATCCATGTGTGATTCATAGACATCACTCTTAGAAATCCTACTCTCTCTTCCCAAACACAGGCATAGAGAGCTTTCAATGATTCAGAGATATAAAAATTAGCTCCTCATTGCAAATATTTGGAGGTCTCTTCCATAATCAATGAAGAACTATTAACTTTTCTTGAATTTGGAACTAATGATGAAAAAGTAACAATTGAACGTCCCTGTAGGTGGGAAGGGGGAGGGCAAGAAGATATTCTATATCCTGTGTGTGCAGGAATTCGTGTGTTGTTATAGGTGTTTGCATACCTTTGTGATTTAGGTTTAAAAGGAAGCAAATGCTAGGTATGATGCATGGAGTTTCATCCTCCCAGGTTAGCAAGATAATTCACTCGAAGTAAATAGGATAACTTGGAAAGTTTATTGCCTTTCAACTGGGAGAAGACTGAGTTGATTATGGTGTCAGATCATCACAAGATTTCTTGGGGTTGTGGAGGAGCTGACACAATGTCTTCAAGCACCTATTCTGCTTCCTAATCTTAGCTGGTGGCTAGTGAAAATTTAGCTCATAGGGGACTAAAGGTGTGTGAATATACAGACTTATAGACACACTTATGCACACATACATGCCTATGTAAATACACAGTCTCACTCTGTTACTACACATAAGGCTGTTGATTTGGAGGTTTCTGAGAAATGGCAACGCATCTGTCCTAATACTAGTGGAAGAAGAAAACTATACCAGTGCACATTGGAAAATAAGTGAACTTTACTGAAAAGAATATACAACTTCAGCAGAATAAACATTATACAACCTACACACAAAGACAAAAGAAAATGAAGCTAAGAGCTCATTATTTCTCAGTCCTGTGATTTAAAAAGAAAATTCTGAAAGTCTCAGTATAAAACCCCTCATGGATTTCCCTATTGGAATAAAACAAATGTCAATAGCCTGAATTATTTTTGTCCTTGGAAGATGGAAGTGAGGAAAATCTTAATGAGTTTTAATTGTGGGTGATGATGGTAAGAGGTGAGTAGCAGAGACCTTGCATATGAAGTCACTTCTCTGGCTAGAAAACCTATGTGTGAAAGCTAAAATCAAAGAGACTATTTTTGTTTATTCTTGACAGCTAATTAGAAAAGGAAGTGACTCTCATTTTAAAGATACATAACCATATTTTTCTCTAGTTAGTAGGAGGAAAGGAAGAAGAGAATAATACTGGATAAGGTGAACAGAGACTCATTGGTATCTTTTTCTTTCAAATTCCAAAAGAGGTCAAAATCTTCCAGTGTTCCCCTTGAAATGTCAAAACTCAACCTTAATAATACTGGTCTCATGCAGGCAGCTCTGCATACAAAAATAATCTAGAAAGCTGCCAGTTAGGTTTACTTCTGTCTGACTGAGTGAATGTGCACAAGGGCAGGCAAAGTTCTTTGTTGGGAATGGAGGATGGAAGTTAAAATATCTTTACTTATTCAGACAAAAAGAAAAGGGGCAGTAGTGGAAATTAGTGATTAGCATAAATTATTGAACAATCTTTTGAAAATTTCATTCCAGAATGTCTATACACATTAAGGGTTAGATGAGCACTAAAAGACATGCTATTTTATGAAGCAGGTTCATGGACTAACTGGGGATATGTTTTTAAAGAATATGTTTTATTACATTAAAGTAAATATTGGGGTGTAAGTTCCAGCAAATGACTGACCTTTGGAAACTTACTTTATAAAGGACTAGATAATAGTTATTTTCTGGGAATATAGCAGTTGAGTGTGTGTTGATTGGAGCAAATCATAAGCTTTTCTAGACGTAAAATGCCCTTTTCAAGTCTTGAGTGTTTTGTACATGTGGGCTGAATTGTATCCACCAAAATTCACATGTTGAAGTCCTAACTCTCAGTAATTCAGATGTTATTATATTTGGAGATAGGATCTTCAATGAGGTAATTAAGCTAAAATTAGGTCATTAACATTGGTCCTAAACCTATGACTAATTCAATATGAATGCTGTCTTTATAAGAAAGAGAAACTAGACACAGACAGATTTAGAGGGTGACCCCATGTAAAGACACTGGGAGAAGTTAACTATCTACAAGCCAAGGACAGAGGCCTCAGAAGAAACCAACCCTGCAGACACCTTGATTTCAGACTTCTAGCCTCCAAAATTGTGGGAAAATAAATTTCTGTTGTTTAAGTCACCCAGTATCTGGTACTTTGGAATGGCAGCCTGTTGTAGACTGAACATTTATGTCCTCCACAATTCATATATTGAATCCCCAAGCCCCAGTGTGGCTGTATTTGGTGATGCTTCCTCTAAAGAAGTAATTACGGTTAAATGAGTTCATAAGAGTGGGGCCTTGATCTAATAGTATTAGTGGCCTTTTTTTTTTTTGCTGCAATTTTTATTAAATTGCTCAGTAAAGAGACATCAAGAGAGTTCTCTCTTCTCTCATGCTTTCTCTGAGTGCACACAAAAAAAAGGGCATGTTGGCACACAGCAAGATGGTAGTCACCTTAAAGCCAAGAGAAGAGTCATCAGAATGCAACCTACTTTACCAGTAACTTGGTCTTAGACTTCCCAGCCTTCAGATATATAAGAAAAAGTTTCTGTTGTTTAAGCCACCCAGTCCATGGTATTTTGTAATGGCAGACTGAACAGACTAATACACAGGTCTAGTAAATTAATATATATTGTTATGCAAAAGTTATGTTTCTTTCTTAGGTTCAGTCCTCATCCTCCCCTAAAGATCGGAAACTGGAAATTATATAAATGTATTAGTGAGATGTTAGAGTAAAAAAATTAAAACAGATAATCAATCACAGTGTACTTAAGTTTTAAACAATCATATATTTCCTATGATGCTGAGTTCCAAAAATTTTGCTATAATGTCCTAACCCTCAAGGAGTTTAGAGTAGGACTGAAATTTATTTTATAAATTTTTAATAATTTAAAATTATTTCAATTGTTTATGTATATTTCACTGTATCTTATATTTATAAATCTCATTAATATTCATCCATATTACAATGCATTTACATTTTTATGGACTTTTCAAAACTCTTGTATAAGTTAGTTATCTCATTTACATCTCTCAGAAGCATGGGACGCAGATGCAGAACACAGCTTCTGCGTGTACCCATGGGAACCTAAATTTGGAGAAGCTAAGTAACCTGCCCAAGATCTTAGAGGTGGAAGGGTATACGTTCATAGCAACAGTGGTTATATTGGAGGGACATGAGGTCTTTGTAGAGATTAGAAGGACTTTAGTCATGCCCATAAAGTTTAAAATCTTTTCAGGATGATCTTGTTTAGTTATTGCTTATATAATTATAACATTAAAAAAATAGTTACCCAAGACAACAACACAATCTGAAACATGAGTATTAAAACAAGGAATGGATACAGCTTGTTGAACCCTGGACCAATATTATACATTTAACTGCTCAATTTGAGTCCCATTTTCTTTTTTCAAGATGGCACTGTCAACATTTTTATTTTGAGTCTGCACATGGGAGGACCTTCTTTCCAACCACTCTCTATGAATGACCATCCAACAGGCATATGCTCATCATAGAAAATGTTGACTCCTGGTTCAGCCTTGGAGATTAGAATAAGAAGGAGACTAGAATAACTGCATTACTCCAATTGGCTGGGAGATAGCAGGTATCTCTGTTCTGTAACAATGTGATAGGGGAGATCTACACAATGCACTTCCATACTAACTTTCTGAATTCCAAGGAATTCACACACTTTATAAGCCACAGTGGGAGGGCGCAACCCCCGTTCTCAAGAGTTTCACTATATAGTTATAGGAACAATATTAACACATTGTCAGAGATTACTTGCAATCTACACAACATTCACCACATGCCTAAGAAAAATATAGATGTACATTGGATTTAAAATTTCAGGCCTTAATGAACTATCAACAGCAACCTACATGAGAAGGAAAAAGGAGAGTAGTGATTTGTTCTTAGGTGAATGTTAGCACCTGAGATCTGTAACTGTGCTATTAGTCAGAGGATTTAGAACTGGTTTCCGAATCTAACTGAAAGTTAAAATCAATGGGGAGACTTTGAAGAAATTCAGATTCCAGAATTCTGGACAAAATAAAGACATTTTATACCCAGATACAATATCATCTGAATGGTTCCACGAATGAGGAAATGCTTTTAAAAATGTGACCAAATAAAAATAAATCAGAATTAAAGTCTCAAGATAAAGGAAAACAAGCCTCAAGATATGAACAAATATTGAGCAATGCAAAATTAATCCAAGAGAATATTGATGATATAAAAGAAAATTGTAATAGAAGTTCTAAGTAAGCATTACTGAAGCAACTCAAGAATAGTGTGAAACTGACCAGTCCCTCCCATCAGGAAAACTGCAAAAGCCTCTTAGATAGCCACATCCACCAGAGGGCAGGCAGCAGAAGCAAGAAGAACTACAATCCTGCAGCCTGTGGAAAAAAAAAAAAAAACACATTCACAGAAAGATAGACAAGATGAAAAGACAGAAGGCTATGTACAAGATGAAGAAACAAGATAAAACCACAGAAAAACAACAAAATGAAGTGGAGATAGGCAACCTTACAGAAAAAGATTTCAGAATAATGATAGTGAAGATGATCCAAGACCTCGGAAAAAGAATGGAGGCAAAGATCAAGAAGATACAAGAAATGTTTAGCAAAGACCTAGAAAAATTAAAGAACAAACAAACAGAGATGAACAATACAATAACTGAAATGAAAACTACACTAGAAGAATTCAATAGCAGAATAACTGAGGCAGAAGAACGGATAAGTGACCTGGAAGACAGAATGGTGGAATTCACTGCTATGGAAGAGAATAAAGAAAAAAGAATGAAAAGAAATGGAGACAGCCTAAGACACCTCTGGGACAACATTAAACACATCAACATTCGCATTATAGGGGTCCCGGAAGGAGAAGAGAGAAAGGACCAGAGAAAATATTTGAAGAGATTATAGTCGAAAACTTCCCTAACATGGGAAAGGAAATAGCCACCCAAGTCCAGGAAATGCAGAGAGTCCCATACAGGATAAACCCAAGGAGAAACACACTGAGAAACATAGTAATCAAATTGGCCAAAATTAAAGACAAAGAAAAAATTTTGAAAGCAGCAAGGGAAAAATGACAAATAACATACAAGGGAACTCCCATAAGGTTAACAGCTGATTTCTCAGCAGAAACTCTACAAGCCAGAAGGGAGTGGCATGATATACTTAAAATGATGAAATGGAAGAATCTGCAACCAAGATTACTCTACCAGGAAAGGATCTCATACAGATTCAATGGAGAAATCAAAAGCTTTACAGACAAGCAAAAGCTGAGAGAATTCAGCACCACCAAACCAGCTTTACAGCAAATGCTAAAGGAACTTCTCTAAGTGGGAAACACAAGAGAAGAAAAGGACCTACAAAAACAAACCCAAAACAATTAAGAAAGTGGTCATAGGAACATACATATCGATAATTAACTTAAACGTGAATGGACTAGATGCTGTAACCAAAAGACACAGGCTTGCTGAATGGATACAAAATCAAGACCCATATATATACTGTTTACAAGAGACACACTTCAGACCAAAGGACACATACAGACTGAAAGTGAAGGGATGGAAAATGATATTCCATGCAAATGGAAATCAAAAGAAAGCTGGAGTAGCAATACTCATATAAGATGAAATAGACTTTAAAATAAAGAATGCTATAAGAGACAACGAAGGACACTACATAATGATCAAAGGACCAATCCAAGAAGAAGATATAACAATTATAAATATATATGCACCCAACATAGGAGCACCTCATTACATAAGCCAATAGCTATAAAATAGGAAATCAACAGTAACACAATAATAGTAGGGGACTTTAACACCTCACTTACACCAATTGACAGATCATCCAAAATCAAAATAAATAAAGAAACAGAAACTTTAAATGACACAATAGACCAGATAGATTTAACTGATATTTATAGGACATTCCATCCAAAAACAGCAGATTACACTTTCTTCTCAAGTGTGCATGGAACATTCTCCAGCATACATCATATCTTGGGACACAAATCAACCCTAAGTAAATGTAGGAAAATTGAAATCATATCAAGCAGATTTTCAGACCACAACGCTATGATATTAGAAATCAATTACAAGGAAAAACATGTAAAAAACACAAACATATGGAGGCTAATCAATATATTACTAAATAACCAAGAGATCACTGAAGAAATCAAAGAGGAAAACAAAAAATACCTAGAGACAAATGACAATGAAAACATGGTGATCCAAAACCTATGGGATGCAACAAAACTTCTAAGAGGGAAGTTTATAGCTATGCAAGCCTACCTCAAGAAACAAGAAAACTTTGAAATAAACAATCTAATCTTACAACTGAAGAAAGAAGAACAAACAGAATCCAAGGTTAGCAGAAGGAAATAAATCGTAAAAATCAGAGCAGAAATAAATGAAATAAAAACAAAGAAAACAATAGCTAAGATCAATAAAACTAAATGCTGCTTCTTTGAGAAGATAAACAAAATTGATTAAACATTAGCCAGACCCATTAAGAAGAAGAGGGAGAGGACTCAAATCAATAAAATTAGAAATGAAAAAGAAGTTACAACTGACACCACAGAAATACAAAGCATCCTAAGAGACTACTACAACCAATGTTATGCCAATAAAATGGACAACCTAGAAGAAATGGACAAATTTTTAGAAAAGATTAACCTTCCAAGACTGAACCAGGAAGAAATAGAAAATATGAACAGACAAACCACAAGTAATGATATCTAAACTGTAATTTAAAATCTTCCAAAAAACAAAAGTCCAGGACCAGATGGCTTCACAGGTGAATTCTACCAAACATTTAGAGAAGAGCTAACACCCATCCTTCTCAATCTCTCCCAAAAAATTACAGAGGAAGGAACATTCCCAAACTCATTCTATGAGGCCACCATCACCCTGATACCAAAACCAGACAAAGATGTCACAAAGAAAGAAAACTACAGACCAATATCACTGATGAATATAGATGCAAAAATCCTCAACAAAATGCTAGCAAACAGAATCCAACAACACATTAAAAGGATCAAACACCATGGTCAAGTGGGATTTATCCCAGGGATACAAGAATTCTTTAATATAAGCAAATCAATCAATGTGATACACCATAGTAACAAATTGAAGAATAAAAACCATATGATCATCTCAACAGATGCAGAAAAAGCTTTTGACAAAATTTGACACCCATGTATGGTAAACACTCTCTAGAAAGTGGGCATAGAGGGAATCTACCTCAACATAATAAAGGCCATATACGACAAACCCACAGCAAACATCATTCACAATGGTAAAAAAATGAAAGCATTTCCTCTAAGATCAGGAACAAGACAAGGATGTCCACTCTCGCCACTATTATTCAACATAGTTTTTGGAGTCCTAGCCATGGCAATCAAGAAGAAAAAGACATAAAAGGAATACATCTTGGAAAGGAAGAAGTAAAACTGTCACTCTTTGCAGATGATATGATAGTACACATAGAGAATCCTAAAGATGCCACCAGAAAACTACTAGAGCTATTGAACGAATTTGGTAAAGTAGCAGCATACAAAATTAATGCACAGAAATCTCTGGCATTCTTATAAACTAATGATGAAAAATATGAAAGAGAAATTAAGGAAACACTCCCATTTGCCATTGCAACAAAAAGAATAAAATACCTAGGAATAAACCTACCTAGGGAGACAAAAGATCTCTATGCAGAAAACTATAAGACACTGTTGAAAGAAATTAAAGATGATACCAACAGATGGAGAGCTATACCATGTTCTTGGATTGGAAGAATCAATATTGTGAAAGTGACTATACTACCCAAAGCAATCTACAGATTCAATGCAATCCCTATCAAATTGCCGTGCCATTTTTTACAGAACTAGAACAAAAAGTCTTAAAATTTGTAGGGAGACACAAAAGACCCCGAATAGCCAAAGCAGTCTTGAGGGGAAAAAAAGGAGCTGGGGGAATCAGAGTTCCTGACTTCAGATTATACTATAAAGCTACAGTAATCAAGACAAGATGGGACTGGCACTAAAACAGAAACATACATTAATGGAAAAAGATGGAAAGCCCAGAGATAAACCCACGTACCTATGGTCAAGTAATCTATGACAAAGTAGGCAGGGATATACAATGGAGAAAAGACAGTTTTTTTAATAAGTGGTGCTGGGAAAACGACTTCATTCAGCTACATGTAAAAGAATGAAATTAGAACACTCCCTAACACCATACACAAAAATAAACTCAAAATGGATTAGAGACCTAAATGTAAGACCAGACACTATAAAACCGTTTAGAGGAAAGCATAGGAAGAGCACTGTATGACATAAATCACAGCAGGACCTTTTTTGATCCACCTCCTAGAGTAATGGAAATAAAAACAAATATAAACAAATGGGACCTATTGAAACTTAAAACCTTTTGCACAGCAAAGGAAACCATAAGCAAGACGAAAAGACAACCCTTAGAATGGGAGAAAGCATTTGCAAATGAATCAATGGACAAAGGATTAATCTCCAAAATATATAAACAGCTCATGCAGCTCACTATTAAAAAAACAAACAACCCAATCGAAAAATGGACAGAGGACCTAAATAGACATTTCTCCAAAGAAGACATACAGTTGGCCAAGAAGCAGAGGAAAAGCTGCTCAATATCACTAATTATTTGAGAAATGCAAATCAAAACTACAATGAGGCACCATCTCACACAAGTTAGAAGGGGTGTCGTCAGAAAATCTGCAAACAACAAATGCTGGAGAGGGTTTGGATAAAAGGGGACCCTCTTGCACTGTTGGTGGGAATGTAAATTGATACAGCCATTATGGAGAACAGTATGGAGGTTCCTTAAAAATCTAAAAATAAAATTACCATATGCTCCAGCAGCCCCACTACTGGGCATATACCCAGAGAAAACCATAATTCAAAAAGACACATGCACTCCATTATTCATTGCAGCTCTATTTACAATAGCCAGGACATGGAAGCAACCTAAATGCCCATTGAGAGACAAATGGATAAAGAAAATGTGGTACAGATATACAGTGGAATATTGCTCAGCCATAAAAAGGAACAAAATTGGGTCATTTGTAGAGATGTGGGTGGATCTAGAGACTGTCCTACAGGGTTAAGTAAGTCAGAAAGAGAAAAACAAATATCGTATATTAA
This sequence comes from Monodon monoceros, assembly GCF_005190385.1. Taxonomy (NCBI): domain Eukaryota; kingdom Metazoa; phylum Chordata; class Mammalia; order Artiodactyla; family Monodontidae; genus Monodon; species Monodon monoceros. The sequence continues at coordinate 35,375,564 of NW_021703765.1, forward strand.
CTCATATATGTGGAACCTAGAAAAATGGTACAGATGAACTGGTTTGCAGGGCAGAAATTCAGACACAAATGTAGAGAACGAACATATGGACACCAAGGGGGGAAAGCGGTGGGAGTGTGAGTGTGGTGGTGTGATGAATTGGGTGATTGGGATTGATATGTATACACTGATGTGTATAAAATTGATGACCAATAACAACGTGCTGTATAAAAAAATAAATAAAATGAAATTCAAAAATTAAAAAAAAATAAAAGAATAGTGTGAAACTAAAAATTCTAAACTATCAAAACAAAATAGTAAGAAAGATGTGAAAAAACAAAGTCTATTGTGAATGTCTCCTTCATAGTGATGGTGATTAAAAGTGTCGAAAAGTAAAAATAGATATTCCAAGGTCCAGCCACAAATCTAATTCAACCATCTTCTTGCAAAGGGATCCAGGAATCTGAGCTTTTGTTAAACTTGCCTGTGATTCTGATGAATCACTGTCAGGCAGACTTTTGGGAAGCACTGATTTATAGGATAGTTTCTGAAGCTAGAAATAAGCACTCATGCTACCTGTCAGTACCCTGGCTACCATTGCCCACATTTCTAGATAACTGGATAAAAAGGCACTTCCTCTGCCTTCATTCCTATTTCATTAGGTGGAACTTTATATAACGCAATGAAAAAGAATTCTGAGACATTGATTATGGAGATGCTATGTAGTTGGACTTTGATTTTTTATAAAAAATATGAATTGTATTAAATGAACTGTAATATCATGTACAGCTTCAAATTTAAATGAATTTATAAAACATATTATACCTAAGAATGTTATTTATGGAAATTGTAAAATTCTGTTCAGAAAATGCTCAGAAGCTCATAGTCTAGATGGCTTGACAATAAGCATCAGGTGGGAGGCAGGAAGCATGATATAATTTCTCCAAGTTTCTCCTGTTCCTATAATGCTTTCTTCACCCTGGACATATAATAAGTACATATATTTTTAAATAAGGTATTGAGTAAATGAAAACAAACTTCTCTGGGTGTATCTTGGGAAATACAAGATGAAATCAAACCAGAAATGAAATAGTTTAGTGTTACTATTTGCTGGTAAGCACTGACTGAGAGGTCATTTCTTAAATTTGAATGTCCAGAGTAAATGAATCTAAACGGATTTCTAGGAAGGCTTGTTGAAAACAAAATAGAAAGGAAACAGTGACAAGGGGGACAGAGGGCAGAATGAATAAAAAGTAGAGATGAAGTTTTATGATAATTTTGTAGTCATAAAGTCATCAAATTTCAGGTTTGGCAGGAACCTTAAAGGTCATTCCTGCCAATCACACATCTTATACTAGAAAACTCTAATTTTGCTTCCTTCCAGTGACATGACTCAGTACCTCTGAAGACTCTACTTTTCCTCCTTGGAAGTTCTAACTGTAAAATGTTTCCTTCTTTAGAACTTTATGCTATCTCTCTGACATTTCCTCTCTTAGCATCTATTTTTCACATGGACCTATGATGGCATAGTCTTATCTCATCTACATGCCAGATTTACAAACACACACACACTTCCACAGAATATTCTGATCTTCTATTTAAATCTATAAAAGAGATTTCTAATTTTCTCAGGTATTCTTCAGATGGTATGGTTCTTAACTCCTGATTTGCTTTCCTGAAACTTCGTTTAGGAGTTTAGATTTAGGTAATCAGAATTGTTTGATGACTTTGGAATAGAGGTAGAATAATATTATCCTTGTTCCTAATGTTTTTCTTGGATGATTGTTTCCAACACCAGTGCAGATCTGTCTTTTGGTAGCTTCTATTATGACAAGTATACTGTGTAGTCAATAAACATACCATAAATATATTTTGCAGCTAATATCTAAAATTTTCATGCAAAACTACTCTGTATCTCAGTATAAGCCATTCATGCAAATTACCCAATATAGAGCCTTGGGTCAGACTATTAAAATTTTTCTTCAATGTTTGCATTAATCCACTTACCAGCATTTATTTATGATTTTATAACCCATTGCTTATCTAAGTGATTAGCTATGTAACTATTTCACTTTTTAATTATTCACAAAAGAGGCATTGCCAAATGCTCTGTTAAAATACAAATATGTGAAAAGTACCAGATTCTCCCTCATGTAAGAGACTAGTGGCAGAGGAAATTTATGCTTTGTTTTTTATCCTTGGTGAACCCATGTTGGGTCCTATTGTCTTGAATTTTTCTAACGCTACGTACTCTCAAGCCATCTCTTTAATATACCATTATTAAAAATTGCTGAAATTTGATGAAAAATTCATGAGCAGTTGAAGAAATTACCCTCTTCTTCCTTTGCAAAGCAGTCTGTCATTTGAGTATTTCATGCATCCATTACATTTTTTATTCTTCCAAAGTCCATCAAATAACATTATGCACCTCATCTAAAAGTTTATTCAACACCCTAAAATATAATTAATCTTAGTTTCCAAACTTGAATTTATGTAGGGCAGCAAGATGTTTTATAGATTTCATTCAGCAACTATGTAGACCTTAGTAATGCTTATTCTACCCTCCCATGTCAGAAGATAATTCTCTTCAACAGAAAATGTAAAATCAAATAGAAATTCTTAAGTTCTACTTTGTCTTCAATATCCATCCATATTATATGATGAAATATATACATGTATCTTAGTTTTCATATATATAATATATATAGCACTGTTAAACTTTGAAATTTTGCTCCAAACAGACCTTGTGGTGTTTGATTTGTCTTAGTCTTTATGGGAAAATCATATCAAGAACGGATGAAATAACCACATTATTTTTTTTTTTTGACCAGGCCTACTATGAGATAAATTCAGGCCAGCATCTGATTAATCACTCCACCACGTCTGACAGAAGGACTTCAGTGACTTACTGGGTCCCTGAGGACTTTAGTTAGTTCAGAACAAGTGCCTCCAAACACCCAAATGGTCTGGAGGTTTCCCTTTTCCCACTGTCTATTTGTTAAAGTTTATCTTGGGGAAAGTTAAGACGAAGATTAAAGTATAACATTTCTGAATGTATTGTAAGATCTTTCCTCAAAGGAACTTAGTCTAATTTTAATTCAAGAAACTCTGGAGGACTTCCCTGGTGGTCCAGTGGTTAAGACTTTGCCTTCCAATGCAGGGGATGTGGGTTGGATCCCTGGTCAGGAAGCTAAGATCCCACATGCCTCATGGCCAAAAAATCAAAACATAAAACAGAAGCAATATTGTAACAAATTCAATAAATACTTTAAACATGGTCCACATGAAAAAAATAAAAAAAAAAAAAAAGAAGAAGAAGAAGAAGAAGAAGCTCTCTGGATCTGTGAACTGACTCAGGGCTGAAAATTGGATAAAGAGCCATTGTTCTCTATCGTGTTAGCTCAGTTAAAAGTTCTGGTCATCAGACATAGAGGTTTTGGTTATACTGATCATCTGAGTCAGTTCAGGCTACTATAACAAAACATCATAAACTGGGTGACTAAAACAACAAACATTTATTTCTCGCAATTCTGAAGGCTGGAATTCACAGAACAAGGTTCCAGTGGATTTGATGTCTGAGGAGAGCCTACTTCCTGGTTCATTGTTCCTGGTCTTCTTGCTGTGCCCTTACATGGTGGAAAGCAGAGAGAGGAAGCAAGCTCTCTTTTGACTCTTATAAGAGCATTAATCACATACATGAGGGCTCTACTCTCATGACCTCATCTAATTCTAATTACCTCCTACAGGTCTCATCTTCTAGTACCATCACATTGAGGGGTAGGGTTTCAACATATGAGTTTGAAGGAGATACAAACATTCAGTCCTTAACACAAATCAAGTAGGCACTAAGTGGCAAGCCCATTTAGTTTGGCTTTGGGAACCTCATTAATTAGCCATTTCGAATGGATCAAGCCACTCTGAAAACCTCTTCTGACATTTGATATTTTATATCAACCATGCCCAATTGGTACTGTCATTTGGTCTCAACCACTCAGGGTTCCCTCAGCTCCACTGAGTCCAAACCAATGGCTACACCACTCACGTTTATTCCCAGTCTACAAGAGGTGGCTAATTATTGGTACACAACCTCAGGAATTTCCTGGGTGAAATCTGAAATTGCCACCCCATACAAGGTGGGCAAGATGAAACCAAAGAAAGAGGAAGAACACTCCAGATATATGGCAGTTTTAATAAGCATGGGGACTTACATATGAGGCTTGTCTTGAGCACCAAAAGAGGAGTAGACACTTCAACTGCCCAGCAGACTCTAAAGTGTTTATATAAAGGCCTTAACAGGGTTGTCACCATCTCAAGATGGTCTCAAAAACACATTGCTCTCTTGAACCCAGGCCCCACTGAGAGCTCAAGACAGAACATTCACTCCAGGGACAGGGGAGGGAGTGAGGAGCTTCTATTGGCCCAAGTTCAGCTCTTGGTTCAATTGGTGGTTCAATTGGTGTCAAATCTTCTCCATGACCTCCTCCAACACTAATCCAGTCATTTCATTGATGCTGAGACTTCCTCATGAGGTGTTTTCCAACACCATGGTGAAGAGAACATGCTCTGGGCTCTCTTGGAAAAGAAATCATGGGGATGGTCTCCCGTTATTAATTCTATCCACCCAAGTCTACTGATTTCTTCCTCTGTATTAAACCAAGAAATATATGTGTAGCATATTAATTTAGCTGAGTCCACCAAATTTTAAATCAACTGACTGATTAAAAAAAAAAAAAGCAGAGGTATGTGTGGGTGATTGGGGTGGGGGTGAACCTCCTGCAGCTGCTTGAACTCACATTCCTCAGAATCTCAGGTAAGTAAACTCATGTCAGGAAGTTTGTCCTTCCTTCCTAGGTCTAGTACTATCCTCAGAATCCTTTTCCAAATTTTTTTAATGATATAAATTAGCAAAGCTAGCATTTATTTTGTGATTAAGCTGTTTCCTCCCAAGTTTGACGTTGTAACTGGCATCCTGGTCCATGCTGAGATCTGTTCTTAGTTACATGTCTGAGTCATTGGAAGTGTGACGGGAGATCTAAAGGGAGATGGCAACACCATGCAAAGTAACTAAATGAGACAATGTATTTATGGGGCCTGTTATATCAGAAAGGACAGGAGAGGCTGATTCTGATTCTGCTGGCAGTGGGAACTCTGTGGTGTTTGGGGGTTTGGTAATAGAAGTCACAGAAATCCTTTCAAACAGTCTTCTTCCAATATTTAGGCTTCACTTTTTAAGATCAATTCCCTAGTTTTCATGTAGAAAATTTGACAAGAATATGAATTCGAATTCAAATATAATTTAGCAACCCAAAATATTGTTTCTATTTTATTTCTGGTATATCAGCCAAAATATTAGGCAACACACCAGAAGAAAAATATATTAGTTTGTTTTATTTTATTTTTTTTAGGATATGATTAGCAATGCCAATTCTCAAATTGTTTCAGCTATTCCAGTTTCTTTGCTTTTAATAAAAAAATTTAAGGTAAATTTGTGAATTTTCCCAACAAAGACTACTGAGATTATAATTGGGGCTGCATTAAACATAAAGATCAATTTTGGAAGAATAGACATATTAACCATCTAAATCTGTCAGACCATAAACACAGTTATCCCTATATTTATTTAGGTCTTAGTTTTTCTCCTCAGTGTTTTACAGTTTTCATCATATAAATATTGTACATATTTTGCTAAATTCATCCTTATCTAGGTCATGTTTTTGATGCTATTATAAATAGTACTTTCTAAAATTTCTATTTCTGATGTTTATTGACAGTGTAGAAAAGAGAAATGTATGTATAGACACACACACACACACACACACACACACACACACCTTCTAACCTATAATCTTGTTAAACCTGCTTATTAGATCTAGAAGCTTTTTTTGTGGAAACTTGAAGATTATCTATGTAGACAATCAAGTATGCAAATAAAGATCATTTTATTTATTTTTGTTTAGTCAATATACCTTTTATTTCTTTACCTTTCCTTATTGTGCTAACTAGAACCTCCACAATTTAAAATGGGATGATGTGTGCAGACATTGTCTCTCTGTTCTTCATCTTGAATAAAAAAAGCATTTGTCTTTCAACATTAAATATGAAGCTAACAACAGTTTTTTTGGATATGTCTTGAGAAAATTCCCTTTAATTCTTAGTTTGCTTATATTGTTTTATCATAAATATCATGTTTGCCAAATGTGGTGATTTTTCTTTCTCTATTGAGATGACTATGTGCTTTCTCAGTATATATTGATGGCATGGAAAATTACATTGATTAATTTAAAAAATTTTGTCTAACATTGCCTTTCTATGTGAAAAAACATTTGATTATGATATAATATCATTTTTATATATTACTGGATTCTATTTGCTAATATTTTAGTAATGATTTTGGACTATGCTTATACATTTTCTTTTCTTGAAATATGTTTGGCATCAGAGGAAGGCAAACATCATAAAATGAGCTGAGAATTCCCTCTTTTAAATTTTCCAGAAGAATTTGTGTAGAGTTGATTTCCTCTTTTCCTTAAATGTTTTGTAAAATTTCTAAGTAAAGCTATATGAGCTTTACTTTTTTCTTTGTTGTAAGGTGTTTTACTATAAATCCAATTTTTAAGATAGATATAGGAATATAAAGTTCTTCTTGATTGAATTTAGTAGTTTGTTTATTCCATGGAATATGTTTCAACAATTATCAAATACATTGGCTTAAGGTTGATAATATTTTCTTTTAAATTTTCATGATCTCTGTTAACAGACCCTCATGTATCTCTGATATGGTAATCTGTGTTTTCTCTCCTTTTCCCTGATTATTCTGTAGATAAATGTATTAATTTAGTTGATTTTTTGAAAAACAAATTTTGGTTTTATTTCTTTTTCTCCCCTTTATTTCTCCCTTTTTTACTTTCTTTCCTTCTTTTTTTTTGGTATTTGATTTTGATTATTATTGTTATTTACCTCCTCTTCTTACCTTTGTTTATTTTTTTTTTCTTTTTTTATTGTTGTTTCTTAAGGTAAATATTTAAAACATTGATTTGATACCTTTACTGTACATAATATAAACATTTACTGCTATAAATTGTTCTGTGAGCCCATTTTAGCCATAATCCACCCATTTTTATACATTTTGATTAGATGTATAGCCAGCTAAAATATTTTCTAGAGTTCCAGTCCTGGATCAGGGGAAATTTTAAAACTCTATTCTTTTTCTCACTGAACACACTATAAAATGTATATATATAACGTATAGAGCCAGTTTTTGAGGATACTGGATTAAAGAGTAGCTGGAATAGTGAGAAAGAAGATAAGAATTTAAAGTATTATAGAACCAGTGATGAATTTAATATATTTTATTCCTCCAGCATGCCTATTGGAGAGGAATACTCTTCTCCCTCAGAGTTATAGCCACTGCCATCTTCTTTTGAGGCTTCTACAACTGCCTCCATGGTTTTGTTTGTCTTATGGCCTGTAAAAGAATAGAGGAAAAAATAAACAGGAATTTTTCACACCCTGAGCATTCTTCTTTCTTTAGCCAGTACTGGCAGACTTGCCCTGGAGCTGTCTGTTTGTGCTGATATGCACTTCTGGGTTTCAGACTGTATTGAATTCAGGCTAAGAAATATAATTAATATTATTTTCTGTTTGTTCACACACATTGTTTATTTTCCCCACAGGAGCTATTAACAGTTTAATCATTGTGGCCTTAAAAATATCTCTCTGATCATTCCAACATCTGGGTCATCCCTGAGTCTGGTTTTGTTTGTTGCTTTGCCTCTTGACAGTAGATTGAATGGTCATTTTTTTCTTGACTTTCTGTTTACCTTGTCATCATGAAAGTAAAGATTGAGATACAAATAATTACTAAGGGAAATTAAGTACTGATCCTTTTATCATGTTGTTAATATGGGCAGTTGAGTAAATCTAGTCGGGAGTTCACTGGGGCATAAGAGTTACTGTTGCTATAGCTACTTTCAATGGGACAAAAAATTTTAATTTCTCTTACAGAGGACTAGTGTTTAGTATCTGTGTTGGGGTTTTGGTGAAATTTTGGTCAGATTTAGTCCTCCATTCTCAGCTTTCAAAAAACCCTGCATGACTCTGCCACAATAAAAAATCTTTCTCCATGTTTTTCCACCTCCCCTAGAAGTAGAATGTTGTTTCTTGGTATTTTTTGCTAGTTTCATGATCATGTCAGGAAGGGATTCTCCGTTGATCTGGTCCAGCTTCCATCTTAGGGCAGTCTTATGTACTAGAGGCTTAAATTGAGGCTTTTTCAGAGTTCCATACTTTCTTCCCTGTGGCACCCAAATCTTCCTTGTATCTGAATTAGTTTTCATTGATATTTTCTTATTCTTTTCCCAGAAGTAGGAGGCCTCTACTTGGTATCAGAAGATGATAAGAAGATTTTCACCATCTAGAAACTGGTTTTGAATGAATGTAGATTTTTTACCCTTTCTCCAGAGGTACAGTTTGCCTTTCACCTTCTGGTCCTGGTGGACCATAGTCTTCGTGGCTTTAAGCTTTTGCTTTATAGGAGAGAAGAGTCTGGGAAAAAAGCAGGCATATTTTGCCTGTTCCTGCACAACTAAATACATGGTGATGGTCTTTGCTTGTATGCCTACACCAATAACAGAGGCTTTCTCTGGTTTCCTCTTCTACCCACACTCTTTCCTATAGTACCTAGAGAAGACCCACAGCAGTGAGTTTGTGGGTCAGGGAAAAATTCCTTTAGTCAGGTGACCCCAGCTATTTTAGACTAACATCCTAGCTCACACTTGACCATTAGCAGTTCTTTAAAATTATAGCATATTAATTTTCACCTGTGGCTATTGTGTCTAGCAGGATGCCTCTTTTCCCTGTGCACTGCCACAGATGGGTTTGCATAACACATGTCTCTTTGGAGGGGCTATTCACACTTTAGATTTCAGGTTATCTGATCATCTTGTAACCTCGACATTCTGACAAACTTTTGAAAAGTTATGATTTGGTAGTTTGATCAGCTTTTTCTAATTACTATTATGGGAGCATCATCCTTTACAACTTTCTACATCTTCATTGGAACAAGAAGATTCCTGCCTTTGCTTTTAATATTGTTTCTGCTCAAAATGTATCTCACATCCCATCTTACTTTTTGGTGTATACAGGCTCTGCACATGTGAATGTTTGACTTTTTCTTTCTCTGAAATTGGAATTTGTTACCTGTATTGTTTATTTGTCAGTTAGCATTTACCAGTCCCTATATGTGTTTTATTTTTTCATATGTGACTTTAACACTGGTTTAGACTGCATATTCTTTTTGAGAAAGAAAAAAACTTTTATACTTTTAATATCCCTCTCCATGTTCACATTCAACACATAGAAACTGCTTTTGAATGAATGTAGATTTTTTGGACGAAGCTCATCAGAGTAGCATTGTGACTAACATTTCCCTCTCTCTCTCTTCTCTACAAGCAGGCTTTTCACAAAGTTAGATTTTAAAGATGATTGAATGGGATCATGGTGTTTGTACTTTGCTCCCATGTTCTAGGTGAGGGACTTGGCCTGTGGCTGGAAACAGAGGATCAGCCTTTCTCTATGCTAGTTCCTTATGGCACACATTAAGGCTCCATCAGTAACTTGGCCTGAAGTCAGTTTCTGACCATGTTTATGGGCTTACTCTACCTATAGGTTAGGGGTACCTGTGTTAGCACTGTCATCTGTGGTTGGTGTTGCTGCCTGACTCTTTTTGGAACCCACTGAAAATAGCAAATTCATATGAAAAACTGAAGGATTGATCCTAAGATATGTGAAACTCACTAACCCAAAGCTCTAACCAAATGAACAGAGTTCCTCAATTAGATCACCAGAATACAGCATGTCCACGCATAGAAAGGAGCAGCACGCTAACAGTTCAAGGCCAAGTGGGCTCCCCAAGTAAGTCTTCTAATTGAAGAATGCTGTTAGCTTTATGTCATCAAACTGCAGGCAATTAAAAATGAAAAGATCTATGTATTTATAGTTTGAATCCTCATAAGTTGTATGTGTGTGTGAAAGAGAAAGACAGGGAAAGACAGAAAGAGGAACCTGTAAAAAATATAATAAAAGAACAGCTTTGTTTTTATTTGTTTCTCAAATTAGGGCCTCAATTAATACATTATATTTCTCTCAGGACAGTTCCAGGAAAGATTAATGCAAAAGTGATGCATTCTACCTTTTATCTCAATTGTGTGACAGAAGTCTTGCAAAGTTGAAAAGCTGCTAATTTAGTAGTCAACAGTGTCAAATAAAATTTCTAAACTGTACGTCTATAAGAGAACATCTTACCAATAAGGCACAGCAAATATGCTTCAAAACAGTGCAGTCAGCAAACCTGTTTCAGGTTTTGAAATATCTAGCAATGACATTTATTAGAAAAAACCTATAATATATCAGTGATATAAAAAGCTGTCTCTTCATCAGCATTGCTTTATTATGGGTACTAATTTTGTGCAAAATCCTTTAGATTCTTTGCAAAACACCTGCTGAACTTAAAGAAATATGGTGAGTGCTTGCACAGAGACAGATGTAGCTTAACCACATAATACTGTATTTGACTTTATGGTGTTAACAATAAATGAACTGAGCATACCAATACAGAAGGCTTAAATCTTCCTCAAATTTGTGTAAAGTTTTCAATGAATATACAGTTTGTGCTGATTCTTTCTTCATCAAGTTTGAGAATATAAACAAATGGCAATTATAAGAATTCTATCAAGACTGAATTTTTTAAATTAACTTGAATCACATTGAAGACTGTGGTCTGAAATCACACTCCCTTCTCCCACCAACTCCCACCTATTTCAATTTTCCTAAATGGCTGCTTTCTCTCTTTGTACTTTCCACCCATGCATCCATTCATTCATCCATTCATCACATCCTGTTTATTCTATCAGATTACTTGAAAATTTCATGTTATAGATGAATCTGCTTCAAGGTCAAATATGATGGCATTATTACTCAGTAAAACATGGAAATAGAATAAAAAAGACCGTTTTCTCATTCGCTCTTCTGCGGCACAAGATTAGTTTTATATGTTGATTGATTTTTTGTGGTAGGTTAAGTAGATTTCAATGAATTTCACTTGCCCAGTATTGACCAGATTAAGATTCAAAATTGTTTACGCATATCACTTTTTCACTCCTCTCTTCCACATCTTCTAATTTATATGTTCAGGTGATGTTGTATTTGTACATATATGATGTAGTCTCTATGTGGGCCTACGTGTATTCACAATCCCTAGTGAATTAACTATTCTTTCTTCGTGGATTCTTATTTGCTTTGTAATGTTAAATAGTGGTACTTTAATTTTACTTCTTCAGATAAGCTGTGTGCTTGGGAAAACCATAAAACAATGAAACCTCATGAATATTTATATCAATGACTACACAGCATTATAGTCATAATCTCTGGAACTAGTTCTCACCAGTTCAGAATTAATTATCAAGTTCAGTTTTAATTGCATTATTCTAAATTACAACCCATCCCCTCCCCGCCAAAAAAGACTATAATGAATTATCTGGTAAGTACTTTACTGGGACTAATGCATCTAGGAGAGCTTCTGAAAATCCTATTCTTTTTTTTTTTTTTTTTGTGGTACATGGGCCTCTCACTGTTGTGGCCTCTCCCGTTGTGGTGTGCAGGCTCAGTGGCCATGGCTCATGGGCCTAACCACTCCACGGCATGTGGGATCTTCCCAGACTGGGGCATGAACCCATGTCCCCTGCATCGGCAGGCAGACTCTCCACCACTGTGTCACCAGGGAAGCCCTTAAAATCCCATTCTTAATGTCTAATAACAAAATGAAGACATATGATCCCAAACCAGCATTCTAATCCTTGTTATCCAATGTATTAAACAATTGAGTCTGCTTCTTGGGGTTTAATATATAGCATTTTCACTCAAGATTCAGAAAGAATTTAATAGAGTTTAGGGAAATTTGTATTAAAAATTAAACTCTAAACACTCATTGTTTTGCTCTCTTATATAGTTGTGAGTCTGAAATAGCATACAGAGAGGAGTATTTGAAGGGGTGACCTCTGGAGAACAGCTTACCCTTCATTTAAAAAAATTAAAAGACACATTTAGCACTAATATATAAAGGTGTTAAAGAGTCAGAGTATTGACATACATCATTTGAAGTAAATGAGATCCACTTAAAAGTTTTCTAGCCAGAATGCTAAAACTGCTGGGAAAATGAGAAAGAAAAACCATACTATTCTTGGAAAATTACTTGCAATAAAATAAAATTTTAAAAATAAAGGCTTGTTAAAACTTGATTGAGGATGGCATAGTAGAAGGACATATGCTCACTCCTTTTTGTGAGAGCATTGGAATCATAACTAACTGCTGAATAATCATCAACAGGACAACACTGGAGCTCACCAAAAAAAGATGCCTCAAATGCAAAGACAAAGGAGAAGCTGCAGTGAGATGGTAGGAGGGGAGAAATCACAATAAAAACAAATCCCATGACTGTTGGGTGGGTGATTCAAAAACTGTAGAACAATTATAACACAGAAGTCCATACACTGGAGTGAAGTTTCTGAGCCCCACAACAGGCTTCCCAACCTAAGGGCTTTCAATGGGAAGAGGAATTCCCAAGGAAACAGACTTTGAAGGCTAGCAGAATTTGATTAGAGGACTTAAACAGAACTGGGCAAAACAGAGACTCCACTCTAGTAGTGCACACACAAAGTAGTGTGCACATCAGGACCCAGTGGAAATAACAGTGATCCCGTAGGAGACAGAACAAGACCTACCTGCTAGTGTTAGAGGGTCTCCTGCCGAGGCAGGGGGCAGTTATGACTCAGATCGGGACAAGGACACTGGCAGCAGAAGTTCTGGGAAATACTCCTTCGCATGTGCCCTTGCAGAGGCCACCATTAGCCCCACCAAAGAGCCTGTAGCCTCCAGTGCTGGGTTGCCACAGGTCAAACAACCAACAGGGAGAGAACTCAGACTTACCCATCAGCAGACAAGCTGATTAAAGTACTACTAAGCTCTGCCTGCCAGAGCAACAACAGCTCTACCCACCACCAGTCCCATCAAGAAGCTTGCACAAGCCTCTTAGGTAGCCTCATCCAGTAGAGACAAGAGAGCAGAAGCAAGAAGAACTACAATCCTGAATCCTGTGGAATGAAAACCATATTTACAAAAATATAGACAAAATGAAAAGGCAGAGGGCTATGTACCAGATGAAGGAACAAGATAAAATTCCAAAAAACAACGAAATGAGGTGGAAATAGGTAACCGTCCAGAAAAAGAATTCAGAATAATGATAGCATAGAAGATCCAGAACCTCAGAAAAAGAATGGAGGCAAATATCAAGAAGATGCAAGGAATTTTTACCACAGACCTAGAAGAACTAAAGAACAAACAGATGAACAATACAATAACTGAAATGAAAAATACACTAGAAGGAATCAATAGCAAAATAACTGAGTCAGAAGAACGGATAAGTGACATGGAACACAGAATGGTGGAATTCACTGCCAAAGAACAGAATAAAGAAAAAGGAATGAAAAGAAATAAAGACAGCCTAAGAGACCTTTGGGACAACATTAAATGCACCCACATTCACATTACGGGAGTCCCAGAAGGAGAATAGAGAGAGAAAGGACCCGAGGAAATATTTGAAGAGATTATAGTGGAAGATTTCCCTAAAATGGAAAAGGCCATAGCCACACAGTCCAGGAAGGGCAGAGAGTCCCAGGCAGGAAAAAGACAAGGAGAAACATGCTGAGACACAGAGTAATCAAATTGACAAAAATCAAAGACAAAGAAAAAATATTAAAAGCAACAAGGAAAAAATGACAAATAACATACAAGGGAACTCCCATAAGGTTAACAGCTGATTTCTCAGAAGAAACTCTATAAGCCAGAAAGAAGTAGCATGATATACTTAAAGTGATGAAAAGGAAGAGCGTACAACCAAGATTATTCTACCCAGCAAGGTTCTCATTCAGATTCGACAGAGAAATCAAAAGGTTTACAGACAAGCAAAAGCTAAGAGAACTCAGCACCACCAAACCAGCTCTACAACAAATGCTAAATGATCCTCTCTAAGTGGGAAACACAAGAGAAGAAAAGGACCTACAAAAACAAACCCAAACAATTAAGAAAATTGTAATACGAACATATATATCAATAATTACCTAAATTGGGAATGGATTAAATGCTCCAACCTAAATACACAGGCTCGTTGAATGGATATAAAAACAAGACCCATATATATGTTGTCTAAAAGAGACCCACTTCAGACGTAGGGACACATACAGACTGAAAGTGAGGGGATGAAAACAGATATTCCATGAAAATGGAAATCAAAAGAAAGCTGGAATAGCAATACTCATATCAGATAAAATAGACCTTAGAACAAAGAATGTTACAAGAGACAAGGGATAATGATCAAGGGATCAATCCAAGAAGAAGATATAACAATTATAAATATATACATATCTCTCTCTATATATATAAATATATATGCTCCCAACATAGGAGCACCTCAATATATACGGCAAATGCTAACAGCTATAAAAGAGGAAATCAACAGTAGCACAATAATAGTGGGGGACTTTAAAACCTCACTTACACCAATGGACAGATAATCCAGACAGAAAATTAATAAGGAAACACAATAGACCAGATAGATGTAATTGCTATTTATAGGACATTCCATCCAAAAAGAGAAGATTACACTTTCTTCTCAAGTATACATGGAACATTCTCCAGGATAGATCATATCTTGGGTCACAAATCAAGCCTCAGTAAATTTAAGAAAATTGAAATCATATCAAGCATCTTTTCCAACCACAATGTTATGAGATTAGACATCAATTACAGGGAAAATAACACAAAAAACACAAACATATGGAGGATAAAAAATAAGTTATTAAATAACCAAGAGATCACTGAAGAAATCAAAGAGGAAATCAAAAAATACCTAGAGACAAATGACAAAGAAAACTCAACAATCCAAAACCTATGGGATGCAACAGAAGCATTTCTAAGAGGGAACTTTATAGCTATAAAAGCCTACCTCATGAAACAAGAAAAATCTCAAAAAAAATCTACCTTACACCTGAAGGAACTGGAGAAAGAAGAACAAACAAAACCCAAAGTTAGCAGAAGGAAAGAAATCATAAAGATCAGAGCAGAAATAAATGAAATACAAATGAAGAAAACAACAGCAAAGATCAATAAAACTAAAAGCTGGTTCTTTGAGAAGATAAACAAAATTGATAAACCATTAGCCAGACTCATCAAGAAAAAGAGGGAGAGGACTCAAATCAATAAAATTAGAAATGAAAAAGGAGAAGTTATAACTGACACTCCAGAAATACAAAGCATCCTAAGAGACTACTACAAGCAATGTTATGCCAATAAAGTGGACAACCTGGAAGAAATGGACAAATTCGTAGAAAGGTATAACCTTCCAAGACTGAACCAGGAAGAAATAGAAAATATGAACAGGCCAATCACAAGTAATGAAATTGAAACTGTGATTAAAAATCTTCCAACAAACAAAACCAGATAGCTTCACAGGTGAATTCTATCAAACATTTAGAGAAGATCTAACACCCATCCTTCTCAAACTCTTCCAAAAAACTGCAGACGGAGGAACACTCCCAAACTCACTCTATGAGGCCACCATCACCCTGATACCAAAAGCAGATAAAAATACTATAAAAAAAGAAAATTACAGACCAATATCACTGATGAATATGGATACAAAAATCCTCAACAAAATACTAGCAAACCGAACCCAACAGCACAGTAAAAAGATCATACACCATGATCAACTGGGATTTATCCCTGTGATGGAAGGATTCTTCAATATACGCAAATCAATCAATGTGATACACCATATTAAAAAATTGCAGAATAAAAGCTATATGATCATTGCAATAGATGCAGAAAATTCTTTTGACAAAATTCAGTACCCATTTATGATAGACTCTCCAGAAAGAGGATATAGAGGGAACCTACCTCAACATAATAAAGGCCATATATGACAAACCCACAGCAAACATCACTCTCAATGGTGAAAAACTGAAAACATTTCTTCTAAGATCAGGAACAAGACAAGGATGTCCACTCTTGCCACTATTATTTAACATAATTTGGAAGTCCTAGCTGGGCAATCAGAGAAGAAAAAGAAATAAATGAAATACAAGTTGGAAAAGAAGGAGTAAAACTGTCACTGTTTGTAGATGACATGGCACTATACATAGATAATCCTAAAGATACCACCAGAAAACTACTAGAGCTAATCAATGAATTTGGTAAAGTTGCAAGATACAAAATTAATGCACAGAAATCTCTTCAATTCCTATACAGTAACAACGAAAGACCAGAGAGAGAAATAAGGAAACACTCCCATCTACCACTGCAACAAAAAGAATAAAATACCTAGGAATAAATCTACTAAGGAGGTAAAACACCTGTATGCAGAAAACTATAAGACATTGATGAAAGAAATCAAAGATGACACAAACAAATGGAGAGATATACCATATCCTTGGATTGGAAGAATGAACATTGTGAAAATGACTATACTACTCAAAACAATCTACAGATTCAATGCAATCCTTATCAGATTGCCAGTGGCATTTTTTTCAGAAGTAGAACAAAAAAATCTTAAAATCTGTATGGAAACACAAAAGACCCCAAATAGCTAAAGCAATCTTGAGGGAAAAAAAAAAAAAGAGTTGGAGGAATCTGACTCCCTGACTTCAGACTATACTACAAAGCTACAGTACTCAAGACAATATGGTACTGGCACAAAAACAGAAATATAGATCAATGGAACAGGATACAAAGCCCAGAGATAAACCCACACACCTATGCTCAACTAATCTATGATAAAGATGCAAGGATATACAGTGGAGAAAAGACAGTCTCTTCAGTAATTGGTGCTGGGATAACTGGACAGTTACGTGTAAATGAATGAAATTAGAACATTCCCTAACACCATACACAAAAAGGAACTCAAAATGGATTAAAGACCTAAATGTAAGACTGGACACTATAAAACTCTTAGAGGGAAGCATAGGAAGAACACTCTCTGACATAAATCACAGCAAGATCTTTTTTGACCCACCTCCTAGAGTAATGGAAATAAAATCAAAAATAAACAAATGGGACCTAATGAAAATTAAAAGCTTTTGCCAAGCAAAGGAAACTATAGACAAGATGAAAAGACAACCCTCAGAATGGGAGAAAATATTTGCCAATGAATAATCAAAGGATTTATCTTCAAAATATATAAAGAGCTTATGCAACTCAATATTAAAAAAAACAGACAACTCAATCTAAAAATGGGCAGAAGACCTAAATAGACATTTCTCCAAGGAAGACAAACACATGGTCAAGAGGCACAAGAAACGCTGCTCAATTTTATCAGAGAAATGCAAATGAAAACTGCAATGAGGTATCACCTCACACCAGTTAGAATGAGCATCATCAGAAAATCTACAAACATCAAACACTGGAGGGGGTGTGAAGAAAAGGGAAACCTCTTGAACTGTTGGTGAGAATGTAAATTGATACAGCCACTATGGAGAACATTATGGAGGTGTCTTAAAGAACTAAAAATAAAATTACCATAAGACCCAGCAATCCCACCACTGGGCATATACCCAGAGAAATCCATAATCCAAAAATACACATGCACCCAATATTCACTGCAGCACTTTTTGCAATAGCCAGGTCATGGAAACAACGTAAATGCCCATTGACAGATGAATGGATAAAGAAGATGTCGTACATATATACAATGGAATATTATTCAGCCATAAAAAGGAATGAAATTGGGTCATTTGCAGAGACATGGATGGTCCTAGAGACTGTCATACAGAATTAAGGGAGTCAGAAGGAGAAAAACTAATATCATATATTAACGCATATATGTGAAATCTAGAAAAATGGTACAGATGAACTGATGTTCAAGGCAGAAATAGAGACACATATATAGAGAACAAACATATGGACACCAAGGGGGGAAGCGGGAGTAGCGGGTGGTAGTTGTGGGATGAATTGGGATACTGGGGTTGACATATATACACTAATATGTATAAAATAGATAACTAATAAGAACATGCTGTAGTAAAAATAAAATTCAAAAAACCCCAAAACCTTGATTGAGTAAAACTTCCATAGACTTGTTTATTTCTTAGGTAATATATAAGCCACTATATCTGAAAAGATTTTTTTTTCTTTTTACTGTATTTGTGAATGAAGCTATCTGAAGGCTAGCACTGCATTTGTGTGGGATGGAAAGACAACAGATGAAGTTAGACAGGTAATAATTTGACTGCATTTAATCTCAGAACTTTACCTCATATTCAGTGATCATAATGCACTTCTAGTTTATAGTGCAGGAAAGAAGGATGATGAGAAGTTTGATATCAATTAAAAACCTATTCCTGGATAGATAGCCCTGAAGGAGCTGAGCCCTAATATTCAACCAGCAGAATTCTTTGAGTCAACTGAAGTTTGTGTCAAGTATTAATGAATATTTGGTCTTGACCATGTCCAAAGTTGAAACTCAGGTATGTCAGAAATAAAGATGAGCAAATAAGAAATTTTCACATTAGTGGTGAAATAATTTAGTATGAGGAAAGAATGCAATTATCTGCTCCCCCTCCAAAACAATTTGAGAACAAAGAAAATAAGTAGACATTAGGGGTCAATATTAGTGAATCAATATAGAGGTTGTAATTCAATCTATAGGAAGCCCTAGGAAAAGGGTTCAGTTGAAAATAAAAATCATCTTCTGCTTTAAGCAGAGGTTCGGTGACCTGAAAATAATATTTTACTGTATTTATGAATATATTAAAGCACAAATAGATTTCCATATTTATATGAAAGAAACACCTCAGTCTTGAGGGCCAAATTCTAGGAACTAAGACATTTTCTAGGAATGAAGAATTTTGGTTGTAAGTACAGCTAGGTCACTGGTGTCTTTCCAGGGCTTAGTACAATGCTCAAGACACAGAAGGCACTGACTACATATTTGATAAATGAATGGAGAAATGAAACTCTGAGAGTTGTTCCAAATCAGAAGATAGCAATACAGTTGTCTATAAAACAGACAGAAGATGAATATTGTCATAAAAATGTGTTTAATTCCACCTGTCTTTTATTCCGGATTTGTTCCTAAAAGGTTTATTTTGTTTCTACATCTTAAGAAGAATTTAATAAATCTACTGATAACAGAACCTATCATCCCTTGGTTTAATGATCTTCCCCCATAACTTTCTTATGGGGATTCTGCCCATCCTGGGTAGCTCCAGAATTCACGTGGATGGCTATACCAACAAGGCAGGCTCTTCCCCTGATATTATTCATGTGGCAGCAATTTATAGTTACAGATGAAATCTTTAAGAAAATCTTTTTCCTGCTCTCTGGCCAACAAATGGTGACAGTAGCCTATTTGATCAATGTAAAGCCATTTGAAGTCATTTTAAGCAGAGTGAGCTACAAAAATGGCAGAGGATCAGATTAACATTTTTTATTCAGTCTCTTTTTCAAAAGGAAGAAAATATCCCAGTTACATGATTTTCATCAACTGCTGCTTGAATTCCATTGCTGCCCAAATCAGACACAAACAACAGCATCTGAGCTGTATGATCTGCTTCTTTTAAAATAAAGTTTTAGAGCATACCACTGGTTTTTGACACATTTATTCCATAATATATTAAACACAGTGCAGCTTCAGTCATTATTAAACATTTTTAAATGTACAGTTAAGAAAACATAACATATAGCATGTGACACAGCGTGTGTTTTTATGACACTGCATTAGAATCATTACTAAGGGAACAAGGCAAATGTGGCATGCTGTTTTTAAAGTATGGTGAAAATTTGACAACAATAACTGCAATAAAAATAACCTAAATATATATACAGATTATCTTCTATGGACCTTAAAACAGACAACTTATATTAAAAACACCTTTTTATGATGAGTCCCCTTTTCATTATCTATTACCTTAATTCAAATTCTGATATTGTCCATATGTGGAAACTGTTCCATGAAAAAACTGCCACTCCTATTTTTGGATGATCAAGGGAACACTGTCCACAACTGTAGAGCAATCCTGAACCTTTCAGAACTGATGGAAATGGGAATCTTTAAAAAGTGGGGTTTAAATGCAGAATTAGAATTAAAAGGGGTACAAAATAATGTGAAACATATCTTAAAAATAGAAGAGTATAAAAGAATTAGAGAAAGAAAATGCAACCAATGGCTTCTTAGACAGTGATTTGTTTATTAAATTGTTGAATTTTAAGTGAAAATTCTTAACGTACTTGAAAATTCTTGTGTGCTATTTTCCCCCAAGAATGTTGGAAAGCTATCTAATTTAAAAATTTATATGCCTTGGGCTTCCCTGGTGGCGCAGTGGTTGAGAGTCCACTTGCCGATGCAGGGGACACGGGTTCATGCCCCGGTCCGGGAGGATCCCACATGCCACGGAGTGGCTGGGCCCGTGAGCCATGGCTGCTGAACCTGCGCATCCGGAGCCTGTGCTCCCAACGGGAGAGGCCACAACAATGAGAGGCCCGTGTACTGCAAAAAACAAAAAGCAAAAACAACAACAACAAAATATATATGCCTTTTATTTATTTGTATATATTTACATATAGTATGCAGTATTCATTTTTTAATCTACTGTTTTGTGAGATTTAACATTTGCATTGACTCTTGTAACCACCATCCCCAAAAGATATAGAATGGTTCCAACAAACCACAGAATTTCTTCTTGCTGACCTTT
Organism: Monodon monoceros; assembly: GCF_005190385.1. Taxonomy (NCBI): domain Eukaryota; kingdom Metazoa; phylum Chordata; class Mammalia; order Artiodactyla; family Monodontidae; genus Monodon; species Monodon monoceros. Next base: position 35,396,338 of record NW_021703765.1, read on the forward strand.
TGTAGTCAACCCACACCCCCTCATACACCTAACAAAATGGTATAACCACTCAGGAAACAATCTGGCACTTTCTCACATTTTAATTTGACCCATAAATTATTAACATATTTACAGAATTGTCTGGGAGGAAAATGTGACTTTAACATATTAGATACTGATTTATCATAGAATACACCAGAGAAAGAGCCCAAAAAGTGAAAAAGTTAACATTTTTCATACTGATGAAGACTGGAGTCTATAAAGAAAACCATCCCACAGGCTATCCACTGTTGACACATAGCTATAAGAAAGTAAATGATGGAAAAACTGGAACTCAGTTATAGGAGCTATCCCTCATAACCAGGTGTCTTTAGCTTGAGTTCAATCCACATGTCACCATATGTGGATATATGATTCCCCCAGCTCTGCGTAATGCTCTTTTCCTGATGCATACCAAAACAATCACTCAGAATGAATAAACTGGGCATTGAATTGGGGGTAATAAACTCCCCTGCCTCATGCATACTCTATAGCTGTCCTCTTGGCTCTAGCCACCAATCCAAATTCATTTATATTTTTCTACAATCTTTTCTATTTTTTTATTGTTGTTGAGCCTACTTTCCTGTGTACAATTTTCAAATAGATTTGGAAGCTAACTTCTTGAAGTATAAGAACCACACATGGTCTGTTTCCTTGCAACTGAAAACTAAGTTTCCAGAAGTTGGTGCATCTAAGTTTGGTTACATCCACCAAGTTAGACGTGAATAGAGAAAAACATCATTAAGAGAGTTGTGGCTACAAAAGAAAGTTTCTTCCATTAGATGAGAGGTTAGACTGCATGACCTCTAAGGTATTTTCCAAGACTTAATGGCCATCCCTGGAATACCACTTTCTGTGCCATGATATGTTAATTTACTGACTGAATTATGCTATGCCACCTCCCCACATCACTTGGCCCATGTAGACTGAACTCTAGTGAGTTTGGTAAGCATTTAGCTGTTTGTTAAAATCAAGCTTCTGGAACTTTAATTAACAATTGACTTGTCACTAGTTTTATTTTATTTGAGATTCTGACTTTTCATTTGAGGGCAAATTATGCTCTTCATCTGGCAAAACCTCAGCTGTTGTTATCCTCCGGCAGTATTTTAAGTAGCACATTTTTATGCCATGTCACATTGACGTGATGTTCACTTCTCCATGGCCTTGTACCTTTAGACCTTAGCACTTTTACTTTTTACTAGATTCTTCCCACTTGATATAAGCTGCATAGTAATTCAGGAACATATACATTGAGAAGGAAATAAAAATATGCAGAATTTTAGTTAAATACGTAAATGTGAATTTAAGAGTGAGGTGAACACATGATAGAAAAGGAAAAAAATAATTCTCATATAGCTTGTCATATAGGGACCCATACACATACTACCATTCAAAGACATAGGACAACACACACACACGCACACATACACACATATATGAACACATGCACACACACAAAACATACTTTATACTAAATGAAGAATGGGTTAAAATATTTCCTCTAAAATCAAGAAGTAAATATGTCTGCTATAACTACTTCTATCCAATATTATCCTGGAACAACTAACTAGCACAGAAAGACAAGAAAAAAGTATGAGGTTTACAAAGACGCAAACACATCTAGAAATGTTTGAATAGAATAACTGAATATATAGAAAGCTAAAAAAATTACAATAAATTTTTGAATTCATAAGAAAATTTATAAACATTGCTAGAATCAAAATTAATATTCTATAGTTGGTTGCATTTCTACATGACAGCAACAAGCACTTGGAAAAATTATAATGAAAATATTATTTGTCACAACTAAATAAATATAAATAATATCTAACAAACTAGATATATATGCAAAGTCATCATGAAGATTTCTTTTTAGCTTTGTGGAAAGACATAAAAAAGGTGGGGGGGGATGAAAAATGGAAGAGATATGGGGATATATGTATACATTTGGCTGATTCACTTTGTTATACAGCAGAAACTAACACAACATTGTAAAGCAATTATACTCCAATAAAGGTGTTAAAAAAAAAAGCAGAGAATAAAAAAGAAGCTAAATAGGAAGACATTTTCCCTATGAATGCAATGTGTATTTGCATTCTAAAACAGAAAAACTGGATTAGGAATGTAGTCACTCTTACTTAGAAAACTGATTTCTATTATTTATTAAATTAGCAATAATATGTCCATTCCAAGGAGAAGGAACACATACTCAGACAAAAAAGAAATATCTTGAAACATGAAAATAACTGATAGCCTTCAGCATTAAAAATAAGAACTAAACATATGGGGAGCTATACCATATTCATGGATTGGAAGATTTAATAATTTTTGATAGTTCACCTACATTGATATATACACATTTACATAGAGTCAATGTAATCCCAATCAAAGTCCCAATAGTATCTTGTATGGAGTTTGACATACTGGTTCTAAAATTTACATGAAAAATCAAAGCTCGAGAACAGCTAAATTACTCTGGAAGTACACAAGGTAGAAAAATGTGCTTTTCTAAATATCAAGTTTTAACGATATGGTAATTTAGACTGTGACAGTAACAAGATGGGTAAATATTTCAAAAAAATTTGAAAAAGATGAAAATTCAGAATAATGGGAAAAAAGGAAATAACCAATAAATCATTAATTATCCCCATAAAAAAAATTTCCTAGCACCAATTCCAAAAACTCATTTTCTCTGGATTAGAGTCATAATAACAAAAGTCAAAACTATAAATGAATTAGAATACAATATAAGAGAATGCCTTTCTGATCATTGAATAACAAATAATTTCTCATGAAAGACTTAAAAATATTAACCAGAAAGGAAAACATTAATACACTTAACTACCTTACAAGTAAGAATTTCTGTTAGAAAAAAGGTATCTTAAAGACAATGAAAAACAATTCAAGTGTTGGAAGAATTAATGTTTAACACATATAAACTGGAAAAGGTTTAGGCTCTAGGCTCTATAAAGTAGTCCTACAATTCATAAACAAAAAGCAAATAATAAGATTAGACCAAAAATAAGCTCTATGTGAAAGAAAATAAAGTATATAAATATAATCTTATAGCTATTAGTTCAATTAATATCATCAGATACAATTTAATACCTATCATATTTGCAAAAATATTTTAAAGTCTAAAAATATCAAACATTTGTAAAGATATGGAGCAACTGAATCAAAGTGTTCAGCTTTTCATTCAATGCTATACTATACTATAGTGTAGCTCTGAAAAAGGATGAACTGTAGCTACAGATATCACCATGGATAGATCTCATAATAGTGAATTTAAAAAAAAAATGGAGTTTAATACATAAATGTCTTCCATTAATCATGCTTTAAATATTAAGAATGACAGATGTGTGTGTGTGTACATCTTGAAACAAGTCTTATAGAGAAATTACAGGCAACAGGGAAGGAGATTGTTATAGTTTGATAACCCACTATCTATGTCACACACACATATTTCTTGATATGGTTAAGGTAAAAGTGTAATATTTGTTTATATATATAAGCTCTTGGAAAAGATATTGTAATGTAATAACATATACTTTAATATGAAGTTTATTTTTAGCTATCTTTGGGGTATTCTTATTTTAAATCTTATTTCTAAGTGTATGGTGCTTTACAGTTTCCACACACACATTTTCTCAATTGCTTGTTACACCTTTCACTTGAAGTACTAGCACCCTGTTACAGAACACAGGAAACTGAGGGTCATAAATATGAAGTAACATTAAGAACACATAGCTAATATGTGTGATAACAGGAAATCCTCAAATATTACTGACTGACACATTTCCAAATTTTTAAACACCAGCACTATCTTTCCCATGATATCTATCCATTTAATTATTATTCATTCATTTTCTATCTATGAGTAAGCTAGTAAGGACACCTGAATTTTCAAAGCATGCATAGTCCAAAGCCACTTTGTTGTCCACTTTCAACTTTACTATGACCCTAGATACTAGGATTTTCAAATATCATGATTCTAATTTTTCTGGAAAACTTGAGACTGACAGTAAACTGATCAAATACTTGGTATTACCATAACTCAATTATTTTACTGCTATATTTAAATGCTTATAGTCTGGGTTTATCAGTCAGAACTCTTTTTCTTTCAAATAAAAATACACACACACACACACACACACATATATATATATAACCAAGATGTATAGTTCTTGCTTATGTAATAACACCAAAGGAAAGGCATTCTCTCTAACCTTTGCTGCTGTTTTTCTCAGCTAACCACTGTAATTCTCTGCCACCAGTTCCTCCACTAACATGAAACCATGGGCATCAGTGCCTCTGATTTTTCATTACTACTCCTGTGTCCCCAAAATTCCCCCCTAAAAGAGACTCTTTCTTAATGGTTCCTGGGAGCAACAAAAGGATATACTTTTCTCCAGCCTGGCTCACAAGTCCATAGGTGTAAACTGAGGGAATGGATCTCTTACCAGAAGGGAAGAAGGAGGCCTAGAAATATCATTCTACATCTGGTCATATACCACACTTTCCCTTCCCATTTCAGATGAGGCAGCTGGAGACAAATGCTATTCAACAATCCATCAAAGTCACAGAGTAAGAAGAACAATATGACTAAATTCCTGCTCTCCTGAGTCTCATATCAATGTTTCTTCATACTAACACCCTACTAAAAGTTTTAGAAAGGCTCTTATTCACAAAGTTTGGTGCATCCCATTCTCTGCAAAATAATAGCCAGCTCTGGTCAGCATGGATGATTGTTTCAAGCACCATCATAAGTGATTGATTAGGAGATTCCTTTTGAGCTGGAGAATATAAATCAACCCAAATAGGATACTGTCACTCTTGACTCTAGCACAGTAGAATTTGTTCTCACAGGTCTTCTTTATTTGCAAGTTTTGGATGAAGCAACACTCTCCAGCAGACAGACAGATTAACTCCCAGTAGCAGTTACAATTTTCTTAATGATAAAGCCCTTTGGGGGCTAATTTTATACATCATCTGGTTTCAGCACTGGAGTCCTTTCTGAACACTCAAAAGGTGTGCTCATACTAACAAAACAACTGAAGCAATGGTTTGCACATATCTGGTATTCAACAAAAGGATCATTATATTGAATTAAATGTAAGCTGCAGCCATACAAATTGGGGAAACAAGAAACAAATATTTATTAAGTACTGCTTAAATGTTCAGACTAATTTTAGACGTCTTTGTAAAAACTGAAGAAGAAAACATGATAACCCTTATGAGTAGTTAGAAAAAATGACTATGAAGAATTGTTCTGAGTTCTAGAGTTCTTGGCAAAGATTATGTGCACTGCAAGGGCGTGGCAAAGGGAGAGTGTGAATTGGAGTGACTACCATGAGAAAATGTACTGTGAAGTGGACCTTGAATGAATGATTCAGCAGATGGAAAATGAAGGGGCAGGGGACAAACAGTATTGAGGGGGTCATTATGAGCATGTGTGCTGAGGTAAGGTAGCCTTAAATTATTTGATCTGTTGCTACTACCTTTATTGAACATCTGCCATATGCAAGGTTGCAAGGAATAAAATAATTAGGACAATTTCTATCTTTGAAAGTCTTTCTCCCTTAACAAAGAGATAATAAGAGAAATAATTATTCAAAGTTTAAAAATACAAGATAGGAATAGTGGTTTTACTGGCTGAGTTCACAATCACTAGAGACATTAATAAAAGTAGGTACCTGGGAGTTTCTAGTTCAGTGGCACTGGGACTGACCCAGAGTCTAGTTAGAAAGCCAGCTATATAAATATTCAGTGATGATAGGAAGAAAACCTACACTGGGAGGGAGGCAGCAAAATGAATGGCAACAAAAAAAGGCAGACATGAAAAGCATGAAGGAAAAACAGGACAGTGGTCTAGGTCTGGTAGAAATCCCCAAAAGTCAATATCATTATTTCTAATCCAAAGAGTTAGGAATAACAATGATGCAGATATTAGGCAGATAAGAGGTGGAGCTGATATTAGAGAGGCAGGGCAATAAGAGATGCATTCAGACATGTTGGAGTTTGAGGAAACCAAATTTCCAGGGTAATCACCACGTGACTTAACCCCTCCATATCTTTGTAGACATAGCATTAGAAAAGATGAGTCACTATTAAGCCCCAGAGGAAGAGAATGAGCAGAAAAATATCAAGAATTCTTGCTAAAGTTGGATGGAGACTCTGAAATAAGTTTAGTCCAAGCAGGAATCAATAAAGGCAATCATGTACAATCAACACTTATGTGGATTTAAGTCATGTGATTCAAGAGCTTAAAATAGAGTTGAATTAGACCAGATAGCAGCTTTCAGAGCAGCAGCCTAGGTGCAAGAATGCTTTGCTTTCAGGAGATTTCACTGAGGTATTACTGAGAGACAGAGCATTTTACAGTAAGTGAGGCAGGATTCATAGTAAATCACAGCTGAAGGTAGAAGTGGGTGTAATATAAGCATGCCTTTATGGAGAGGTATAAGTTCTTCTACTTACATATATGCAACATTGAAGAGACAAAAAAAAATCGCTTGAAGGTTTTTTGTCAGGTTGCATTCCTCTTTCCCATTCACAGGCAATTTACTTTGAGCTGAATCTTGAAAAGAATATCTTGATATCTAGCAAAGGGGTTAACCTTTTAGGAAGCTTTTCGATATTTATATATCAAAACACTTTGTAAGTTTTCCCCTTTCGGGAAAAATCCGGTATATGCATCTAGGGGCCTTTTACAACACTGTCCTGACTCACATCTGCATGTAGTTCTATAGATTTGCTTCCTTCATGCCCCTTCTGTTGTTACGGAAATTTCGCTAGGCTTTGCCCCCATGCCAAATATGGGAGACACAAATTAACAGACTTTAATTGGAATTTCTTTGAATAGATATATCAGTTTGGTAAGAATTAACATCTCAATTTTGAGTTTTCTGATCCAGGAATATAGTATAAATTTCCATTTATTTGGGTCTTTTAAAATTTCTCTTAGGTATGTTCAATAGTTTTCAATGTACAGGTTCTGCAAACTTTTTGTCACATTCATTATTATTTCAGGTATGATGCTTTTGTAAATGGTACTTTTTATTTTAATTTATGATTGTGCATTTCTATTATATGGAAATACAGTTGAATTTTGTAAATTTATCTTATGTACTACAAATTTCCTAAACTCACTTCTTACTGGCTTTTTGTAGATTCCACAGGATTTTCTAAATACGTAATTATGACATTTTTTATTCTTTTTCAATTTGGATCTCAATTGCTAATTGCACTGGCTAAAATGTTAAGTATTATACTGAATGAAAGTGGCAAAGGTGGACATCCTTGCCTTGTTGCTATTCTTAACTGGAAAACAATCAGTCTTCCCCCATTAAGTATGAAGTTAGCTGTAGAATTTTCATAGATAGCCTGTATCAGGTTGAGGAAGCTCCCTTCAATGATAATTGTTGAATGTTCTAGGTTTCTTTTAAATGAAAAATGGATATTGGATTTTTTTTCTGCGCATTTATTAAGGTGATTTTTTTGTTTGTTTTTAACCTGTTAATATGGTGAAATACATTTTTTAATTACAAATTTCTTGTGTGCCATTTTGTCAAGATGCAATATACTTTTTGTCATTGATTCAATTTATTAAAAATTGGTAGAGAATTTTTGAATCTGTGTTTAAGAAAATATTGGTCAGTGGTTTTCTTTTCTTCTGATGTCATTGTTGGTTTTTTGTATCAGTGGAACATGGCCTCAAAGAATCAGTTGGCCAGTGTTCCTCTTTTTCAATTTTTGGAAGAGTTTGTGTAGAATTTGTTTTATTGCTTACCTAAGACATTGGTATAATTGACAATAAAGCCATCTGGGCCTGGAGTTTTTTTTCATGAAAAGGTTTTTAACTAAAATAAATTTAATATATAAAGGCTATTTATATTATATATTTCTTTTTTAGTAAATTTTTTGTGGTGTGTGTTTTAGAAGGAATTTGTCCATTTCTGCTAAATTGTAGAATTTATGGACAAAAAAAATTGTTAATAGTACTCTCTCTCATTTCTGATATTAATAATTTGCCTCTCCTTTTTCCATGTTTAATGTGACTAAAAGTATGTCATTTTATTGATCTTTCATGAGAACCAGCTTTGGGTTTCACTTTCTCTATTTTTTCTGTTTTCAGTTTAATTGATTTCAGATCAAATCTTTATTGTTTTTATTATTACCCCTTCTTATACTTTCTTTGACTTTAATCTACCCTTCTATTTCAATTTCCTTTGGGTGGGAGTTGAGGTTTGAGACCTTTTTAAATAAATGTATTCAATATTTGGTGATATATATTTCCCTCTAGGTACTACTTTAGCTGAACTTAAAAATTGATATGTTTTCCTTCAGTTTAAAATACCTTATAATTTTAGAAATGTTTTATAATTTCTAAGTATTTAAATACTTTCCAGATTTTTTTTTATTAATTTCAAATTTCATTCCTTTTTGTTCAGAGAATACAATGTGTATGACTGGTGTCCTTTTGAATTTACTAAATCTTTAAATATATTGAAACTTCTTTTATACCTATAACATAGGCTATTTTCATAAATGCTCTATGTGTACTTGAAAAGGATGTATATTTTGTTCCTATTATATGGAATGTTCTATGAATACCAATTATATTGAATTGATTGATAGGACTGTTCAGCTGTTCCATAATAATACTTTCTATCTACTTGTTCATTCAGTTATTGAGAAATGGGTACTGATAATTGTGGAATTGCTTATTTGTTTATACCCTTGCAGTTCTTGTCACACATAATTTAAAGTTCTTTCACTAGGCTCATAAATGTTTATAATTGTTCTGTTCTCTTGTTGAACTGACAATTTTATTGTAATGAAATGAACCTGTTTGTCCAAGGTGATATATTTACTCTGAAGTCATTTATCTGATATTACTACAGTAGCTCTCACTTTTAAAAAATTGGCATTAGCTTGACATAGCTTTTTCCATCTTTTTGTTTGTAATATTTTGTGTCTTTTTATAAAAATTCATTTATTATAGACAGCATAGAGTTAGGTCTTGTTTTTAATCCAATCTGATAGACTGTTTTCATTAGGGTGTTTAGACCACATGTATTTAATGGAGTTATTACACAGTTAATTCCAAATCTATAATTTTGTTACTGGTTTTCTATTTGTCTCATCTGTTTTGTGTTCACTCTTTCTTCTTTTTTTGCATTTGAATTACACATTATACATTTGAAGTATTGTTTACAATTCCACTTTATCTCCTTTGTAACTCTTCTGTGCTTTTTACTAGTTGCTTTTGGATCCATAGATTACAATTTTAATTTATTAAAGCTCATCTCCATAGGATATTATACTACTTCATATAAAGTGTCATAACTTTATAGTAGTATACTTTTATTTCTCCCTCTCGGGCCTTTATTGTAGTGTTTACATCTTCTATTTTTACATGTTATAAATGCGCAATGCATTCTTATTTTTGCTTTAATCAGTCAATTATCTTTTCAAGAGTTTTAAACAGAAAAAATGTTTATTATATTTACACTCATTGCTACTATTTACAGTTTCTTGCCTTCAATAGTGTAGATGCATATTTCCTTCTGGCATCAATTTTCTACTGCCCACAGGACTTGGTTTAACAACTCTTGAATTACATGTTTGCTGATTATGAATTCTTTCAGATTTTGTATGTTTTTAAAAAGTCTTTATTTCATATTTATTTTTGAGAGATTTTTTTTTGTATATAGAATTCTATTTGGACATTTTTATTTTCCTGTAACACTTCAGGAATGTTTCTCCATTTCCTTCTTTGCATTGTATTAGACAAGACGTCTGCTACCATTCTTATGATTGTTTCTCTGTCCATAATCTGTCTGTTTTGCCTAGATCCTTTTAAAGATTTCTCTCTATTTTTAGTTTTAAGTCATTTGACAATCATCCATGGTATGCCTTAGTCTATATTTCTCATTTTCCTTGTGTTTGGGGTACATTGAGCTTCTTAAATCAGTTTGTGTATAGTTTTCATATATTTGGGAATTTTCAGCCATTATTTCTTCAAATAATTTTCTCCATCACCATTCATCTCTCCTCTTTGGAGGAATAATTCCATATACATATAAAATAGACCACTCAATTTTGCTCTGAAGCTCACTGATGCTCTTTATATTTTCCCTGTCTTTTTCCTCTCTATATTTCATTTTGAAAAGTTTCTATTGCTATGTCATTAATTTCACACATCTTTCCTTCTGCAGTGTCTAATTTGCTATTAATCTCATCCAATGTAATTTGAACTTCAGACATTGTGGTTTTCCTTTAAAGAACTTTGATTTGGGTCATTTTTTATAACATACTTGTATCTGCTTACAGGATCAATTGCCCATTTTTGTTCTACTTTCTTGAACTTATGGAATATAGTTATAAAATTATAAATAAACTTATCTACAAATTTTGTCATCTCTGTCACTTCTGGACCTGTTTGTATTGACTGATTTTTTTTCCTCTTTATGTGCCATATTATTCAGCTTCTTCCATGCTTGGTATTTTTTATTTTTTGCGAGACATGTATTTCATTTTGTTGGACATTAAATATGTTTTATTCCTATAAACATTTCTAAAAGTTTGTCTGGGATGCAGTCAAGTTACTTGAAATTATTTAGCTCCTTTCATATCTTGCTTTTGAGCTACATTAAGCAGGATGAAGGCAACATCACCCCTAGAACTAAGTTTGCCTTACTATTGAAACAAAATTCTGCAGAGAATTCAATCTTTTGCCCTGTGGATTATGAAGTTTTTTCTCTGCCTGGAAAGAACAATACCTATTCACAGTTCTGCATGATACCCAGGAACTGTTCTTTCCAATATTTTCAAGTAGTTATTTCCCTGGCCTTAGATAGTTTCTTCACATGCGTGTACTGACATGGACTCAGTTGAAGACTCAAGAGGTACCCTCAGCAAATATGGAGCTCTCTTTCTACAGTTCCAACATCTCTAATACTGTGCCTTATGAACTTTGTCCTTCCTGGATTTTCAAATCTATCAACTCAATTCATGGGACTCACCAGAATCCCCTGTATTGCCCCTCCTTTTTAGTGTCCTGGATATTTTCTCCAGACAACATGCTGATATCATAGGATTCACCATATTCATATTCCATTACAGAGGAATCACTGTTCTTTGTTGTCTGGCTCCAAATGACTTGATATCTATTAACCCATATATTATGTTTAGTTTAGGTTTTTTTTTTTCTTTATTGGAGTATAATCGCTTTACAAAAGTGTGTTAGTTTCTGCTTTATAACAAAGTGAATCAGTTATACATATACATATGTCCCCATATCTCTTCCCTCTTGCGTCTCTCTCCCTCCCACCCTCCCTATCCCACCCCTCTAGGTGGTCACAAAGCACCGAGCTGATCTCCCTGTGCTATGTGGCTGCTACCCACCAGCTATCTATTTTACATTTGGTAGTGTATATATGTCCATGCCACTCTCTCACTTTGTCCCAGCTTACCCTTCCCCCTCCCCATATCCTCAAATCCACTCTCTACAAGTTCTGTGTCTTTATTCCCATCTTGTCCCTATGTTCTTCATGACCTTTTTTTTTTTTTTTTTAGATTCCATTTATATGTGTTAGCATACAGTATTTGTTTTTCTCTTTCTGACTTACTTCACTCTGTATGACAGTCTCTAGGTCCATCCACCTCACTAGAAATAACTCAGTTTCATTCCTTTTTTGGCTGAGTAATATTCCACTGTATGCATGTGCCACATTTTCTTTATCCATGTATCTGTTGATGGACACTTACGTTGCTTCCTTTGAATTATGGTTTTCTCAGGGTATATGCCCAGTAATGGGATTGCTAGGTCGTATGATAGTTCTATTTTTAGTTTTTTAAGGAACCCCATACTGTTCTCCACAGTGGCTGTATCAATTTACATTCCCACCAACAGTGCAAGAGGATTCCCTTTTCTCCACACCCTCTCCAGCATTTATTGTTTGTAGATGTTTTGATGGTGGTCATTCTGACTGGTGTGAGATGATATCTCATTGTAGTTTTGATTTGCATTTCTCTAATGATTAATGATGTTGAGCATTCTTTCATGTATTTGTTGGCACTCTGTATATCTTCTTTGGAGAAATGTCTATTTAGGTCTTCTGCCCATTTTTGGATTAGGTTGTTTTTTTGATATTGAGCTGCATGAGCTGCTTGTAAATTTTGGAGATTAATCCTTTGTCAGTCACTTCACTATCAAACTCTTAGAGGAAAACATAGGCAGAACACTCTATGGCATAAATCACAGCAAGATCCTTTTTGACCCACCTCCTAGAGAAATGGAAATAACAACAAAAATAAACAAATGGGACCTAATGATACTTAAAAGCTTTTGCACAGCAAAGGAAACCATAAACAAGATGAAAAGACAACCCTCGGTTGGGAGAAAATATTTATGTTTAGTTTTTTAACTTAATTTTAGGAGGATAAATTTTATCCCTGTTATATCATCTTGGCCAGAGAGTCTCATCTATAATATCTTTGTTTAAAAATGATTACTAATTTTATAGAAAGCATACTTTTTGTTGTTTTGTTGTTTACTGTTCAATATTATCTATAAGAGATATTTGTGTACCTACAATGCTTTATCTTTTAAAAGTTTTATTGTTTGGGCTTTCATATTTAAATGTGTAATAAAAAAGAAATAGAAATTTGTTGATATCTGACCCTATATCCATTTTAAATGTGTTTGCTTATTCATTTATATTTTAATTATTACTGTCATAAATTGTAAATATCATAAAATTTATCATCTTACACATTTTAAGTGTACAATTCAGTGATAGTAAGTATATTCAGAGTATTGTGCAACCATCACCACTCTCTATTTTGAGATGTTTTACATCATCCTGAACAGAAACTCTGTACACATTAAGTAATAACTCATCATTGTTCCTTACCCTCAGCTCCTGGTAACATTTACTCTAGTTTAAATCTCTGTGAATTTGCCTATTATATTCCACATACATGGAATCACACATTATTTGTCCTTCTTTAATTAATTATGGTAGTTTGTGTATTTCTAGGAATCTGTCCATTTCTTCTAGCTTATCCGATTTGTTAGTGTACAGTTATTCCTGCAACTGTTTTATAAAGTTTTTATTTATGTAAGGTCAGTAGTAATGTCTCTCCTTACACTTCTCAATTTAGTAATTTTAATTATTTTTCTTTCTAGTCAAACTAGCTAAAAGTTTGTCAATATCGTTGATCTTTTGAAAGAACCAACTTCTTGTTTCATTGACTCCTTCTTTTTCTATTTTATGTAATTTTTAATTTTTCCTTCCTTCTGCTAGCTTTGGTTTTAGTTTAATTTACTGTTTCTAGTTTTTTAAGGTATACAGTTAGACTATAATTTGAGATCTTTTTAATGTATGTGCTTACAGCTATATATTTCCCTCATAACTTCTTTCACTGCATCACATAAGTTGTGGTATTGTTTTTTTGTTTTTCTTCCTTTCATTTATCTATAAGGCATTTTATAATTTCCCTTGCAATTTCTACTTTGGCTCAGTAGTAGTTGTGGAATGAACTGAATTTCCACATATTTGATAATTTTCCAGTTTTCCTTCTGCTACTGATCTCTAATTTCATTCCATTATGATCAAAAAAGATATTTCATATGATTTTAATCTTTTAAAATATATTAAGACTTATTTTGTGGCCTAAACTGTGGTCAGTTGTAGAGAATTTTTAATGTGCACCTAAGAAGAATGCATATTCTGCAGTTCTTGAGTGGAGACATTTTATATGTCTATTATGTCTAATTGGTTTATAACATTGTTTACCTCCTCTATTTACTTATTGACTTTCTGTCTGATTGTTCTATTCATTATTTAAAGTGAGGTATTGAAGACTCCAACTGTTATCATAGAATTGTTTATTTCTCCTTTCAATTCTATTATATATTTTGGGGTTCTTTAGTGCGGTGTGTGTATTTTTATAATTATTTCCTGGTTTGAAACTTCCATCAACATATAATGCCCTTCTTGGTCTCCTGTAAACAGTTTTTTACTTGAAGTCTGTTTTTCTGACAATAATATAGCCACACTCCAATTCTATTTATGTTACTGTTTACATGAAATACCTTTTCCCATCCTTTTACTTCCTTATTTTGTTGTCTGGCCTTTTCCATGCTTATAACACTTCAAAGATGTTACACTTTGTGTAATTTTTCAGCTATTTTTGTCCTTATACCTAAAGTCAGTCTCTTGTAGACAGTAAAAAGATGGACTTTGTTTTTTATTCACTCTGCCAATTTCTGCCTTAAATAGTTAATTTTAATCTATTTACATTTAAAGTAATTAGTGATGAGGAAGAAGTTATTTCTGCTGTTTAGCTGTTAGTGTTCTGTGTGTCTTATTTATATTTTATTCCTTGATCTTGCCATTATTGGCTTTAGTGCAGCATTTTGATTTCCTTCTTCTTTCCTTTGCTATATATTTATTATTTATTTCTTGGAGGTTACATTGGGGGATTATAGCATTTTAAATTCAGAGGAACTTAGTTTCAATAATATAAATTTAGTTTCAATAGTATGCAAACACTCTGTCCCTATACATTTTTCCCATGTATATTATTATTGTTAGTCTTCTTGTGTCCTTATACCTAAAGTCATATTACATCTTTATACATTGTGCACCCATTAACATAGATTTATAATTACTGTTTTATGCATTTCCCTTTTAAATCATATAGAAAAGAAGTTATAAACTGAAGGTACATTGATATTGGCTTTTCTTTTGCCTATAGTTAACTTTACCAGTGTTCTTTATTTCTTCAGCTAGCTAATATTACTGTTTCATGTTATTTTCATTTCATGGTAAAGGACTCCTTTTAATATTTCTTGCAAAATTCTGCATAATTTATTCAAATTTGCTGAACTTTGCTTCTACCTGCCCAAATCTGCTGTTGAACAAATTTAGTGACTTTTTCATTTAATCTATAGTACATTTCACCTTCAGAATTTGTTTTGTTTCTTTTTTATAATTTCTATCTCTTTATTGATAGTTTCATTTTTTTCATGCATCATTCATTTATTGTTTGCTATAGGTTTTTAAAATATATTTACTTTATCAAGTTTGTTTCTATGCTAATTTTCTAAAACTTTTCAATTTATTTTTAATCAAGAATGACTTCTGGAGTTTATCATTTTATCTAATTAAGATCATTGATTTTAATCTGTTAATGTGGTGGATTACAACATCAAATGATGTTTTAATGTTTAGTTAATTCAGCATTCTTGGGATAAGGCAATGTTGGCCATATGTATTACACAAACACACACATACTCAAATGTTTGGGTATATTTATAAAGATATCGTACTAAATTTGTTTTAAAATAATATTTATACTTATACAATATAGAATTTAAGCTCCTTAAGTGTGGATTATTTTGCATACCTGATATACTATTGTATTTCTAACACTAGGAATAAAGCTTAACACCTAACAGATGTTCTATACATTTGTTATTTTTGATTTTTTGTTTTTTTTGTGGCACGCGGGCCTCTAACTGCCATGGCCCCTCCCGAGCACAGGCTCCGGATGCGCAGGATCAGTGGTCATGGCTCATGGGCCTAGCCACTCCACAGCATGTGGGATCCTCCCAGACCGGGGCATGAACCCATGTCCCCTGCATTGGCAGGTGGACTCCCAACAACTGTGCCACCAAGGAAGCCCCTATACATTTGTTTTTAAAACATAAAAGAATTAAATGAATAAATGAACTTGATATAAATTTTATTTCTTCCACTTTCCATGTCAGGTTCATTGCCAAAGTTACAGTTGCCAAAGAAAGATTAATGAACTTGAATATTGGTCAATATAAATTTCAAAAATTTAAAATCAATATGAAAATATAGAACAAAAACCATAAAAGAATATCCAAAATCTGCATTAGCACATTCAATACACTAAAGTATATGAAATTACTATCCCAAAAGAAAAAATAAGATGAAATAAATATTTGAAGCAATAATGATTTTGACAAAACCAAAACACCTAAGTGTGTCATAGTCAACCTGTTGAAAACCAAAGACAATAAGAAAAATTTAAAGGCCACTAGAAAAGAAGTGACACATTACCCACGACAGAACAAAAAGGAGTAATATATAATAGTTCTTCTTACTTACCATGCAAGTAAGAAGATGCTAGATTAAATATATTTAAAGTGTTGATTGGAAAATTATCCAAATTCTATACTCAACAATACTCTCCAAAATTAAGGTAATATAAAGACTATTTTAGACAAGCATTGAGTAAAACAATACTAAAGACTTAATCTACTAGAAATAGTAAAGGACAATTTTCAACCTGTAGGAATATATATATGTAGGTAAAAAGCTTGAATCTACACAAAGAAATAAAAAGTACTGGAAATCGAATATATAAATATAAAATAAAATATTTTCTTTTTTTTGTGTTTAATTGCTTAAAACGTAACTAACCATTTAAATCAGACATAGTTGCAATGTATTATGCATTCAGGGTATATGTAAAAGTAAAACATAAAACAATAACACAAGGAATGGGAGAGCAAAATTGGTAATCTAGAGTTATAATCTCCTTACCTAAACATGAGATAGCATGATAATTTAGAAAACTAGACTTATAGGCAACTGCTACAATATAATTTTTAAAGGTATAAATAATAAATCCATAGAGGAGAAAAGTAAAGTAAAGCATACCAAAATTTGGAAGTTGTGGTTAAAGAAGTGGTTGGGGGGAAATTTATAACATTTAATGCTTACATTAGAAACTGAAAATCCTAATATTAGCAATCTAAGCTTCTGAATTAAGAAACTAGAGAAATTAAATGAAAAGTAGGAAGGAAAAGTTATAGTAAATCTTAAAGCAGAAATAAATGCAAAATGAAAATAGAAGGAAATAGAGACAATAAATTAACCCAAAGCCTCATTCTTTAAGAAGATGACTCAATAGCCTAGAAGAAATGAGCAAATTCTTCAAAATGTACAGTTTTCCAACAATGAACCAGGAAGAAATAGAAAATATGAAGAAACCAATTACCAGTAATGACACTGAATCAGTAATTTAAAAACTCCCAACAAACTAAAGTCCAGGACCAGGTGTCTTCACAGGTGAATTCTACCAAGCATTAAGAGAAGAGTTAACACCAAAACTTCTCAAGCTAGTTCAAAATTTTTCAGGGGAATAAACACTTCTGAACTCATTCTATGAGGCCAGCATCACCCAGATACCAACACCAGACAAAGATATCACAAAAAAGAAAAAAATACAGGCCAATAATAATGATGAACAAAGATGCAAAAATCCTCAACAAAACATTAGCAAACTGAATCCAACAATACATTAAAAGAATTATACACCATGACCAAGTAGAATTTATCCCAGGGATGGAAGAATTTTTCAATATCTGCAAATCAATCAGTGTGATACACTACATTAACAAATTGAAGAATAAAAACCATATGGTTATCTCAATAGATGCAGAAAAAGCTTTTAACAAAATTCCAGAGCAATTTATGATAAAAGAAAAAACTCTGCAGAAAGTTGGCATAGAGGGGACATACCTCAACATAATAAAGGCTATATATAATAAAACCCAGCTGACATCATAATTAATGGTGAAAAGTTGAAAGCATTTCCTCTAAGATCAGGAACAAGGCAAAGATGACCTTTCTCGCCACTTATTCAACATAGTATTGAAAGTCCTAGATACAGCAACCAGACAAGAAAAAGAAATAAAACGAATCCAAATTGGAAAAGAAGAATTAAAACTGTCACTGTTTCCAGGTGACATGATACTATAAATAGAAAATCCTAAAGACCCCACCAGAAAACTATTAGAACTCATCAATGAATTTGGTAAAGTTGCAGGATACAAAATGAATATACAGAAATCTGTTGCATATCTATACATTAACAAAGAACTATCAGAAGAGAAATTAAGGAAACAATCTCATTTACCATTGTATCAAAAAGAATAAAATACTTAGGAATCAATTTACCTAATGAAGTAAAAGACCAGTGCTTGGAAAACTATAAGATACTGATGAAAGAAGTTGAATACAACACAAACAGACAGAAAGATATGCCATGTTCTTGCATTACAAGAATTAATATTGTGAGAATGATCATACTATCCAAGGCAAACTACTGTTTCAATGCAATCCCTATCAAAATGCCAATGGCATTTTTCACATAACTAGAACAAATAATATAAAAACTTGTATGGAAACACGAAAGACTTCAAATAGCCAAAACGATCTTGAGAAAGAAATTCACAAATTTCTAGTCAGACTGACCAAAGGAAAAAGAGAGTGGTCACAAAATAACTAACATTAGGAAGGAAAAAAAGAGTAATTAATACTTAACTCACAGACATTTATAAAAATTAAATAGTTCGTTATAAATATAGCAAAATATTTGCAGAATTTATAGACAGATAAATATAAAACATTGAAAACTAATTAGAGAAAATCTAAGTAAACTGAATGATACAGCATTCATGTAGCTGTAATTCATGGACTGGAATACTCAATATTATTATGTTAGTTCTCTCTTATTTGATTTATATATTTAATATAATCCCAGTCAAAATCTCAGCAAGATTTTTGTAGATAGGGAAAAGCAGATTCAAAAATGCATGTATAAAAGAAAAGGAACTTGCATAGCTAAAGAATTTTAAAGAGAAGAAGCAAAGTTAGAGGATTCACATAACCTGATTTCAAGGCTTACTACAAAGTTGCTTTAATCAATACAGTGTGGTATTGACAAAAGGATAGATACAAAAATGAAACAGAATAGAGAACCAGAAATAGATCCACACACACAGTAAACTAATTTTCACAAAAATCCAAAGGCAACTAGATAGAGAAAGGATAGCATTTTCAATAAATTATACTAAAAAATGGCTATTCACATGCCAAAAATATAGCTTATAAATCCAAAATCATACCAAACAAAATAAATAAAAATTCAGAAATCCACACCATTAAATATAATATAGAAGCCTTCAAAAGAGACAGCCTTAAAAATAGCCAGTGGTAAAGGGTAGAGAACACTGAAAACAATGATAATTAAACTAAGAGTTGGCCTTTCAAGAGAAACAAAAGAAGTTGGTAGACTTTGGGAATTTTTTCATTTACTGAGGAGAATATAACTGTCAACCTAGAATATACATAAAAATAGACTATGTTTTAAGCACCAGGGAGAAATAAAGACATTTTTTTATGAACAAAACTTAAGAAGGAAATTATAAAGGATATACTTTACGCTGAAAGGAATTAATTCTACATGGAAAGTCAAAAGTTAAAAAAGGAATGAATAGAAAAATAAATAAATAAATTAATTAATTAAAATTCAGGTATAAGTATATGTGAAACAAATATTGGCCAGACCCAAAATAATAACGATTCTATACAGAATAAAATTTTATCTATTTAATTACAGTACTTATATTACATGTGTTGAGAGTGCAGTGATATGAGGTGATATGCCCTAAATTCCTTGTATTTTTAAAGAAGATGATAATATCTGTTAGCTTTAGACTCTAAGTTAAAGAACTTTAAAATTTTCCACCACCAACATTTAATAAATATAATTATAACACATAATTTTCAAAATTTTGGAGCTAATCAATTTTTAAAAATTAAAAAACTAGCAATGAGAGGGAGTAATATAGAAATTATGAGATAAATGGAGAATACAAATAAATGGTAAATATATAAAAAGCCTTTTTTCAAAGCAGACTAAATGTTTTACAGTTTGAAATGAGATGAAGATCAATTTAAATGCAATTTTAAAAATACATTCACAAATCACCAGGGGAAAGAGGGAGAGAAAATTAAAAGAGGGGAAAAAAAGTGTGACAATACTATCAGGCAATATTCATGTATAGGCACAGAGGTAAAAGAATTCACACATAATGGAAATATCATCAATTCACCAAGTAAGAAAAAGTTTCTAAACATATATAAATGTAGTAACTGAGTCAAAACATATTAATAAAAGAATTAGAAGAAATTTTAAAAGCCTACCGTAATGGCAGGAGATTTTAATACAATACTCTCAGTAATTAATAGATCAATCAGAAAGGATGTAGAGGATTTGAACTACACATTAGCAAGATTGATCTAATCAGCAGATATAGAACAGCACACCCAATAACCACAGAAAACACACACTTCTCAAGTATATATGGAACATTTATAAACAATAGCCATAGACTTGGCTGTGAAGCAAGTTTCAACAAATTTAGAATAATTGATATAATAAATATTATGTTCACTGCCACAGTGCACTTAACTTAGAAATCAATTACAAAAAGCGGAACAGAGAAATTGCATATATTTAGAAATTAAGAAGCATGTTTAAAATGACTCAGAGGTCCAAAAGGAGTAATAATGAAGACTGCAAATGTTTACAACTTATCTGTATCCTAAAATTATAGGACAGAAATTACAAATTAGTACTTATGTGAAAGTGCACAGCCCTAAATGCTTATTTTTAAAATGACTAAAACAGTAAGATAAGCATGAATGTTAAAAGAAAGAAAAAGAACTCTAAAGAGAGTAGAAAGATGTAATTTTTTAAAAGAAATTAATTAAATGGAAAACAATGATGTAGTAGACAGTATCAAAAAAAAATACTCCTCTGTGCGTGTGTGTGTGTGTGTTTTAAAAGACAGCAAAATAGTCACATCTGATGAGAACAAAGCAAAATACTTGAATAACAGACACTGGTAGTATTTAAAAAGGAATAAAATAATATAATGAATAGCATTATTTCAATAAACTTGAAAATGGACACATTTTCAGAGAAAAAATCAAAACTAATTCAGAAAAGGAAACAACTATCCAATAACCACTGAATAAAATAAATCAACAGATAAAAATCTTCCTATAAAGAAACATCAGGCCTAGGTGGTTTACTAAGAAAAAATCTATTTCAGAGTAGGGAAAAACAGGTACAAATTTATTATATTTCTTTTATCTTGAAATCATTTTAGACTTACAGATTTGTAAAGATAGTACACAAAGTTCCCATATGCCCTCCACTCAGCTTGCACAAAGGTTAACATCTTACCTAACCAATATATATTTATTAAATCTAAGAAATTAGCATTTATAAAGTTGTATTAACTAAACCACAGACTTTATTCAGATTTTACAAGTTTATACGCTAATATCATTTTTCTGATTTAGGATATCATACAGGATACCACGTTGCATTTAATGATTATGTCTTGTTAGTAACCTCTGGTTTGACAGTTTATTTTTTCTTGCTTTTAATGACCTTGACACTTGCAGAATATCTCTCACTTTTAGTCTGTATGATGTTTCTCATAGTTTATGGAATACCACAGAGGTGAAATGCCCTCCTTATCATATCAGAGAGGACATGATATGAACATGACGTTATTCATGTTGTTAAACTTGATCACTTGATTAAGGTGGTGTCTGCCACTGTGAAATTCTCTACTGTAAAGTTACACTGTTTCTTTTTCCAAATGTTCGTTAAAAGCAAGTCACTAAGTCCAGCCAATACATTGGGAAAGAGGGAAATTAAATTCCATGTGCTAGGGGGAGGATATCGAATAATTTGTGGACAGAGGTTAAAACCACCACTGTAATCAATAAATATTTGGGAAGCCTTTCTTGAGGCCATAAAACTTTCCTGTTTTTCCTTTAAATTGCACCCGTTGTTTTGGCAGTGGATTTTCTCTGCTGCAATTATTATTGTGGTACTCAAATGGTGATTTTCTATTTTCTTCATTCCTATCAGGTATTATCTAAGGAACATTTATCCATTTTATTTCCTGTATGTACGTTTCCAATTTTATATATACATATATATGCTCTAATGATTTCTGCTTAGGCTTTGACAGCTTTTTCAGTTTGGCTCCTGTGTCCATTTGACATGCTTCCAACTTTTCTTTTTTCTCATTTACTTACTATCATTACAAGACTCCAGACACATTTGTACTTTCCCTGGTCCAGACCTAGAATCAGTCATTTCTCCAAGGAGAAAGTTATTAGAAGCCAATAAAAGGGTGCTAAGATGCTCAACGCTAGTGTATCACTGCTTCTAGGAAATAAATAAATAAATAAATATATATATATATATATATATATATATATATATATATACACTAACCCATATATAGACACATCTCTATATTTTGGAATATATCTTTCTGAGTATGTATGTATCTACCTTTGTGTGTGTACTCCTGTGAGAAACAGAGTTATCAACTAGAGTACAGGGTTTATGTACAGTTTTTCTCTGTAGCCTTACAGTATTTAGCAAATCTTTGTTTTACAAAGTTACTTAGGTCAGTTCTCTACCTACTTCCTTGAGTTATGTTATGCTTATACATTTGTAATACAGTTACATTAATTTGTCACAGTCCACATTTCATCCTAGGATCACTGGACAACACAGACCATTTTTTTTAAACTTTCATAAAGTTCAGTCTTTGACGTATACAGTTCTATGGATTTTGACAAATGGTTGGAGTCATATATCTGCCACCAGAGTGCCCTATATATATATAGAGAGAGAGAGAGAGGGAGAGAGAGAGTTTCATCACCTTAAAATATCTTATATAGCCTCTTTTTAAATTTTTTAAAATTTATTTATTTATTTATGTATTTATTTATTTGGCCACACCATGCAACTTGCAGGATCTTAGTCCCCTGACTAAGGATCCAACCGGGGCCTCGGCAGTGAGAGCACCAAGTGCTAACCACTGAACCACCAGGGAATTCTCCTAGCCTCTTTTTTTAAAAAAAGTCAATCTCTTCTCTACCAACCACTGACAACAACTGATCTATTTTCTAGCCCTATAGTTTTGCCTTTTGCCAGAATATCATATAAACTGAATCATGAAATATGGATCCTATGCACTTATTGTATTTCAGCTAACAAATCTCATTTAAAATGCATTCATATTTTTGCATAAATCAATAGTTTGTCCTGTTTAATTGCTGAGTTGTATTCAGATTTATGGATGTAATGCATTTATTTAAATCTTCATCTGTTGAAGGACATCTGGATTGTTTCCAGTTTTTGGAGATTATGAATAAAGTTGTTACAACATACAGGTTTTTGTATGAACATAACTTTTCAATTTACTTTGATAAATATCTAGAAATGTGTTGACTAGGTCACATGGTAAGTGTATGTTTAACTATAGAAGCAACTACAAAACTGTCATCCGCAATTGAATGAGAGTTTTACTGCCCGATAATTTGGTACATCTGTCTTTTTCATTACAATTGATCTAATAGGTGTTTAGTAGTATGTCATTGTAGTTATAGATTGTGTTTTTTTAATGACTAACAATTCTGAGCATCTTTTCATAAGCTTCTTTGACATATGTATACCTTCTTTGGTGAAATGCCTGTTCAGTTATTTTGCCCAATTTTTTATTGGATTGTTTATACTTTTATTTTTTTGAGCTTCAAGTGTTCTTTATGCATTCTTGATTCAAGTTCTTTTTCATAAATATGCTTTAAAATTATATTCTGCCAGTCTTTGGTTTGTCTTTTCATTCTCTTAACAGTATATTTCTCAAAGCAACCTTTTTAATTTAGATGTTTTGGTGTCATATCTACAAACTCATCACCAAACTCAAGGTTACATAAATTCTCCTGTTTTCATCTAGAACGATTACGGATTTATAATTTATACTTATGTCTCTGACCTATTGGATTTGTGTGTGTGTATGTGTGTTTGTATAAGATATGTGATAAGGTTACTTTTTTTTCTATGAATGTGCAGTTTTTACAACACCGTTTATTGCAAGGACTATATTTTTTCACTGAAATACCTTTGAACATTTGTCAAAAATGGTCTTTTATGGCTTTCTATTCTGTTCTATTGATCTGTGTCTATCCTTTCAACTAAACCATAATGTCTTAATAATTTGGTTTTTCGTTATGTTCTGATCCACTATAGCCTTACTGATTTTCTAATTACTGTTAACATGAGTTACCGAGAGAGAAGTTTTGGAGCTTCAAACTAAAATAGTGGATTTGTTTATATCCCTTCTCAGATCTTCATGCAGTTTGAAGCAAAACTGGTTGTGTTGATTGTAGGACTGTTATATGTTCTTGGAAAATTCACTTACTTACCGTTAGAGACTATCCCTCTTTAACTCACAATATTCCTTGTTCTGAAGTTTACTTTATGTGAAATTAATAAAAAATTGTTTTAGTGTTTTAATGGTATGCTCATCTCCAATTTTCAAACTATTAAATGCATTTACATTTAAATTTGACTTCTTGTGAACAGTGTATTGTTGACTCTCCTTTTCATCCAATCTAAAATTCTGCATTGTAACCGGTGTGTTTAAAATATATTTAAGGTGTTATTGATATGGTTGAGTTAACATTTGTCATGTTTTGCTGCTTTCTACTTTTAAAAGTTATTATTTGTTTTCTGAATAATTATTTTATCTGGGTTTAATTGAATTTTAAAAAATTATTCCATTATCTCCTCTATTGATATATTATTTATATATCTTATTTTAAAGATTTTTTAGTTGTTATTTTAGGACTTAAAATATGTATTTTAAAATTATATGTCTACTTTCAAAGAATAATAAGTTGCTTCACCTCTTCTGCAAAGAACTTGTAACCAGATATTCACAATCTTCTTTCCCAACCCTTGCGTCATATTACTTTTAAGTATGCTAGGAACACACAGTAAACTGTTAATATTATTCTTTAAATGTTGTTATCTTTCAGAGAAATATAAATAACAAAAATGGTTTACTTTATCTTGTTTGATTTCACATTGACATTTAAATTTCTTTACATAAATACAAGTTTCTAGAATAACAGTTTCCTTCTGACGGAAGAACTTTGTTAATAGTTTTCATAGGGTAAGTGAAAGTGAAATGGCTATTGCTTCCTTCAGTGCCTTCCCTCCAAAAATATTTACTTTTCTTTCACTTTTTGTTAGGTACAAATTTCTAGGTAGATGTCTTTGTTTTCTCTCTGTTTTTTTTTTTTTTTAAAGATGTCACTTTCTTGTCTTCTTACTTTCATGGTTTCTAATGAAAAATCTACTGTGATTTGTGTCCTTGTTTCTCTCTATGTAATGTGTTTTGTTTTCTTTTTGTTTTTTTAATCAAGGAGACTTAAAGATTATCTCTTTCATTTTCAGCAGTTAGGATATGATATACCTAAAAATTATGGTATTTTTCTTTTCTACTATTTATCCTGCTTTATGTCCTCTGAGCCTCTGGGACCTGTAATTTAGTATCTGTCATTAATATTGGAAATTTTTCAGTCATAATTTCTTCAAATATTGTCTACCTTCTTGTTTCTTTTCTGAATGGATTCCAATTATGTATGATTTAGATAGATTAAATGTTGTCCCAGATATCTTGGATGTTCTATTCTTTTAAAGTCACTCAATTCTTCCTGCAATTAAAATTTGTAATTTCTCTTGAACTATTTCCAAGTTTACTGAATCTTTTTTTAACTTTAATGTCCAGATAAGCTCTTCAAAGTTACCCTTCATATTTTCATTCTTTAATTATTTTGTTTAATTATTTATTATAGTTTCCATCTATTTTGCTGAAATTACCTCTTTGAACTTTTATATTATGTACTTTTTCCATAATATTAGTGTTTTTGACATACTAACTTATCAACTATCTTAAACATCCTATCTTATAATTCCAACATCTGTGTCATACCTGAGTCTGGTTTTAGTGACTGCTTTGTCTCTTCAGGCCATTTTTATTATTTATTTTTTGTAAGTCTCCTAATCTATTGATAACTGAGCATGTTGTATAGGACAGTGGACACTGAAGTAATTATTTTTAATGCTTGTAAATGAACTCATCTTATCTTCTGCCTGGCCTATTCATGTTATTTTAGTCTGGAATTAGTCTGGGTTTGTTGTTAACTGTTGCTATGGTTACTGACAGTTCACCAGCAATCTCAAGTTCTCTAGGGATACCTCATTTTTATGATGTCAGCAAAAATATCTCTTTTTCTTTATGTTTAATCATCATTTGCCTTAGGATAGTCTTACTTATCTTTATATCTTCCCTTTTCGCTGCTCCTCACAGAATTTCATTCACTTGTATCTCTCCCAGTTGAGTATCTGTTATTTTTGCTCAATATTTCTTAAGATTTTCATTTCCAGAAATTCCATTTTGTCCTTTTTCAAACCTGTCATTTTGTTAAAATATTTTTAATTCTACTCATTTTCCCAAAATTTCACTTATTTATATAATCATTTTCTATTAGGTATAATTACAGTATCTCAGATCTTTGAATGTCTTGGTCTAATGTGTGTCTTTTCTGCTCTCACTCATGATGTCATCTTTTCTGATTTTCTTTTTGTATTGCCATTTCATATTAATCTGAGATAATATGGAAATTCTTTGAGACCTGCATTGACATTGGGCTCCTCTAGATAGAACTTTTTTTTTTTTATTCTGTTGAGAACCTGGTATTTCTACCAAATCAGAATCTTTTTATATTCTTGGTCTAGGTTTTATTTGCTTGCCTACTTTACAGTAACAAAGGTGCTTTGCATTTGGACTGAAACTCATAAAGATTAGATTTTGGTTAATAATTCTCCTAAAATTAATTTCCCCAACTCAATGGTAATTTTAGATTGGCAAGTTTCTTTTCATAAAGCAATCAGATAAATTCCCAATCATGTAAATTTTGACACTTTCTTTCCAATATTATACATTTTTTCTGTTTGTTCTTCTAATGGTTTTGCAAATTTGTTGACTTCAAATATGATGCTGAATAGAAGCATTCCTTTCCTTGTTCCTGAATTTAATGTCTGAAATGAGACTTCAATATTTATATTTTTTTTCTATTTCAGGGAGATACTTTCTACCTGATTTAAAGATGTATTCCTACTTTACTGAGGCTTTTCATTAAGTAAAAATTCTGATTTTTTTACTGAATTGTTTGCTGTTCCATTTGTGATAACAAAGTCATTAAAGCTAAAAATGAGCAATGCAGATTTTCTTAATTTTTAAATCTCTGAACAGTTATGTATGACAGCAATTATTTGCTCCTTCAAGGTTGGTAAAATTTACTTTGAAAATTATCTATGTATTTTGGAGACAGGATTTAGACTATATGTTAAATATCTCTAAATGTTTTTATTTTATTCAATCTTCTTGAGTTACTTTTATTTTCCATGAAATTATCCATTTCATCTAAGTTTTTACATAAAATGATTAAAAATTGGTCATCTGCACATCTGCAATTTTGTTCCAAATTAATATTTAAATTTATTATTTTAAATATTTTTTCATGAACTTAAATGCATTTATTAACATAGTATGTTATATAAGTATGTATATATATTTAAATAGACTTCATTTTTAGAGCAGTTTTAGGTTTATGGAAAAATTGAATGGAGGGTACACAGATTCCCCATGTACCCCTGACCCCCACACATACATAGCCTCCCCCATTATCAACATCCTTCATCAAAGTGGTACATTTGTTCCAATTGATGAACTTACATTGACACATCATTATCACTCAGAGTCCATAGCTTTCATTAGGATTCACTCTTGATGTTGTACATCCTATGGGTTTGGACAAAGTTTATTGGAGGATAGTTGACTTACAATGTGTTAGTGTCAGATGTACAGCATAGTGATTCAGTTATATATATATATATATATATTCATTCTTTTTCTGATTCTTATTTATTTATGACCTTTCCCTGATTTTTTTAGTCTTAACAGAGGTATTCTTTCTCAAAACAGGAGTTTTTTAATTAACAGACTTTATTTTCTTTTTAAGATGTTGGGGGTAGGAGTTTTATTAATTAATTAATTTATTTTTGCTGTGTTGGGTCTTCTTTTTTGTACGAGGGCTTTCTCTAGTTGTGGCAGGCAGGGGCCACTCTTCATCGCGGTGCACGGGCCTCTCACTATCGCAGCCTCTCTTGTTGTGGAGAACAAGCTCCAGACGCGCCAGCTCAGTAGTTGTGGCTCACGGGCCTAGTTGTTCCGCGACATGTGGGATCTTCCCAGACCAGGGCTCGAACCCGTGTCCCCTGCATTGGCAGGCAGATTTTCAAGCACTGCGCCACCAGGGAAGCCCAACAGACTTTATTTTTTAAAGCAATTTTAGATTTACAGAAAAATTGATCAGAAAGTACAAAGTGCTCTCCCTTTCCTCTCATCCAAGTTCCCATATTACTAACTCATGTTAGTATGGTACATTTGTTATAATTGATGAACAAATATTGGTATATTATACATTATTGTTACCCAATGTCCATAAGTTCACTTTCACTCCTTTATTGTACAATTCTAAGAGTTTTGACCAAAGTTTAATGTCATATACTTGCCAATGTATAGGCATTATATCAATATATTTGACAAATATGTCATATCCATCATTGCAATGCCATACAGAATAATTTCACTCCCACAAAATCCCCTGCACTCCTCCTATTTATTCATCCTTTCCTCCCTCATACCCCTGGCAACCACTGATATTTTTACTGTCTCTGTAGATTTGCCTTTTATTCAGTGTCACATATCTGGAATCATATAGCATGTAGCCTTTTCAGACTGGCTTCTTTAACTTAACAATATGCATTTAAGTTTCCTCTGTGTCCTTTTGTAGCTTGAGAGCTCATTTCCTTTTATCACTGAATAGTATTCCACTGTAGGGATGTACCATAGCCATTTTAGTACTGATAGATGTGTAGTTGTATCTCATTGCTTTAATTTGTAATTCCCTAATAACATATGTTGTTAAGCACGTTTATTTCATATGCTTATTTGTCAAGAGTTTTAGTCTCACTTATTGCTATAACTTACTTGTATTTCATTTGAATTCTTTTTCATTTAATTGATTTTTTATTCTTTTTTTTCTGGCATTTATTTCATCTATGCCCCTTTCCCCCTTAGCTTCTGAAGTTGGACTCTTAATTTATTTACTTCATATTTTATGTGTTTAATGATGGAATATATTTAAATATCCAGTAGTTTTATTGTGAGACTTTAGCTGACTTCTAAACAGACTTGATGGAGAGTTGTTGGAAGAATCAGAATGGTTGTACTAGGTAGAGGCACATGAGGAATACTATAACTATTGTGGTAGGTGTTAGATGTATTTATTTACCCAGTAGAGAGAATGAGATAGAAAGTTGTAGTAAAGTCAAGCACAAAGTGAGACACAGATCTTAGCTAAATATGTAACAACCACATAAAACTAAGATCATAGGAAAGAAATATGAAAGGATAGGTCTTATGCACAAAGAAATTCTTAGAGAATATTGTATGTGCTAAAAAATAGACAATTTATTTTCACTACAAATAAGATCTGAATTCACTGGTGTATAGGTCTTCATCTATATAGTGCCTCATCCTTGAGACCTTTTTTTTTTTTTTTTTTTTTTTTTGCTGTACACAGGCCTTTCACTGTTGTGGCCTCTCTTATTGTAGAGCACAGGCTCTGGACGCGCAGGCCCAGCAGCCATGGCTCATGGGCCCAGCTCCGTGGCATGTGGGATCTTCTCAGACAGGGGCACGAACCCATGTCCCCTGCATTGGCAGGTGGACTCTCAACCACTGCACCACCAGGGAAGCCCAAGATCTGTTTTTAATATAATCTGTTTTTAATATAAATCTAGAAGAACAAGAGTTCTTATATTAAACAGAAATAGCTAGAGGAAACACGCTGGTCATCTTTCAAAAAGTTAAATAGAAACATCTAAAGAAAGGAAGAATCAAGTTTTCTTTTTTTTTTTTTTCTATGTGAACTGGAAACAAATGAAGTCACAAAGAAAGAAGTTATAGAACTGGATAATTTTATAACAATTTCATTTTTCAACAACAAAAAAGTAATTGCTTATGGTAAAATACAGCCCACTCACCAACCCTGCCAAAGATTAATGAGCACTGCCCAGTCCTTTGACAGTTCATCCTAAATCTGAGTGCCTAGGTCGTCCCATGTTTGCATATATTTCTGTATGTGCATATGTATTTGTGAAAGTATGAAAAAACATGTATATGATTGTATATGTGTGAAATTGCCCACAAAATTTTGTATGGCATTTTCTATAAAGTGTATCCCAATTTCCTAATACTTAAAAACACTGTGGTTTTCAAGATGTTTGCTTAGTAAATTTGTGAAGTAGAACAAGATTTTCTTTTACAAAATTTGAGGGGTTTTCCCAAGTCCATTTTCTCTCTTTTTCTTTAAGACAACTTTCTCAGAAATTCTTTTTTTTTTTTGCAGTGCGCGGGCCTCTCACTGTTGTGGCCTCTCCCATTGTGGAGCACAGGCTCCGGACGCACAGGCTCAGTGGCCATGGCTCATGGGCCCAGCTGCTCCGCAGCATGTGGGATCTTCCTGGACCAGGGCACGAACCCGTGTCCCCTGCATCGGCAGGCAGACTCTCAACCACTGCGCCACCAGGGAAGCCCCTCAGAAATTCTTATCCTTAATCTTTCAAAATTTTCTTAGAAAGAATTTGAATACAAAATATTGGCTTTATACTATGGATTTAAGGTAGTGTTTTTGCTCCTCTGGGCATATTTGCTCAAATCTCTTCTCTCTAATTGAGGAATAAAAGTCTGTTCTATGCTAAATAGTTCTAGCCCACATTATTAGATAAAGAATGGATTATAAATTGAAGAGAGGTTTGTTTCTGGTTTTTTTTTTTTGTTTGTTTTGTTTGTTTTGTTTTTTTTTTTGCGGTACATGGGACTCTCTCTGTTGTGGCCTCTCCCATTGCGGAGCACAGGTTCCGGACGCGCAGGCTCAGCAGCCATGGCTCACGGGCCTAGCCACTCTGTGGCATGTGGGACCTTCCCAGACCGGGGCATGAACCCACGTCCCCTGCATCGGCAGGCGAACTCTCAACCACTGCACCACCAGGGAAGCCCTGAAGAGAGCTTTATCATGGCATTACAACAATCCCAATATTAAGCAGATTTAAGCAGATACTCTGACTAAGAATTAAACCAGAATTGTAGAAGCAGAATTTAAAATGAAATGTTGTGAGGTTTCCTTGTCCAAATGTTGTGAACCTAGGAAAGCAACATCTGAAATATTGAATGGGTCTCTCCAATCCCCTTGTCCCAATTACATCCTAATGCAAGTAGGAAGGAGTGGTATTGATGGGAAATAGCTCATTTTCCCTCTTAAATAATAGCTCCACTGAGTCAACAAGACTCTCAAAGGATACAACTTTCTAAGGCAAGTGGAGACATTGGGAGGCAGTGAATACACAGCCTCTTTATTTTAGCAAGTCTTGGTGGGATATTTTTCTACCCAAGCCCCAATCTCCACATACAAATTATTAGGAGATGAATGAGTTTCAGAAAATGAAAATTAAACTCAGAAAGTCAAGGGAAATCAGAGTCAGGCAGAAGGGTCCTCAGAGAAAGAGAACAAAAGCAAGAAAGACAAAGAGAAAAGAGGGCAAAGTAGAGAAAAGACAGGGAAATAGGAAAAAACATGGAAGGTCCCAGAAAGGCATGAGCAAGAATGGAAATGCCATTCTGCATGACTTTCTCATCTTGGGAGACCCCAGAGATAGCAGAGAGTATAAGGGAAAACTCCCTGCCAAGGAAGCTATTTTGTGATATGAGATGCCTTCAAGGTTCAATATCCAAATGAAATTATATCACATAATTACTTTCTATTGTACAGTGACCAAAGGCTGGACACATCTACTTCTTGAAAGCCAGAATAAATTCTAAAAATTGGAAGATGATGTACCCCAAATATACATTGTTTAAGAGTCTTTTCAAGTCACCCAACTTCTCATCATCCATTTAATTTCTTATTCTGAACTTCCCACCTAGGCTGTGAATGACCAATTAACAAGAAATATATTAAGTTTTCTTTCCCTTATGTTCCCTCCTTGCATAGTTTAGGAAATCTCTCTCTATTATTTAAGTTCAAAGTTGATATAAGTCAAATCAGCCTAATGGAGACAAAAAAGTGCCATGGAAAAAGAAGTATGGTGAGTTGTGTTTTCAAATGATTGTCAATATATGGATGAGCATAGAAAGAGATAGTTGGTTTAACTAATGGTAAGGCATGTCCGTTAATTAGCTGATAAAACAAATTATTCCAGATACAGCATAGAAAAAATATAAGTGAACAAAAAGACAAAGGATAAATTAATCAATAGTAGAACCACAAATTAATCCAAATAGAAGCTCTAATATGTTCAAGTTTCTGGGTATGATGAAGACAAATAGGCCACATTATTACAATTCTTCTGGATTCCATGTTGTCAAAAGCTCACAGAGCTGAAAGGGGCTATCTGTGATAAGGTCTCCTGTATATCTACAATAAGAGGAAGAAAGTAAAAACCAGAGCTGAGACTGGTATAAATAAGTACGATGTGTATGGAGGTAAAGATTTTGTGTGTGGGGAAGGAGGGAGTGCCTGGAAATTAGATAGAAAAGAGAGATTCTTCCTTGTGTAAGATTTTGTGGGATAGACTACCAAGCATTGCTGTTTCCAAAACTTTTCTTTTGATCACCCTCTATTCAAAGGCACCAGATCCTTATATACATCTATCTCTCTTTCTATATCTATCTATCTATCTATCTATCCATCCATCTATCTATCTACCCATTCATTCAAGCCAGGTCTGTTAATATTTTACCAAGATGTTCTTCCTGTGGTTATCGGTCCATGTGCTACACATTTTGGTATTGATTTTCTTTGCTAGAGCCTGGTTGATATTCCCTTAAATACACTGAGATCTACAGCTTGATCTTCTGATCCTTATCAGTCGTGTTAGCAAATCCTGATTTTTCCCATCACAATATCTCATGTGGCAAGAGAATAAGCAGAGGTGAAACAGCAATGATGGCAAAAGTTACCTTGAGGCCCCTAAGCTGATGTGCATTCCATAAGGTCAGGATATGCCTCTTAAGGGGAAGAGTCAAGTGATATCAACCATCCAGCTATCCAGGGCTGAATCACAGCAACAGTGTAACACTAAACAGGAAGCTTTACTGCTTTCCTAATTACCTCCTATGATGTACCAGACACATTGTTTGGTACCAGAGGTTTTCACATTTATATTTCCAGTTTTGACCTTGTGTTACAAGATATAAAGATTCTTTTGATGGTGAGAAACAAAATAAAAACACTTGGATAGATGAAAGACATAATTATTTTTAACTTACAGAACCAAATGAGAGAAGGCTGCCATGCAGGGCCACACAGATGGTTGGTTCATCTGGGGACATGGTAACAGCAAGCTAGAACTGTAGGAGGAGGTGTATTTATGGAAAATATGGTGGGGTTAGGTAGTTTCACTGGATTCCTAGAGACTGGGTATTTTGAATAATTCTGTGGGCCTAAGAAAGAAGGGGCTGTCCCTGGATATTACATGTCTGGGGACCTCTTGAAGTTAGACATGTGTGTATTGTAACCTAGAAGTGTTAGACCTTGATAAGAGAAGTAATTGGGGGCAGGGTAGAATTGTGAATTGTTAGCCATGACTTCAAAACTGGGTGAAGACAGCACTTGGGAGATATTATACTATAGATCTCTCCCCTAAACACCCAGCTCAAATATTTAACTTCCTTCTAGGCAGTTCAACATGGATGTCTAATAGGCATCTCTAACTCAAAATGTCCAAAACTAAACTTCTCATCTTCCTAACCCACAATTGCTCTTCCCATAAAGAAGAAAATTGCTATAAAGTTGCCTTTTACTGTGAGAAGTATCAAGTCTTTTGCTCACCTCTACTGTCTGATCTCCAACTTTCTCACCTTATGTCATGCAGTGAGATGACATGGCTGGCAGCTTGACTTTCTCTAAAATGATGTAGACAAGTGTTGAAGCAACAGAAACAGAACTCAGACAGGTGGACCAGCTTTGACTTTTGATTTACAGTGAGCAGCATCATAAATTTTTATAACATGTCACCAGCTTAGGCTTAGTCAATGGTGTTAATCTTGGATGACAAGTCATGAATGATAAGCAGCTATAACTGAAGTTTCCCCCATCACACATTTGACAGAGCCAGAAATCTTGACCTGAGATAAAATACCAGCTGCTTTTTCACTGGCTACTTTAAAACCAAACCTTGCAGCAAAGAGCATGGAAGAAATGTCAAAAGTTCCTCAATACATATCTCGTTAACACATAATAAAAATTATCTAGCTGTCATCTTGGAAGGAGCAAAAAGTTAGTATGAATTAGTTTTTACTCACAGTATTTCAAAGGGACACTTTCTATTCCACACTGCTGTGAACTCTAGTCTACAATAGCTCTCCACCAATCTTGTTAACATTAAATGCATGGATAATAAACTTAAACACTGTGGTAATAAGCTCTTTGGAGTTGTTCTCCTCTACAGAATCATAAAACTGAGGGACTAAAAAGAACCTTAGATTAATCTGGTGTAAAACTTCATTTAAACATGTGACAACTGGAGTTCAGTAACTCAGATAAATTTTGCCAAGGGCCACGTTGCTATTAAATTAAAAAAATGGAAGTTCACCTCATATCTCCCAACTGTGAGTCAGGATTCTTTCCATTCATCACACTATCCTTCTTTTTTATGATGATTCAACCAGTTAAATGAAATTGTTTTCTTTGTATTATCTTTGGCTACACTTATAAATAAATGGGCAACTTCATGGTGAAAATGAAGGTGCAATTTGAAACATTATGAGAGAGCAACTGGATTCAGAAATTATATTCTTGTATAGACCCAAAATGTCAATAATAAATGTAAGGAAAGTCAAAATGGCCGACTCAAATAGAGACTATTCCATAAAATTCTAGCAAACATAAGATACTTTAGAAAACTTACTTAGGACAGGGAGGTGTAGAGTTACAAAAGCCTCTATGAAGATTGATATCTAGAAAATATCTTCTGAAGAACAAGAAGGGAAACTAGAAAAGGCTTCTTTATCATCCAGATTGTCAATAAAAATTTTTAAATAAAAATTTCAAGTCCCTCTGTAGCTGCTCACAATACTTAACTTTCTTCAAAATTGTCAGGCAATTCATCAATACAATGCCTGAACACAACCCCAGTTACAAGCTCCCTTATAATCTCACTGTCTATTTAATTTTCATTCATTTCTGTTGTGAGGAGATGAGCTGCTGATGCTTGCTCTGGGCCTGGCTGGTCCCCATGTGGCCATCCTGCTGACACACTTCCTTGACCAACGGCTGGGGGTAGGTACAGCAGATATCCACAAATACAGAAGAGTGAGTCTATAAAAAGGACAGAGACCAATTATTCTCATTAGTCAACAAGGACAGAGTAGGAGCTAATGGGGCTTCTGTTTCAACAGAGGGAAAATTTAGGTTAATTATTAGGAAAAGCTTTGTAACTATTAGAACAGTTAGGACTCTGGAAACAAGGTACCCAGGGAGGAAGTAAAATCACCTTCACTTAAAGGTACTCAAGGTAAGATTAGCTCACCATTTATCAAGGAATATAAAAAGATTATTAAATCAGGACCACTAATAAGTGCAAAAAATTCCTGGTCTGAGAATATTATCTGGCACTTCAAGTTGTGTCATTAGCAGAAAGTTAGACATTAGTCTAGCCACTAGCAGTAAACAAAACAAACAAACACCTCTGCTTTCACTAAGCTTAGAATCTAATGTGGGTGGGGGAAAGAAATAAAGAAGTTAAATAAATGTCATTTTAAATAGTTATAAGTGCTGAACAGAAAACTAAAGTGAGAAGATGGATGGGAGGTTACTGGGTAAGAGAAGAAGCAATTTTAGGTAGGGTTGTTAGAGAAAAACTCAATGAGAAGATGGCATTGTAGTGAAAATTTGAAGAAGCAAAATAACCACAGAAATTCTGGAGTGTTCCAGGCAAAGGGAATAGCAAATAACAGGCCCTGAATAGAAACCTAACTGATATCTGAAAGAAAAGGCAAAGACTTCTTTTTATTTAGATTAGAGTGATTAAGGAGGAAGATCAGAACAAGATAAGCAAAAACTGTAACTGAATGAAGATGGAGCAGATCACTCAGGCTTTGCATTTCAGATAGGACTTTAGCTTTTGTGCTGAGTGCAGTGGAAAACAGAAAGGATGTGATCTCACTTGCAGTTGAACAAGATTTAGCTTTGTTGTGTTTGGAAAAGACTAAAAAGGAGAAAGAATAGAGAAATGAATTAATAATCTTGAAGGCTTTTACAATAACAAAGGTGAAAAAGCATGAAAATTGAGATGCTATAGTGGAGATGGTTTGATGAAGTCAACATTTAGATTAATTTTAAAGTTATAGTCAACAGAATTTGATGAAGAGTGAAGAGAACACACTGAGGTATGAAAGGAGGAACATCAAGAACATCATTATAGTGTAATCCTAAGAGTTACTATTAAAAACTGGTGAAAAATAGTATACTTAAGAGGCCAGTAGAAGAATTCAATGGAAAACTAAAAAATTAAAAGAGATATAGGAAAATACACTATCATGCTGAACATTTTAATATCCATACTCAGTAAGTAATAGAACTAAACAAAATATTAGTGAAGGTACATAGGATCTAAACAACACTATCAATGATCTTAATCTAATGAATATTGATCAAACAGGAAACGAGACAAGAAAAAAGCTTATCCTACTTTCAAGGTCATACAAAATATTCAACAGGATAGATCACATGTTGAACAATAAAACAAGTGCAAATAAGTCTCAAAGGCTGAAATATTATAGAACATGTTCTTTGAACACAGCAGAATTAATTTAGAAATCAATCAAAACAATGTATATAGAAAGTGACACATATTTGGGAATTAAGACACTTCCAAATAAATGATAAGCAAAAAATAAATAAAGGGAAATTGAAAGAGAGAGAGGAGAAATAAAAAGGAAAATTGGAAAAATTTCCAAAATGAACAGTAATGAAAATACAATGTATCAAAATTTATAGAATGCAATTAACACAGGACTTGAAACAATAAGAAAGACTTAAAAAACAATTATCTAAATTTCAAACAAACAAAGGGAATATATTAAAACAAACTTAATTTCAAAGTAAATATTAGTAAGTAATAGGGTAGAGAGGGCACACAGGAGAAGCAAAAAGAACTACAATCCTGCAGCCTGTGGAACAAAAACCACAATCACAGAAAGAAAGACAAGATGAAAAGGCAGAGGGCTATGTACAAGATAAAACCCCAGAAAAATAATTAAATGAAGTGGAGATAGGCAACCTTCCAGAAAATGAATTCAGAATAATGATACTGAAGATGATCCAGGACCTCAGAAAAAGAATGGAAGCAAAGATCGAAAAGATGCAAGAAATGATTAACAAAGACCTAGAAGAATTAAAGAACAAACAAACAGATGAAAAATACAATAACTGAAATGAAAACTAAACTAGAAGGAATTAATAGCAGAAAAACTGAGGCAGAAGAACGGATAAGTGACCTGAAAGACAGAATGGAGGAATTCATTGCTGCAGAACAGAATAAAGAAAAAAGAATGAAAAGAAATGAAGATAGCCTAAGAGAATTCTGGGACAACATTAAATGCAACAACATTTGCATTATAGGGGTCCCAGAAGGAGAAGAGAGAGAGAAAGGACTAGAGAAAACATTTGAAGAGATTATAGTCGAAAACTTCCCTAACATGGGAAAGGAAAAGCCACCCAGTTCCAGGAAGCACAGAGAGTCCTATACAGGATAAACCCAAGGAGAAACATGCTGAGACACAGAGGAATCGAATGGGAAAAAACTAAAGACAAAGAATTATTAAAAGCAGCAAGGGAAAAACAACAAAAAACATACAAGGGAACTCCCATAAGGTTAACAGCTGATTTCTCAGCAGAAACACTACAAGCCAGAAGGGAGTGGTATGATATACTTAAAGTGAGGAAAGGGAAGAACCTACAAACAAGATTACTCTACCCAGCAAGGATCTCATTCAGATTCAATGGAGAAATCAAAAGCTTTACACGCAAGCAAAAGCTGAGAGAATTCAGTACCACCAAACCAGCTCTACAACAAATGCTACAGGAACTTCTCTAAGTGGGAAACACACAAGAGAAGAAAAGGACCTACAAAAACAAGTCCAAAACAATTAAGAAAATGGTCATAGGAACATACATATTGATAATTACCTTAAAAGTGAATGGATTAAATGCTCCAACCAAAAGACACAAGCTTACTGAATGGATATAAAAACTAGACCCATATATACGCTGTCTACAAGAGACACCCTTCAGAACTAGGGACACATTCAGACTGAATGTGAGGGGATGGAAAAAGATATTCCATGCAAATGGAAATCCAAAGAAAGCTGGAGTAGCAATACTCATATCAGAAAAAATACACTTTAAAATAAAGAAAATTACATGAGACAAGGAAGGACACTACATAATGATTAGGAGATCAATCCAAGAAGAAGATATAACAATTATAAATATATATGCACACAACATAGGAGCACATCAATACATAAGGCAACTGCTAACAGCTATAAAAAAGGAAATCGACACGAACACAATAATAATGGGGGAGTTTAACACCTCACTTACACCAATGGACAGATCATCCAAAATCAAAATAAATAAGGAAACAGAGGCTTTAAATGACACAATAGACCAGATAGATTTAATTGATATTGATAGGACATTCCATCCCAAAACAGCAGATTACACTTTGTTCTCAAGTGTGCATGGAACATTCACCAGGATAGATCATATCTTGGGTCACAAGTCAAGCCTCAGTAATTTTAAGAAAATTGAAATCATATCAAGCATCTTTTCTGAACACAACGCTATGAGACTAGAAATAAATTACAGGGGAAAAACAGTAAAAAGCACAAACACATGGAGGTTAAATGGTACATTACTAAATAACCAAGAGACTTCTGAAGAAAACAAAGAGGAAATCATAAAACACCTAGAGACAAATGACAATGAAAACATGACTATCCAAAACCTATGGAATGCAGCAAAAGCATTTCTAAGAGGGAACTTTATAGCTATAAAAGCCTACCTCAAGAAACAAGAAAAATCTCAAATAAACAATCTAACTGTACACCTGAAGGAACTAGAGAAAGAAGAACAAACAAAACTCAAAGTTAGCAGAAGGAAAGAAATCATAACGATCAGAGCAGAAATAAATTAAATACAAACAAAGAAAACAACAGCAAAGATTAATAAAACTATAAGCGGGTTCTTTGAGAAGATAAACAAAATTGATAAACCATTAACCAGACTCATCAAGAAAAAGAGGGAGAGGACTCAAATCAAAAAAATTAGAAATGAAAAAGGAGAAGTTACAACTGACACTGCAGAAACACAAAGCATCATAAGAGACTACTACAAGCAACTGTATGCCAATAACATGGACAACTTGGAAGAAATGGACAAATTCGTAGAAAGGTATAAACTTCCAAGACTGAACCAGGAAGAAATAGAAAATATGAACAGACCAATCACGAGTAATGAAATTGAAACTGTGATTAAAAATGTTCCAACAAACAAAAGTCCAGGACCAGATGCCTTCAAAGGTGAATTGTATCAAACATTTAAAGAAGAGCTAACACCTATCCTTCTCAAATTCTTCCAAAAACTTGCAGAGGAAAGAACACTCCCAAACTCATTCTATGAGGTCACCATCACCCTGATAC
The DNA here is from genome assembly GCF_005190385.1 of Monodon monoceros. Classification (NCBI taxonomy): domain Eukaryota; kingdom Metazoa; phylum Chordata; class Mammalia; order Artiodactyla; family Monodontidae; genus Monodon; species Monodon monoceros. The sequence continues at coordinate 35,435,975 of NW_021703765.1, forward strand.
CAAAACCACACAAAGATACTACAAAAAAAGAATATTACAGACCAATATCACTGATGAATATAGATGTTAAAATCTTCAACAAAATACCAGCAAATACAATCCAACAACACATTAAAAGGACCATACGCCATGATCAAGTGGGACTTATCCCAGGTATGCAAGGATTCTTCAATATATGCACATCAATCAATGAGATACACCATATTAACAATTTGAAGAATAAAAACATTATGATCATCTGAATAGATGCAAAAAAAGCTTTTGACAAAACTCAACACCCATTCATGATAAAAACTCTCTAGAAAGTGGGCATAGAGGGAACCGACCTCAACATAATAAAGGCCATATATGACAAAACCACACCAAACATTCTCAATGGGGAAAGACTGAAAGCATTTCCTCTAAGATCAGGAACAAGACAAGGATGTCCGCTCTCACCACTATTATTCAACATAGTTTTGGAAGTCCTAGCTACAGCAATCAGAGAAGAAAAAGAAATAAAATAATACAAATTGGAAAGAGAAGTAAAACTGTCACTGTTTGCAGATGACATGATACTATACATAGAGAACCCTAAAAATGTCACCAGAAAAGTACTAGAGCTAATCAATGATTTTGGTAAAGTTGCAGGATACAAAATTAATGCACAGAAATGTCTTGCATTCCTATACACTATTGATGAAAACTCTGAAAGAGAAATTAAGGAAGCACTCCCATGTACCATTGCAACAAAAAGAATAAAATACCTAAGAATAAGCTTACCTAGGGAGACAAAAGTACTGTATGCAGAAAACTATAAGACACTAATGAAAGAAATTAAAGATACCAACAGATGGAGAGATATACCATGTTCTTGGATTGGAAGAATCAATATTGTGAAAATGACTATACTACCCAAAGCAATCTACAGATTCAATGCCATCTCTATCAAATTACCAATGGCATTTTTTATGGACCTGGAACAAAAAATCTGAAAATTTGCAAGGAGACACAAAAGACCTCGAATTGCCAAAGCAGACTTGAGGGAAAAAAACAGAGCTGCAGGAATCAGACTCCCTGACTTCAAACTATACTATAAAGCTACAGTAATCAAGAAAATATGGTACTGTCACAAAAACAGAGACATAGATCAATGGAACAAGATAGAAAGCCCAGAGATAAACCCACACACCTATGCTCAATTAATCTATGACAAAGGAGGTAAGGATATACAATGGAGAAAAGACAGACTCTTCAATAAGTGGTGCTGGGAAAAATGGACAGGTTCATGTAAAAGACTGAAATTAGAACATTCCCCAACACCATACACAAAAGTAAACTCAAAATCAATTAGAGACCTAAATGTGAGTCCAGACACTATAAAACTCCTAGAGGAAAACATAGGAAGGACACTCTCTGACGTAAATCACAGCAAGGTCTTTTTTGATCCACCTCCTAGAGTAATGGCAATAAAAACAAATATAAACAAATGGGATCAAATGAAACTTAAAAGCTTTTGCACAGCAAAGGAAACCACAAACAAGACGAAAAGAAAACCCTCAGAATGGGAGAAAATATTTGCAAATGAATCAACGGACAAAGGATTAATCTCCAAAATATATAAACAGCTCATGCAGCTCACTATTTAAAAAACAAACAACCCAATCTAAAAATGGGCAGAAGACCTAAATAGACATTTCCCCAAGAAGACATACAGATAGCAAAAAGCACATGAAAAGCTGCTCAACATCATTAATTATTAGAGAAATGCAAATCAAAACTACAATGAGTTATCACCTCACACCAGTTAGAATGGGCATCATCAGAAAATCTGCAAACAACAAATGCTGGAGAGCGTGTGGAGAAAAGGGTAACCTCTTGCACTCCTGGTGGGAATATAAATTGATACAACCACTATGGAGAACAGTATGGAGGTTCCTTAAAAAACTAAAAATTGAATTACCATATAATCCAGCAATCCCACTATTGGGCATATACCCAGAGAAAACCATAATTCAAAAAGGCACATGCACCCCAATGTTCATTGCACCAGTATTTACAATAGCCAGGTCATGGAAGCAACCTAAATGCCCATTGACAGACGAATGGATAAAGAAGATGTGGTACATATATACAATGGAATATTGCTCAGCCATATAAAGGAACAAAATTGGGTCATTTGTTGAGATGTGGATGGATCTAGAGACTGTCATACAGAGTGAAGTAAGTCAGAAACAGAAAAACAAATATCATATATTAACGCATATATGTGGAACTTAGAAAAATGGTACCAATGAACTGGTTTACAGGGCAGAAATAGAGACACAGATGTAGAGAACAAACATATGGACACCAAGGGGGGTACCAGCAGGGGCATGGGTGTGTGTGTGTGATGAATTGGGTGACTGGGGTTGACATGTATACCCTGATGTGTATAAAATTGATGACTAATAAGAAAAAAAAAAGAAAATAATAAGGTAATAAGGTAAAATAAACTAAAATGTAGACAAAAATATAAAAAATTAGCCAAGATAAACGTTAGTTATCTGAAAGGATCAATAAAAAAGTCCTAGCAAGAGAGATTAGGAAAAGAAATAAATAATAAGTTGTTAATATCAGGAGTTATCACCACAAATCTTGCAGATATCAAAAGGAAAATAACAGAATATGTGAGTGACATTATGCAAACAAACTTGATAGTTTGGATTAAATAAAGAAACTATTGAAAAAACAACCTACCAAACTGGCATGACATTAAAATAAAAATTTTGAATAGTCTCTTATTTTTCAAAGAAAATGAACTTTGTTAAAGAAAATTACATACACACACACAAATCCAAGTCCCATCATTTCACTAGAGAATTTTACCAAATATTTAAGAGGAACTTCTTTCAGAAAACAGAGTATTAATAAAGATCTTCTAACCCATTTTTTTGAAGGCAGTATAATTACTGTTGCAATATCTGAGAAACATATTGCAAAAAAACATTAAAGACACACATTATGCAAAAACATGAATATTAAAAAGTCTTCAATAGGGCTTCCCTGGTGGCACAGCGGTTGAGAGTCCACCTGCCAATGCAGGGGACATGGGTTCGTGCCCCAGTCCGGGAAGATCCCACATGCCGCGGAGCAGCTGTGCCCGTGAGCCATGGCCGCTGAGCCTGTGCATCCGGCACCTGTGCTCTGCAACGGGAGAGGCCACAGCAGTGAGAGGCCTGTGTACCGCAAAAAAAAAAAAAAAAAAAAAAGTCTTCAATAAAATAATATCAAATATAATTCAGCAATACATTAAAAAAAGCAATACAATGTGAACAGGTTAAGTTTAACCCAGGAGTGCAATGTCATTTCATATTTAAAATCCACTAATGTAATCTTTATTATAATGAAATAAAGAACAGAAATTGTATGAGAAATTCAATAGGTGTGGAAATAATTTTTGACAAAATTAAACATGCAATCCTAAGTTTTAAAATTTCTGGGCCTCCCTGGTGGTACAGTGGTTAAGAATCTGCCTGCCAATGCAGGGGACATGGGTTTGATCCCTGGTCCAGAAAGATCCCACAGGATGCAGAGCAAGTAAGCCTGTGCACCATAACTACTGAGCCTGCACTCTAGAGCCCATGAGCCACAACTACTGAAGCCTGTGTACCACAACTACTGAAGCCCGTGCACCACAACTCCTGAAGACCATGCACCTAGAGCCCGTGCTCCACAGCAAGAGAAGCCACGGCAATGAGAAGCCCACACACCACAACGAAGCATAGCCCTCACTCACCACAACTAGAGAAAGATCATACACAGCAACGAAAACCCAAAGCAGCCAATAAATAAATTAATTAATTAATAATTTTTAAAAAATAAATAAAAATAAAATTTCTAAGCAAACCAGGAATCGAGGGGAACTTTTCAAAACCGTTAGAGGACAACTATAAAATCATACATGCTTAATGGTGAGATAAACTCTTTCTCCCTAAGATCAAGAACAAGGCTATGATTTTTGCTTTCATCTCCTCTATTCAGCATTATGTTAGAGTTCCTGGCCAAGTAACAAGGCAAGAAAAATAAATATAAATTATAAAATTTGAGAAGGGAGATGCAAAACTGTTTTTATTTTCATATGACATAAAATTTTAAAGAAGAAAATGTTAAGGGAGCAACAAAATTTATTAGAAATAGTGAGTCACAGGGGCTCAGGGTGCAAAATTAATACAAAAATATCAATTATATTTTGGTATACTAGTAGCAACAACTGGGATATGAGTTAAAAATTCAATTTATGTTGGCATAAAAGTACTTAAAATGTAATAAACACAGTTCAAAACCTCTAAACAGAAAATTACACATTGATGACAGGAAATAAAAAATGTAAATAAACAGAAAAATACACCATGTTCATAGATTGAAAGACTATAGTTTAAAAATTTTAAAGATGTCAAATTTCCCTAATTGGTCTATAGATTCATAGCAATCTCACTCCTAATCCCAGCAGGCTTTGTATAGAAGTTTACAGGATAATTCTACAATTTATATTAAAATACAAAAAATATAGAATAGCCAAAATAATTTTAACAAAGAAGAAAAATATTAGAAGACTTAAGCCACAGGACATCCAGAGTTATTATAAAGTTACAGTATTAAAGACAGTATGGAATTGGTATAAATATACATGCATAGACCAAATAATGTACAACCAAATTTCCAAAGCAATTTGCAAGGAAAAGTAAGGTCAAAGTAAGGTCAAATGATCCTGCAATAATTGAATATACATACAAAAAGAAAAAATGAGCTTCAATATTTCACCCTCAAAGCATATTACACAAATAAAAACTTATACAAAAAGTTAAAACTTTTATAAAACATTTTAAGGAAAATATAGAGGGGTGCTTTTGTGTGCTGGGGATAAGGAAATATTTCCTAGATTAAATCCAGAAAGCAATAACAATAAATGAAAAAAAATCTGAGATTTTAAATTTCATTAAAGTAACTAATCAAAAGGCCATTAAGAAGATGAATATTCAAACCACAGACTGTAAAAAATATTGCCCAAAATTTTCTCTGACAGAGAACTTGCATACAGTACCAGTAAAGAATACATCAAACTCAAAATTAAAGTGATAAACAACAAACTCTTTTAAAAAGCAAAGGACCTGAACAGATATTACAAAGAAAATGTATTCTAATACTCAATAAATATAAGAGAAATTCTTATCATAGCAATGTAAATTAAATCCACAATGAGATGCTACCAAACACCTACTAGAATGACTAAAATTATGAAGACTGGCAGCAATAAATGTTGATGAGGATGCTGAGTAAACTCAATGGTCATATATTATTTGTGGAGTGTAAAATTACTCAACTACTCTATAAAAAGTTATGGAAAGCTTTTATAAAGTGAAACATAAACCTGCCTGTAATCCAGTCTTCCTATTCCTGGATGTTTTGCCAAGATAAATGAAAACACATGACCCTAAAAAGACTAGAAGAAGAATTTTTGTAGCAGCTTAATTGACATTTTCCAAACATTCTAGACAACCAACTGCCTATCAATAGACTTGATAAACTGTGATATATTCATACAATGAATACTCAGTAATTAAAAAATAAGCTAATGATAGATGTAAAATATGGATGAGTCTCAGACTAGTGGTGGTCTTTAGGTGAGGTAAGGGATTGATTTTGAAAGGACATGAGGGAAATTTCTGTGTTGATAAAATGTAATTTATCTTAATTGGAGTGTTGTTTACACAGATGTATCTATTCATCAAAAATTGTACACTTAGAATTTTTGCCCTTCAATGTACATCAGTTTTACCCAGAAAATAAAAGTCTAAAAATAATTGAGTGGTGTAATGAAGGAAAAAACATAAAACATTTTTGTTTTTCTGAATTGCTGTCCAGGTATTTCACAATATGATAGTCCTGCTCACTCCCAGAGACTGGACTCAAATCTAGGGTTTCTGCCATAAATTCCCACTTTGCTTTTCCCCAGGATGCGGGGGGAGACCTGTAAAAATAACCACCTAGAGTTAAGCCTGCAAAAAGTTAGTGACCTCCACCCCTTATAAGTAATAGGCGCTTGCTGTCCTGTTCTCCATCCCCTTCTCCACCATGACCAGGGACAGAGGACTGCCCTTCCCCTGGCTCATTGCAACCCAACCTCCTTCTAGGATCTGTAAGTAATAAATCTTGTGACCCTAATTCCTTTTCGTAGGTATGTTGAAACCTCACCTTCAATCAAAATGTCCCATGTTTTCCATGTCCCCAAAGTAGGAGATCAGATGCTGAGAGAGATACCTGCCAACCAGTAAGGGTTGCTGGTGCCCCCTCATGCGGCAGGTCATAATCTGCATGTTCTTAATTTAGTACACCAACTCCAGCTACTCAATACAATTGAGGAGGAGGATGGGATTGTGGTCGGAGCTGCAAATGGTTCCCTAACTTCCTCCCTCAGACCGCTCAGCCTTTCTGGGAAGGAACCACTGCTTGCTGGCAGTCAGTGAAGTTGCTCTGTTCTGCTGTGCATTGCTGCTGCCAGGTGCTGCTGTAAATCACCACCCTAAACTGTTGGTGCTGTAAAAAGTCAAACTCCCCTTCAGAGACGTCCCAGCGCGCTGAGCCAAGGTGAGTTAACAGGGACAATCCGACTCTGCCTTTTTACCCCAGGCACGGACTGGGGTGGGCTATGAGATCCTAAGTTAGTGCTAGAGGGGGAGGCTCACTGCTGGGTCCACTATATCGGTTCAGGACTGGGTGCTGAGCTTGGGGAGCTGGCCTAACCTATGAGGAGGCAGCTCTAGCAGGGCCATCCTGGCATCCTGGGAGGCAAACGCTGTGAGGCAAGTGCACCATATGTTGCTGAAAGGGAAAGCTGGATTCCAAGAGCACATGGTACCAGCTCCTCTTAAGTCCCCAGAGGAGGTCGAAAAAGTACTAGATGCTTGTAAGACCCCTGCCCCATGGGTCAGATGTTACTGAGCATGGTAGCATATCCACAGGTTAAGTGGTGAGTGCTATGTTTTCGGGGCTTGGATGCTTTCCGAAATACATCGGCTAACGTTGCACTGGTGGAGGTGGACCCCGATCCTTCGTCGGAGGTCGAATGTGACACGCTAGAACAGAAGGCAGCAGCATATGAGTTAGGAAAGAAGCAACCTCTGTCCCAGGCGTTCCCTGTTAGTACTAATGTGCCACGATGTCTGACAACCAGTGTGAATGAGAAATAGAGACGCGTAACTACATCACGAGAGAAATGCAAGGTTTCCTAGAAAAATAAACGTCCAAAGGGAGAGAGAGAACGGCACTGATTAGCTCTTAGGGGTCTTTGGAATCTGTTCTAAACTTTGCTTACAGCGGCTGAGATGCGCCAGCAGGCTGAATTGGACAAAGACCCCGACATTCTTAATTTGTTAAAAACACCAGGGTATTGAGGGCCCATTTTATCAGACACCTTAGAGGAGTCCCAGACTTGTCGCCACAGGGAGGGGGCTTCTGAATGCGTGGAGCCACCAGGCAGGAGATGCAGACAAAATTAAAAAGCTGATGGTTTCTGAGGAAGAGAACCCACCTCCACTCCCCAGACCTCAGGGGCCCACAAGGTCAGAAGGAAGAAGCTCCTGGTATGGATTTTTACACTTCAGCGCCGGGCCCACCATCCATGGCAGCTACTACAGCTACCTTGCTGATTTTTTGACCCTGTCCCCGTTTGCCCAACAGAAGGCATCCAACTCCTCTCTGAGGCTTGTCCTGCAGCTCTCCATGGTGCTCAACTGCTCTGTGCAACACACTTCCCAATACTACAGTATGGGGCATCCAGCAGGAGCACCTGTGCCCTTTATAATCCTCCATATCTGCCCAGACACCAACACCACATGGAGGAATATGACCCACACCTCCTCCCAAGGAACATAATCATGATGGTCTTGGGCCTCACAGCTCAGCCATCCAGGGAAACCCCGACTACTTTGGTTTCTCTGATCACACAGTTGGTGCCCATTGTGGACCATCACACATATGGTTCTCCACACAGCACTTTTCCTTCCCTACACCTCCAATGCCTCTGCCTTCCTTTGCCCTAGAGTCCTGTCTGTTCACACCAGTGCACTTCAGTCTCTCTGGGACCACTTACATCACTGATCGGGTTCCCAGAACCATCTCTCTTTGTGCCCCCTCATGTCAAAAGCATGTGATATTCAGCCCCATTATATTGGGAGTAGGCCTTCTACTACCCTCACAGGGACTGGGTTAATTGTCACCACACTGGACACAAAACAACACGCCATTAAGGTGAACCCAGACCTGTGAGCCAACCCAGCCAAGCACACTGGGCTGTTATACCAAAGCCCAGCCTTAATGCAGCAGCAATGGGATTCTTTACCACAGACAGCTTGGATAACTGTTTAGCTCTAGATTACTTACTGGCCCAGGAAGAAGGTGTATTGCTGTAAGGGGCACCACCTGCTTCATATGTATTAATAATTCTGGATAAACTCAGACAAACTTACAAAAGATGGCTCAACAGGTACAAGTATTCCACAATCCACCCAAGTTTTTAACCAAATATCTACCTTAACCTTATCCAAGGGCTTTGATTTATTTTCTTGACAGGATCACAACCAGTGGGGAGATGGTTACGAACAGGATTTTAAACTCTCATTTTTCTATTGATATTGTTGATCAGCATTTTTGCTCTACTCAAATGTTTCATGTGCCAGATGACAAAAATTCTGCCAGTGGTTTTTAATATCTACACCAAACAGACAGTGCCTATGATTTTCCCTAAAGATTATTGCCAAGGCATCATGGGGTAAATTATGATGAGAAAAACAACTTTTGTTTTTCTGAGTTGCTGTCTAGGCATTTCACCTACTCACACCCAGAGTCTGGACATTTAGATATGGTTTTGTGTTTAGGATTCCCACCATAAATTCCCACTTTGCTTTTCCTTGGGCACCTTTTAAGATAATAACTTAGAGTTACACCTGAAAAAGGTTAGTGACATCTACCCCAACCACCTCATAATTAATAGGTGCTTGCTGTCCTGCTCTTCATCTCCTGCTCTCACCTGGGACTTAGGATCGCCCTTCCCCTGGCTCATTGGGACCCATACACCTTCTGGAATCTGTAAATAATGAATCTTGTGACTTTACATCCTTTGTGTGGATGTACTGAAACTGCACCTTTAATCAAAACATCCCCTAAGTGGAAACTCGGATGCCGAAGGAGCTACCTGCTGACACTGTGTGAGTGTCTGGTGTCCCCTCATTCAGCAGGTCATAATCTGTACATTATTAATTCACTATACAAGCTCAGGCTTCTCAACACAAGTGAGGAGTGGGAGAAGTTACATAAAATAAGGACAAAATATTGATAGTCATTGAAGTTGGGTGATGATTACAAGGCAGTTCATTATATTATTTCATTTCATTTATATATGTTTGAAATCTCCCTTAATAAAACATTTGATTTTTTTAAAAAACTTGAGCATTTTTGGTGTAAAAAATTGGAATAAGTCTGACATTGGGAAGACTAAAAAGAAGCAGGCGATGCAAGCAGTCAAGTTACAATGAATTTTGGGCATGTTAAATTTTAGATGTTTACCAGTATCCATTTGCAGATGTGTAGTTCATAGCGTTCATTGATGAAGTCAGTATTTGAGACATACAGCTGAAAGTTAATAGTGTAGAGACTGTACTTGAAGACATGAGGCTGGTTTAAATCACCTGGGGAATTCGTATAGGTAGAGAATAATGGAGTTCCAAGATCAGAACTCTAAAATTTAGAGCTAATGAGACAAAGAAAAAAACAGAACTTTGAAACACAGTAGTCAGAGAGTAGGAAGCAAACCAGATGAGTATGGGATCCTGTAAGGCATAAAACACTTGCACAGTTTTCAGAGAAATAACAGCTATAGAAGTCTAGGTTATCTATAAGAAGCAGGACATATAAAATTCATTTTTGTTTACTAAGGTAATACTTTAGCAAAAGATTCGTCTGTCTTGGAGTTTCTTAGACTATTATTAATTCAATAGAGACTGATGGAGTGATGTAATATAAGTTTACATAGGATAAAAGTAAATGCCCCATACAAAAAAATTTATGCTCTAATAAGAGAAACTAGGTTAACATAAATGGGAGGGTATTCATACACAGAAAATGAATATGAGTGCAAGCCACATAATGAGAAATGTCAGAAGGTACTAGGTAAGTATCAGATAAATGGTTCAGAAAGTCAGAAATCAGAATTTCAGAGAAATTAGAGTTCACCATGCATGGGAGTTGTCAGCAAAAACTTGGTAGAGCAAGTTTAGATTGAACTGGGCTATATAAAAAAAGAGTAGGTGTAAAAAGAAGAAAACACTAAGAAAGAGCTTAACGATAGAGAAATGGTGAGGAAATAAAGCCCATGTGATGTACAAAAGATATTTTGGAGATGAGTATGTCGGTAATAGAAGATGTGAATAGAACAGGGAAAGAAGATGAGATTGCAAAAGTAAGAGCATGCCCCAGATTGCTGAGAGTTTTGAATGAGCAGCAAAGTATTTTGATTTTCTCTAAGAATTTTTCTCAGGGTTGTTAGACCTTGAAAGTATCAGTCATGACTGACCCACAAGAGGGTAGGCAGACATGATTCTAGAAGAATCCACCTGGCACTGTGAAGAAAGGCTGCTAGACTGCCTATTGATTTTTAATATCAATGCAGGGATATTCCATTTTAGAACTTCATGAACCAGGTGAAAGAGGACCACATTTCCATTACTCCATTTTCCTAAAACAAAGGAAACAACTTTAAGAGATTTTTTTTTTACCACTTTCTCCCTCCTCCCTTCACTACAAGAAATTGAAGCACCCTCAAGTAGAAATAGAGTTGCTTCGTGGGAGTTTTTGTGTTATTCCTGTGCTGAGTCTTGATAGAAAAAGCTGGAAATTCAGTGATGAAATGTGTTGAATTTTGTATCATAAGCCCAAGAAATAGCAATCTTGCCTTTCTTCCATCATTACCAGCATGGATATACCTCCTCAGACCACCTTCCAAATTTACATTTTGTTATTAAAATCATCTTGAACATATACAATCTTGTAAATGCCTTGTGATTTCCCTCTTTCCAGTTGGGTACTTATTATCTTGTGGGAAAGGACCCACTCTATCCTATGTGTTTCACTTTTCTAAGGCTTTGCCCCGGCCTGGATACAAAACAGCTGCTCAAAACATCTTTGTCAAATTGACAGAATTAAACTTGAGTCAAGAAATTTCCACACAGGAGGAGGTCTTAACAAATAAAGAAGCTGAGCAGCAGCTGTTGGAAGTTACAATGTTAACATCGATCTGAAGGTTGTTTGGAAGCTTTTTTCATTTTCTTGCTAATGGCATTAGGGGCTCTGCAGCAGATAACGGGCTCTGACATGGAGACCTTAATCCAGGCAGTCTACAGAAGGCCTGACCTTCAAGGAGTGAAGACATTGATCAGCACAGAGAGGGTGGAGGCTCAGAGATTGAGAGTCATCAAGCCATACAGAACTGCAAAAAAAAAAAAAATGTTGCTTATTCTATACCTTGGAAAAGGCCTATGTTCAGTCCAGCCGAAGAAGAGACACATCTGTTGGGAGTTCCTTAGAAAAATGTAGACCACTGTTTTGCTCCCACCCTAGATACTCTATTGAAATTTATCTAGAGGCCTAGGGTGTTTTAAAATGTTGGGACACGACCACCAGGAGGAAGGTGGAATGGGGATTCTGAGATGACGTCTAATCCTTCCATTCTCACCCAATTCCTGTTTCTATAGATATCAGATGGAAGCTAAATCATTTAGAATTTAGCTCTTTTATGAGAAATTATCTTTAGCCATGTTTCCCCTTTTGGGTTTTCCTTATATAGGCTGCATTCTCTGAATTTAATGGTCTGGTTTTCATGCTACCTATCCCTCTGAATAACATCAGCTCAGAGCAGAGGGAAAGAAAGTCTATATACACATAATTTGATTTGAGGCTTCATCCACTACCAGGTTTAGGTGTCTTTGTCATCATCCCCAATCCCTAATAGGCCTGAAATATTTCCCTTTTTAGTCACTAATGGGCTAGACTCTGAAGATTGAGAAATTACTCCATGAGAGTGCTATTAATATATATGATTTCTGAGAAACTGAGAGAGTGGGAGAAGTAGGAATCTAACATTATTGAATATGACTCTTACAGTCAACAATTGAGTGCTTTACATATTTGCATTTATTTAATATGGGTCAAGGAGAGATCTACACCAAACTTAACATTTTTCCACTGAGCAGTATTTAAGTGAGTAAAGTTTGGTAAAATAGTTAAAAAAGGTCCATTTGTATTCTTACATGAATTTTTCTCTCTCTCTGTTTCTCTATCTCTCTGTCTCTCTGTCCCCTGTTTACACACACACACACACACACACACACACACACAACACACATACAAACAATTTATATTAGCTTGGATTGGGTTTCTACTGAAGAGAAAAAAAGAAGCAGTTTCAGTTATGGATTCAATACACTATCATAAAAATTACATATGTGGAGAAGGTTTATTATACATGTGCATTTGTGTATGTACACATATAATTTTACTTACACAAATACACATGTATAATAAACAAATAAATGAAAACACCATTTTGTAAAATGTTCAAACTATACTTAGTATACAATGAAAACAAAAATGTAAAAGCCTCAATTTCATTTATAGCCACCTTACTACAACTCCATTCCCACCCATAAGGACAGACTAGACCAGTGGTTTACACTCCATAGGCTTGTTTGCAGAGCTTAAGCAGGCCTTTTCAAGATGTTGCTCAAAGTGCATGAGTAGATAGGAAGAAAGAACAGGCAAAGTTGGAAATTCAAGGATTCTGAGAATTCAAAGTTTGAAACTAACCTCTCAGATTTCTATTTTGCTATTATTGTTAAGTTGATAGAATTTATCTTATTTAACATTTTGTTAGCTTGGTTTGCAACTTTCAAATATGTTTACAAATGATATATGTATCTCCATTTGTGCTTTTATTTCAGACTCTTGTTCTGAGAGGAACATTCCATGCTGGCATGGGGAATAACTTCCAAGGAGAACATGGATGTCTCACTGAGTTGAGAAGACAGATTCAAGTTCAGGGAGTCTGAGGTAACCAGAAGTTGCAGGGCAGAATTTCAAAAAGAGGAAACTATGATAAAACAATTTCAGATGGACTTGAGGACATGGGCAAGGGGAAGGGGAAGCTGGGACGAAGTGAGAGTGGCATGGACATATATACACTACCAAATGTAAAATGGATAGCTAGTAGAAAGCAGTCATATAGCACAAAGAGATCAGCTCAGTGCTTTGTATTCACCTAGATGGGTGGGATAGGGAGGGTGGGAGGGAGATGCAAGAGGGAGGAGATATGGGTATATAAGTTTATGTATAGTCAATTCACTTTGTTATACAGCAGAAACTAACATACCATTGTAAAGTAATTATACTTCAATAAAGATGTTAAAAAAATAAAAATAATTTCAGAAAACTGCATGTTTCCTCATGAGCCATTGCTAAATAATAAAACATGCTGTATATTGTGAGCAGAAGTCAGGTAAGCTGACTAGATCCCAGAAGTCATACCAGGAATTGTTTGTGTTTCCACCACAAATTGAGAAAAGGATCATCACTTGTGGTATTTAGTAAAGGGCTATGCTAGAGGACCATACTTGAGTAATGGGACAGAACCTGAATAAAGGCTACTCTAGACCCAGTCTATCAAAGCAGGATTCAAAAAACCAAAGAACAGAGTCTGAAATATAAGTCACATAACTATCTACTAAATTAAAAAACAAAATTCTTTATATAAGAACAAATTTCATACACTTAACATTTTTAATCATCTAAAAATCATAATGTAATCATTCAAACATAAATTATTAGACATGCCAAAAGCAGGAAAATGTTTCATAGTACTAGGAGAAAAAAAATATATATATATATATATATATAAAGAGAAAGTTTCAGAATATTTTTTATAAGATGGAATTAGTAGCCAAGAACTTTAAAACAGATATTATAACTATGTTCAGGTATTTCAAAGAAAACATGAATGGATGAGAAGAAAATAGAGGATATAAATAAATGGAATAAAATGGAATATGAAGAGATTTAAAATATATTATCTGAAATAAAAAATTTCTTGGGCCGGACAAATCACACATGCAAAAGAAATGATAATTAACTTGAAGACATAGTAGTAAAAATTATTCAAAATGAAGCATACAAAAAAAGATTGAAAACATAAATGGGAAAGGAGCATTTTTGACCTGGGGGACAAGGGACAATATTAACAGCTTAATATACTAATAATTAGAGTTCCAGAATGAATGGAGAAGATGCAAATTATTTGGAGAATTAATGGCCAATGTTTTCAAAATTTTATAAAAATTATAAACCTGGAGACGCAATAACCTTATCAAAGTCTAATCAGGATAAACACAAAGGAAAAATCACACCAAGACACATTGTAATTAAATCTTTTAAAATGAATAACAAAAATAAGACCTTAAAAGCAGTCAGAGTGAAAAAAAAGAAAAAAAGACATTATATATACCAGTGGAGCAAAGAAAAGTAATCACAAACTTCACATAAGAAATGATGCAAGACAGGAGACATTGGAATGATGTGTTCAAGGTGTTGAAACTGTAAAGCTTGAATTCTTTCAAATACCAAGGTAAAATAAAGCCTTTTCAGAAAAAAAAATGAGAGAATTTGTTGAAAAAAACTGGCCGGCAAGAAATATCAAAAGAAGTTTTTCAGTCAAAAGGAAAGTAATTCCAACTGGAAACTTGAATTCACAGAAAGGGAATTAAAAGCCCTAGAAATTTTTAAAATGTCAGTGTATATGAAAATATTTTTTCTATATTTTCTTAATGTTTAAAATTGTGTGACCATTTACAAAAAGAGTAGTGAAAGTACTTCATTTTTATTATATAAGTAAGTAAAATCCATGAAAATAATAGCACAAAAGAAAGGAGAAAGAAATGGAAGTACCCTGTAGTTAAGACTTACATTATACACAAAATCATAAAATATCATTTGAGAATATCAGTTCTCTTCATTTCTGCTTAAAATTGCAATAGAAATCTTAGAACTAAAGAAATTAACAACATAAGTATTGGAAAGAAAAATGTTAAAATAGCTTTATTTATTGAAAACATGATTGTTCATGTAGAAACATTAATAAATTGACAAAAAGACCCCTAGAAGTAAGAAAAATTAAGCAAGGTCTCAGAACAAAAGTTAATATGAAAACTGTACTTATATCCCATGTTCTTGGATCAGAAGACATAATATTGTTGAGATGAAAATACTCCCCAAATTGATCTACACATTCAGTACAATTGCTATCAAATACCAACTATTTTAAAAATTTGTTTGTTTGTTTTGCAGAAATTAACCAGTTAATCTAAAGTTAACATGGAAATGCAAGGAACCCAGAATAGCCAAAATGATCTTGAAAAAATAACAAAGTTGGAGGATTCACACATTCCAATATCAATGCTTACTATTAAGCTAAATACAATAATCAAGACAGTACAGTGCTAGTTTAAGGATAAGATAGACATATAGATTAATGAAATAGAACTGAGCATCCATAAACCTTACATTTATGAAAATTCATTTTTGACAAATGTGTCAAGACTATTTACTGGGGAAAGAATAATCTTTCAACAAATGATTTTGGGACAACTGGATATCTGCATGCAAATAAATAAAGTTATACCCCTTCCTAACATCATAGAAAAACAATTAGCTCAAATTGGATCATAGACCTAGATATAGGAGCTAAAATTATAAAACTCTTTGAAGAAAATATGAGTACAATTTTGTGACCTTCAGTTAGGTAAACTCTTCTTAAATATGATACAAAGTGCACAAGATAAAAAATATAAAAATTGAAGAGTTTGATTCATCAAAATTAAAACTTTTGTTCTACAAACTATACCATCAAGAAAGTTAAAAGTCAGAAAATGGGAGAAAATACTTTCAAATTATATATCTTATAAGGGACATGAATCCAACTTTTGCAATTCAGTAATAGAAAGATAAATAATCCAATTTTAAAAATGGGTAAATTATCTGAATAGACATTTCTCCAAAGAAAATATGCAAATGACTAATAAGGACATGGAGAGATATCAACATCATTAGCCAATTAGGAAATGAATATCAAAACCACAATGAGACTTCATTTCATACCCACTATACTGACTACTAAAAAATAGTAACACATGTTAATGAGGATGTGGAAAAATGGAACTCTTGTACACTGGTGAGAATATAAAATGGTGCAGCCACTTTGCAAAGAGTTTTTTTTCTTAAAATGTTAAACATAGAATTTATGTATAAATTTACAGAAAGATAGTTTATATATATAACCCAGCAACTCCTCTCATAGGTATGTAGCCAAGAGAAACAAAAATATACGTCTACACAAGAACTTGTATACAAATAGTTATAGCAGCAATATTCATAATAGCCAAAACGGAAAAAACAAATATGACTATTAACTGATTGTTGGACACTTCAAGTATGGCATATCTATACAATAAAATATCATTCAGCAATAAAAAGGAATGATTTATTGATGTATGTTACATCATGGATGAAACTCAAAAATATTATGCTAAGTAAAAGAAGACAGTCACAAAAGATTATATACTATGTGTCACTGTTTAGAGGAAATCTCTAGGATAGACAAATCCTCAGAGGCAAGCCACAGACTAGTGGCTGCCTAGGGCTGGGGATGGATGGAAGTGAAATGGGGACTGACTGAAATGAGTAAAGGCTTCTTTTTTAGGTAATGAAATGTTAATTGTGGAGATTATTTCACAGCTTTGTAAATATACTATAACCCATTTAATTGTACATTTAAATGGGTGAATTTTACGTATATTAATTATATCTCAATAAAACTGTAAAAATGATTCCTATTCATTTTTATACATTCAAAATTTAAAAAGTAAATTATAAACTGCCATTCACAATATCATCAAACACCAATAACAACTTAGGAATAAAATTGACAATGTCTAAGACCTATCACTGAAAACAACAATCATTGATGAGAGAAGTAAATAAGTAGGAAGATATACCATGTCTGTGAATGGGAAGACTCACTATAATTAAGATGTCAATTTTCTCCAAAAGTACTAATAGATTTAATTCAATCCAAATTGTAGTCCCAGCCAGATATTGTATTGAAATTTATAAGATTTTTCTAAAATTTACATGGAAATACAAATGTTCTGAAAAAGTAAACAACATTGAAAAATCAGAGAAATTATGTTTATTATGTAAGATTTATATAAAAATGAGTAATTGAGAGGTGTTTTTTGAGATAAGAATAGTCATGAAGATTAAAGGAACAGAATATATAATCAAAAGATAGACACACATATACATGAACATGATTTTATATAAAGACAATCTAAAGGTCCCAGGCTAGTCACTTGGTAGTTACATTAAGGACAGATTCTAGGTGCATTGCAAGGACTTTAAAAATGGAACTAATATTAGAATAAAAGTTCACAGAAGGCAGGTGGGAATTAATGGCCTGAGCATAACCCTTTGACAATCTCCTAAAACAAAAATATCAGTATTTTCCATAGAATTAAAACAAGACCCAGAGCCTCATAACATAATATTTTAAATATCCGGATGCAATTCAAAACTACTTGGCACGTTTAGAAACTAGAATATCTCAACCTGTATGGAAAAAGACAATCAACACATGCCACCACAAAGATGGCACAGATTTTGGAATTATCTGACAAAGACTTTCAAGTAACTACTCTAAATATGTTCTAGCAAGCAAACATTAATATTATTGAAACTAATGGAAAGATAGAAAGTCTCAAAAAAGAAACTGAAGATGTTATAAAGAATAAAATGAATATTTAAGACCTGGAAAACACAATTAAAACTCAATAAGCAAATAAAAATACATAAAACATCTAGATAGACTCCAGAGCAGAATAAAAGTGACAGGGGAAAGAGTCAGGAAACCTTATTTATCAATAGAAATTATCCAGTATGGATAATATACAGAAAAAAAAAGATTATAAAAATGGACAGAGACCTGTGAAAATTTTTTTTGAAGTCTAACATTTGTGTAATTGAAGTTATAGAAAAGGAGGAGAAATAAAGTGATGTTGTAAAATATATTTGAATTATGGTTTAAATTTCCAAAATTGTCAAAAGATATAAAACTATAGATTTATGTAGTTTAGTCAACCCCAAACAGGCAACTATAATATAATGGGTATAAAGGGACCTGTATACTGGTAAGCTTTGGTAAGCTTCATATATTCCATTTTGAATTGATAAAATATTGACTGTTAAAATTGAGTATGTATGTTGTAACACCTAGAGCACTCACTAAAAATCTCTGCCCAAAGATATAGTGAGAAACACAGTACATAAATTATAGTGAAATATTAAGTAATGCTCACATAATCCCAAAGAAAGTAAGATCATGGAAACAGGAACAGAATACAAAGGGAAAAAACAAAATAAATAATAAAATGGTAGACCTAAATCCAAACATTTCAATAATTATATTAAATACAAATGGTCTCAACAAGCCAATTTTTAAGACAAAAATTATCAGAATTGATTAAAACACAGATGTATGCACACACACATGCATACACACTATCTAACCATATACTGTGCCAGGATAGCTGTAAGAAAGTAATTTAAAATATAATGGTATAGATGTATTAAAAGTAAAATGATGGTAAAAGAAATGTAAATTCGATGCACACTCTGCATACTCTCATAAACTCACAATGCTGGAGCAACTTCATAGTATCAGGCAAAATAGACAGCAGAGCAAAAGAAACTATCAGAGACAAAAGTAACATTAACTAACAAAGAAAATGTCAATTTCCCAAAATACATAATAATCCTAAATGTATATGCACCTATCAAGAGAGCTTCAAAATACATAAACTACAAAACAAAATAAAAACAAACACTGACAGAACTGAAAAGAAAAAGAGAAAAATCCACAATTATAATTGGAAACTTTATCATCTCTCCCAACAATAGATAGAATTAATAGACAACAAAATTAGCAAGGATATAAAATAACTGAATAATACCATCAACCAACTGGATCTAACTGACATGTATAGATCACTCCACCAAACCATAATAGGATAAATAAGGATCATTCACCTTGATAGATTATATTCTGGATCATAAAAATCTTTACCAAGTCTAAACAAATTGAAACCATAAAAAGTGTATTTCCCAATGATAATGGAATGAAATTAGAAGTCTATGAAAGAAAGCATAAAAAGTCTTCAAAAAATTAGAAACTAAAGAACACAATTATAAGTAACCCATGGATCAAGGGAAACTAGGAAACATTTTGACCAAAACTTAAAATACATCGTATCAAAATTAGTATGATGAAGCTAAAGCAGGACTTAGAGTACATTTTATAGCACCAAATACTTTCATTAGAAAAGAAGAAATACCTCAAATCAACAACCTAAGCTTCCATCTCAAGAAACTATTAAAAGAGGAGCAAAATAAACCCAAAACAAACAGAAGGAAAAAAATAATAAAGAGTAGAACTGAAAAGAATTACATGAAAAACAGAAAAACAATACAGAAAATCAATGAAACCAAAAGCTAGCTCTTTGGAGAGATCAATAAAATTAACAACCCTCTAGCAAGTAGAACAAAGAGAGAAGAAACAAATTACAGCAATAGGAAAGAAAGGGCAAAATCACTAGATAATTCCTTTAATGAGAGAATATCTAAATCTGTATATCCATATAATTGTATACTATACAGCAATAGAACAGAACAAATCTATTTGTGTTTAAAAGTCATAGAAGGGCACAAGAGGAAACAAAGTCAATTTTGTCCAGTCAATTTAAAAAAAACAATTAAAATTTTCACAAAAATATTTTACCATTTTCCAGAGTCACCAAAGATAATTTATGTTTATTTCCTCAAATTCTCGCCCATTGGATTATCATCATGCTTTGCAATGCCATCTATTCAATGATTATATATCTATTAATTTTAATTTTTGTATTAAAGTAAATTTAAGCATTTTACATATTTATTTTTCATTTGCATTTCTTACTTGTGAACTTGTCATTTAAATAATTGCCCCTGATTGCATTCCTCACTTGCCTTTTAATTTTCTTAATTACGTTTTTGCTCATTTAAAGACATTTGATGCATCAAATTCTTCAGCAGTTTTTGATATCTGGGTTTCTATCATGCTTAAGATAGCCTTTCCCTCTTCAATGTTACCAAAACAACTCCTTACAGTATGATTAAGCAATTCTAAATGTTCCTGTAATAATTTTTTTTTACATTTTGGCTTCTTATCTAGAAGCAAGACACAGATGATTTAAGTACTGAGTTGGCCAAAAAGTTCGTTTGGGTTTTCCTGTAGCATCTTATGGAAAAACTTGAACAAACTTTTTGGCCAACCCAACATGAAGCCTAATTTTATTTTTTCCAAATGAGTATCCAAATATCTCAAAAAAATTTCTTCAATAGTCTATTAGTTCTATCCTTATTTGAAATATCAGCTATACAACTAGCTAAATTTACACAATCCTATGGCTAGGCTTCTTTATTTAGGTTTTTTCTTCCATTCATCTTATATCAATTGTTTTAGTTATAGCTTTGTAGTATGTGTTAATATCTGGAAAGATACTTTATATCTCATTTTATTAATATAACTTTTTGAAAATGTGTTAGATATTGTTGCACATTTTCTCTATCATATGTACTTAAGAGTTTGTCAAATTCAATAAAAATGTTAATAAACATTAAAAATTAATAGTCCCTTTGGGAGTATCACATATTTAAATTAATTTGGGAAAATAGCTACTTAAACTATATTATATCTTCTCATCACAGAACACAAAATGACTACTTGGATTTTTAAAAGTATTTCAGTGAAGATTTATATTTGTCATGTGTGCTTTATAATTTTTAAATAGAATTAGTCCACTGTGTTTTCTTTAGGTGATTGTATGTTTCCACAATTGGCATTTTAAACACAATTCCTCCCTCAGGGTGAAGATGTGCATGGATGTATTGAAGGGCTGTTCACTGTATTACAGATTGCTCCCTACCCCATCCCAATGAAAAGGAGGTTCTGACATTCCATCCTTTACCCCTTGGGGTCCTGGAAGCTTTGTTGACCAGTACTGATGTCTTCAGAGGATGTGGTTGTTTGAGTGGAGCTCTATGTTGATTTTTTTTTTCCTCTTACTTGCCCAGATTGCTAACAACTTTCCACATTCATAGCTCTTCTCTGACACTTTCCAGTTTTCTTTTTTCACAGGTTTATTATCAGAAATGCCTTCTATCTCCCTATTACAGAAGCTATCATTATGGAAGTTGCTGTTTTCTTCATACCCCCTCACACTGTTTTAAAGATGTAATGATGACATAATCTTGTTCTTTCTAACATAGCTATCATAATAATCATTAATTACTACTAATTTCATAGTATTTCACACCTAGCTAAGACACCTAGTTCTATAACTGAAGCTTTAACTGAGACCTAGAACTAGAAGTAGACCAGAGGAGGATTCAAAAACTGGAGACATTTTCATTCTATTAGAGTGTGCCTGGCTCCTGCCTTCAGAGTAAACAACTCAAACTGGTTTTGCAAAAACCAACACATTTTATAATGACACTCTCTCCCTCAAGACCCTTGCCTTTAGAAGCTCCTGGCATCTAATCCCCACAAGCAGAGCTCAATCTATGTTTTCAATCTTGCCTCCCACTCTTGCCTATCCAATGCCTCTATCCCATACAGGACCTCATTTTCCCCACAAAAGTCCATGTTCAGTCCCATAGCTACAGCTTCAATCATGCTGTCCCCAAGCCCTACCTTCTCTTCTGAATCTCCTCAGGACCATCACAGGTTCTGCTTCCTCTGTAAAATCTTTGCCATCATTCAAAACTGTACCACTTGTTATGTCACATGCAGAACTCTCCGTTGAATGTGATGATTTTACAGGGGGCAAATAATTCTTATCTTTTCAAGTGCACATTTATTGTCACTTCTGTGCAGTTTACCCTCCCCAAAGATAGGAATCATGCATTAGTTTTGCAATGTGCATGAGAACCATGGTAAACTATAAAAGTCGTATAAAACAGCATGTATAAATGGTAAATGAAGAGAATATCTGAAACAGATATTATGGACAGCATTTTCTACTAAAAAAAATAGTAACTAACATGTATTGAACACTAGCTAAATGATAGACAGTACAAAGTGCTTTTTAAAGTAATTAGTCCTATCAATTATACTCTGAACAAATAACTATTAAACACCTACTGTATGCCAGATATATTTAAATATAGTTTTAAACCAGAGATGATCCCTACACTTATGGAGCTCATATTATTCTTCTACTAATACTCACCATTTTAATAACTATAGTAATAGTAATAATAGTAAAAAAAAACAATAGCAAGTCTAGTTTATAGAATGCTGCCTATATTTTTCAAACATTTGTACATATGTCACAAACACCCTAATAAGTGATTATTATCATGATTTCCTAGGTAAGAAATATGAGGTTTAGATTGGGCAGGTCACTTTTAAGCTCACTCCTTATTATATCTATGATAGTAAACATTATTGTCATGGTTCTTAAACATCAATGGCCATGTGACTCATGGCCATGTGACTCTGAAACCATGAAGTTTCAGAGTGACTTATTATATACATAGAAATAGGTAGAAACAATAATTCTGCAACAGAGCGTGTCATGCACCTCTGATGCAGAACTTGGTCCACAGTTTCCTCTGTGCTCCAGCACCCCAGGCCTCACTTCTCTCACTAAGGTACCAGTTCCACTGAGCCACAAGAGCTGAAAATGCTTTAGGTAAAAACTAAATTTTAAAATGAGATAGGGACACAGTATATTCTAATATAATTGATCTTCCTCTATCCTTATCGTTTTAATCTAAGACTTGCTTTAAGTTTCTGAGAATAAGCATGCACCGAGTCTTACAGTTAACTCTGGATCCACCTCTACATGACCTGCCAACCAACAATTCTTGTAGCGACTCATTTATTTGGACATTCATTGGGCACCTACAATATTTAGAAATTTGACTTGACAGAATGAGATAAAGGCATAAATAGGTGTAGATTCCCTCAGGGTTAATTAATGAGATCCACGTGTCACTTCTTATGCCAAGACCGAAGTGTATGTCTCCAATGTCCAGAGTAAGTGTTTTTTAGTTTTTTTGTTTTTTTTTCAAATCACTCAGATTCTAACTCACCCTCCATGCTATGACTCTTATCATAACTCTGTCTTCACTTTCTGTTCCCCACATGCTCCTCCTCCCCAAAACATGCTGTCTCTTCCCTCCATTTCCTGTCCTGGACCTCATTTTCTGCTGTTTTAACTTCCACATTTAGTTCTACACATGCTTCATCAATAAATCTTTCCCATTCATCTCCCTGAATATCTCCAATTCTGCTTCTGTCACTCTCAATCTTTAGAAAACTGTTAGGTTGCATGTCTGGTAGAAACTGGATAAAACCTTTCTGATTCTCTTCAATGGCATGATCCCATTTTCTCCACTTGCTGGTCACAACCCTCTCTAGTTCCCAAGGTATTGTTTTCCAACCCCTGCCCCACCTCTAACCTCACCCCAGCAGCAGGAACCTTACAGATGCAATGTAAGAGCTGGGTGCAGTCCATTCTTTGAAGCTCAGGACAGAGCCTACCTCTCTTCCAAAGAAAAAGCCTAAATGAAATACAAAACAATGATACCGCTAGATTCAAACAATCAGTTATTTTTAAAATGTGTTTTAGATTTAATTCATCTACCAATCAGTAATCAATCAAGCATGAAATATTGAGTATCTTAGTGTATAACAAAACTGCTGTGTGCTGGGGAAGATGGAAGTACCATCCATACCCTCGGGCACTGGTGAACACAGCTGAGAGAGACAATATAGCTGACAATAAAGGGCCTACATATGTTAGTTTTCTAAAGATGAACCTATTGAAAAAGAATCTATAATGTGAAATTATTAAATCAATCACAGAAACCATCTATAGTAAGAGATATAACCTGGGCTTGCCCATAGCACATCTATTTGGGGATTACAAAAAATGTCTTCTTTAGGCAGATGAATTAGGAAAGTGCACCTTTCTCTGTCTTTGAATACAGTTGTTTACCAGCTCCCAGCATGCTGAGTGGAAGGCCAGAAGGACTTGCGTCTCCCCCTTGCTCCCCAGCCTGAGTCCCTCCCTACAGGACACAACTCATTTAACTCTCTGTGCGGTGCTTCTGTCCTGGGCCCAGTGGGGATCCACAGATAGAGCTTCTGAGGCTCTAGAACGTCCTGAAATGGAATGCGAAGTGTAACGTTTATGAAAGTCTATGCTTATTCTCAAGAGACAGACCATAGTTTCCTTTGAATCCCAAAGAAGTCCATTCTAAAAATGTTGAAGAATTACCACTCCAGACAAAACCTTGCAGCTTCCTGGGTATTAGAATTGATAGACCTGGTTTTGCATTTTGATTTTTTCAACTTGTGAGCTGAATTCCTTTCCTCAAGCTACTTAAGATTCTCTCTTTATTTTTGTTTTGATGTTATTGTTGTTCTTATTTCATCTGCAGAGGTCAAATAAATATTCTTAATAGGTTTATACTCACAATGACACCTCCTCTCTCTGGTCACGACCATTCAAATGTACCTGAATGCAAAAGTTTAATTCATTAGATTTCACTGTTTTTGTGCTTTCTCAGAGCAGTTTCTGACTAAAAAGCAAAATCTATGTATCTGGATACATCTAAGGATAAATTTTTGCTCCTTTCTCCCAATTTTATCTACATACTCTGTTCTCCCTTTGAAGTCTAAAGTTTCGCTTTTAGGATTTGCATTTGGCTCTCTGCCCAAGGGTGAAACCTCACCATCTACCTCTCTGCAGTGCAGCTAAAGGGACATCTAATTCATAGATTCCAAACTATTCCTACCTTGCTCTTCTTTCACTCAGATCCTTGCTTCCTATTCTTCCCAACTTAATTTCCATGGAACTTCATTTTAATCACTCCTTTGATAAAATCTTAATTCCCTTGTCCCTTTTATCATATTCATTGGGCAATCCCTCAATCTGGTTAAATCTATCCTTCTGCCTATAGAGTGCCTGTATCTAAGCAACTGAAATTGTTCTAGAAACCACTGCTGGGGAGAATATAAATTTCTACCACCAATTTGGGAAGCAATTTAGCATTATCTTTAAATGCATGTCTACTCTATGAGCAAACAATTTCATTCTTAGGTGAGTAACTCAGAGAAATTGCACACATACAACAAGTGTTATGCATAAGAATGGCCATACAGCACTTCTGTAATAGCAAAAACAAAAGCTATACAGTGAGCGGAAAAAATGAATTACATCTCTAAGCAACAGTATGGATGTAGCTAATAAATATAATATGGAACAAAATGAAGTCACAGAAGAATACGTTCAATATGTTTTAAAGCTCAAAGCCATGCAAAGCCAGTTTTCGGTTTAGGGCTACATATGTAGGTAGTGACACTATATATATACACACAGCACACATATACCCACAAGTGTAGAATAGAGATCAAATTCAGAAGAGTGGTTATAGCTTCAAGAAAGAGAAAGGGGAAGAAAGGAAATGTCATGTAATTACTAACAAGATTTTCCTATCAACTTCTTAACTTGTTTCACTTTAAATATAAGACCATACACTTCAAGTGGGCCTATCCAACACTATCCAGAGGTCTTATGCATTTCATTAGTCAATTCACTCTTCCACTTTTTAAGGTAAGTATGTATAGAATCTTCTTTCTTCTCCTTTGACATCAAATCACCAACATACCTTCTCCTCACTCTCAGATCAGAGAGATGAGAAACTAAATTAAATATGGACTAATTCTGATTTTTTTTCTTTTAAAAATTCTATATTTTTCTTATGTAAAGTATTTCACCTTTAGAAGCCTAAAAGAAAATTGTATAAATAAATAAAGTTAACTTAAGATAATGGTTAATTCATATTTGACTGTATCTGAGGGTTAGAAATTGGAGGTGACAATTCCACCATCCTCCCTTCCCCAACTTTTAATCTAAGGAGAGAAGAGGTACAAAACTGATTAACCAAATCAAGACTTAAACCACCAGCTTTATTAATTGTGATTAATCAATAGTTTCTGGTAAATTGTGTTAAAAGAAATGGCTACAGTTTGAAGACCCAAATAGGGCATCATTGTCCATTAACAATTAATTGGAGGTCAGCTGAGTCCACAGGAATGCAGAGACCTCATTACCCTCCAACTGAAAATGGGGAGGTTAAAGTTTGGCTCTTCCCTGCATGGAAAGGAGAACCTCCTATAAGGGAGAAAGAAGCAGATGAAAGCCCTATATGCTGATGACCAATCCAGGAGATAGGCAGGTACTAGACAGAGTCAGGATACATGTGTGCATTACTGTCAACAGGTCCCACTAAACATCTGACTCTGATGAATCTAATTGGTTGCTCCTCTTTCTATGGAGAGGGACCAGTGAGAAGAAAAAGAGGACAGTAGTTACATTTTCAGTCTTCCCAGAAGGTAGAAACGTTGTCAGAAAGTCCCTTATTTCTTGTCCAGGGGAAGGAACATTGGTACAAGATAAAGAACCTCTTCTACCAGTCACACCTGGCATTAGGCTTTAATTCATTAAGTAATATTTTATTAATTGTTTTGTTTTTCCTAAGAGCTTTGAGCTCCCTTTATTGTATTTTATTGTAGTTTATAAATCTAAAGACCTTCAGGATACTATCTGGGTTTCAAACATTTCAGTCATAAATGACTTGCTCAAGTATTGTTTTCTATATTAATAAAAAACTGCAGATGTGATCTTCCTGCCCCAGAGCAGGAGGTAAAGAAGTGTATCATATGGAAGACTGAGCTGCTCCTAAGCTCTTCCTTAACACTGTGGTTGTGTTTAATTTCACCACCTCTTATTTTACTGACTCCTCAATGTGAACAAGCCTTCTCTTCTTTGTCTCTTTCTTCTTAAATTAGAAGTAAATTCTAATTAAGGATAATGGCTCATTGTGTCCTGGTTAACCTAGGCATTCCTGGAAGGTGACAACAAACACGCACTTCACCCTCCCTTCAGTCAAAAGCCACATTCCCCAATCTCATTAATAATAAACCTGTGCCTCTCAACCAGAGTGTGTGTGATTTGCATTTAAGAAATAAATTGTGCTCCAGGACAGTTCATTCACCCAGCAGGGCTTAGTCCCCTGTGACATCCCAATTCAGGACAGCAAGGGAGGAAATGATAGAGGCACCTGGAATACATTCATTCAGTGCATATTTGCTAAGCACCTGCTATACTTAAGGCAATGTGATTTATTGGGGGAAGAGGAGCATGAAAAGATATAAAACCCAGATCCTGTCTTCAGACAGCCTTACTTTTAAAATAGCAAATAAGCATTGCAAAAATCCACCAAAATGACAGACTATGACAAATGTCATTATGAAAGATATCTCAAAGATGGTAGAGAGAACTTTCAAGTTGACTATCAGTAATTTTACACCCCAATATAAAACTATCATCGCCATCCCACCCCAGTGACCCCACTCCTTAAAAGAAGCTCAATTACAAGGAAAGTAGTGTTTAAGTTAAATTATACCTATGATGTGGGAGTGTGCTAGAATATACTAGCTCAAAAGAGAGGTAATGGTAATTCCAGTAATATAAGACAATGTGAGTTAAAGGTCCAGAGAAACAGAAAAATTCAGTAGAGAAGCCAGACTGAGAAGACCTACATGAGAAATATGACTTAGATTTGGACCTTCACTAAGACAAAAAGTAATAGCCAAGAGTTTGCATTATCTTCTCACAGTAACAATTTGTGAAGCTGAAAGCAGAACTGCATGGCAAATTTGTGAATGTAACTGGCTTTACAGTATGGATGAGGGGCAAGGGGAGCTTCAGGTGGGCTGCTATAATGAGCTGAAGCTATGATGCTATAACAGCAGATACTCTTGATGGGTGAAGTTTAGTAAAAGTACATGCTTACTAGTTTACAGCCAATTAAAAGTTGGAAATAAAGCTTGATTATTGACTTCTGTGTGTCTAATTAGAATTGAAAGATTAGGATGTATTAGGGTGATAGTTTGAAAAAAATCAGTATAAACCTCTCTCAAACTTCATTTTGTTTCAGTTGTAACTAATAACAAGCTAAGGGGAAAAAAAATCACAAAATTTAGGCATCACTAGCTCTCTCTTAAGCACTTCTAGAACTCTTTCTGTTAAGAGGAGATGCTAGGATGAAAATACCTGTTCCTCCTGATCCCTCAGAGACTGCAAGTCACCAGACCTAGGAACAAGATCAGGCATTTCCCGATTGTGTGTATCTCGGTGCGTATATTTGCCTGAGAGATTCTGTATAGATTTTATTTGAGAGGTGGAGAGGAGGAGATGGCATGTGGTAAGGAAGGAGATGAAGAAAACTGCTGACTCAAACCAAAACTTAAACAAAGGACGTTTCCTGTTGGGAGTTAGGGCCTCCTGGGGCAGGTAACACAGGTGATGCCTTTTGTTTTGAAATGTCTGGAAGTCATTTATGGAGTCTGTAGGCGTGTTTCACTGCAGTCCTTGACTTGGTTCCCATTGTTCAAAACATTTTGTGTGTATAAATGCCTTACCTTTAATGAGTGTCCAACTCATATTAATGGAGTGATTGCATGAAAAAATATATGACTGAGTAATAAAAAGCAGAGAGTACTGAGGCCTAATCAACCAGGTCATAAGGTCACATGCAAACTCTGACTTTGGTTTATGGGATATTTCATGTGGAAGAATCTTCTCTCCCTTTTGAGATTTGGACTCTCTAAGAAAAGAAATATGAATTTGTCTGGTCCTATACCCTTTCCCCGCAAAATAGCTTGTCAAGAATAGCTCTTGGTCCAATATGAAACAAAGGGAATGTGCTTCCAAATAGCAAAAATCCATGTCCTCCTCTCTCTTTCTCTATCTCCATCGTTTCTTTGCAAGAATTTGTGATGACTTCTGGAGTAGAGAGGTTATGGGCAGGGGTAAGTGAGATATTTTCCAGAATCAGTATGAACTTAATGGCTGAACTCTTCTTCTGAGCCAGTATCTCACTGTGTACTAGTGACCTGAAGTCTGGAAACACAAAGTACTCCAAAAACTCATTAACGGACACTGTGGTGTCTCCACCTTTGCTTTGGTTGAGACCGAAGTAGCTCCAGATTTGTTCCAAATGACTCCAGTCCAATATCTCTACAACCAAATAAAGATTTTGATAGTCTTCTGTTGTTTGACTGTGCTTCTGTTTCAAAAATCATTTTCAGTTTTCAAAAAGATAAACACAGTCCAAATGGCTCCATTATCAAAGCTAAACTTACCAGTCCACAAGCTTAAGAATGGAAAATAGATGGCTATTTGAAATGGCAACCTAAAACTTTATTCTTTACACCTTTCACACAACCCTGTCACTAAATTATTGGAGTAGGTTGCCTGTTGGCTTCTATTTCATCTTCATTTTATATTCTGAGGATAATTGAACTCTAAGAGGATGGGTGATTTCTTTAAGACATAGGTCCCTTCTGGCTCTAGGTTTTATAACTTTGTATCCCTCACAAATCAATAAATCTTTATGTTATAATGTTGAAAATAATAACAACCCATTGTTCTGATGTCAATCTTATGGCAACCTAGAATTTTAACAACAGGAATAAAATCTGGAATTAAATGAAATGTAGCTCATTGGTTTAAACAGTGATAATCAGATATCAAATCATAACTCCTAAGTATGGTCATCATGACACAATGGCACTTACATTATTACTAAATCTTACAAGGATAACATTTAACTCCCCAATCCCAAAGCATATTAAAATCATCAGACTGAAAGAAAAAGGCAGCTCAATAAATCACACTCTCAAAGCAGGAGGTGCTATCAATAGCTTTAGAGTGAGAAAAAAGAAAATTTTAGAAATTTTCACAAGAACGCCAAAACACAGCCCCGGGGTCATTTATTCTAGAAGCAAATTGAAAATTATATGAAGTAGATGACAATAATTGTTTTGAAAACTATTAAGTATACTACCCTTTTTAAGAAATCAAAGAAGTAGAACACATTTTAACTATATAATCATCAAAATGAGTAAACTATTCTAAAAGTTCTGGTAAATCAAGTATTTATTTTTAACACATTTTTAAACATTTTGGAGAATGTTATTTATATGTAATAGATATTTCCACAGTTGTGACTGATCAACAAAGTTTTATATATAATTTTTATATTATATATTTTTTATAACATATAGATTTCTGGATTTTTAAAAAATTGCCATTCTCCTTTCTAACTTTCTGGGCTCAATTCCACTTGAATGCTTTCTATACATCTATTCTTGGCTTCATTATGAGCTCTCTCTCATCCACAGTGTGGTTTAAATTTAGGGGTTCTAGTAAACATGGAAAACCTTAAGAAAAACCCTCTAAACCATGCCATTTCATTAATTAACTCTTCACCTTTCCAACTAAATAATGACAGCTATTCCAAACATAAGATGTTATCAGATATCAAGAAATGGCATCCGTAGTTCAGAAGACGATGCAAGATTCTAGGTGGGAGGAACCTTGGTGGGGCTGGAGTTTTCAGTGCTTAGGTAGGTCAGGAGAAGAAGCAGGATCTACCCTTGGTAATGGCAGATGTAATCAGGAAGAGAAGAGCTGGA
Organism: Monodon monoceros; assembly: GCF_005190385.1. Taxonomy (NCBI): domain Eukaryota; kingdom Metazoa; phylum Chordata; class Mammalia; order Artiodactyla; family Monodontidae; genus Monodon; species Monodon monoceros. Next base: position 35,466,741 of record NW_021703765.1, read on the forward strand.
GGAGGTTGGGTATGGAGGGAGGATGTAGACCATGAATTGTTTCTTCAGAGAAAGCAGAATTGAAAATGATAACTATGACACCTTCCAGATTGCAAAAACTCTGGGATGGAGATGATAAGGTGGGTGGGGGCCTGCCTTAAAATTTTGTCAAAAGGGCAATTCTGCAACAATTTAAAGCTTAGCTCAGTCTCTTACCACTGCACAATCTAAAATCTATCTGGGAAATAGTTGCTGTCCACACATTCCCCTTACGGCCCAAGGGCACATGTTTTACAGTTAATTGGCGATGGTTAACATCAGTGTTTAGGTTCAGGAGAAGATCAGTTGGGACCAAGGTTAGGGGATAGCCTTTTCCCAGGGTTAAGAGACACTTTTTTTTTCCTGGGGAACAGTGTGAAAGTATCTATCCGCCAACAACGATTCTGATATTCCGAGTTAATTGGCCATGGGCTTTTTCCCAAAATGGTACAGATGAACCTATTTACAGGGCAGGAATAGAGACACAGACACAGGGAACGGATGTGTGGACACAAGGGGGAGGTGGTGGGGGGATGAACTAGGAGATTGGGATTGACATATGTGCACTGCCATGTGTAAAACAGATAACTAGTGGGAACCTGCTGTAAAGAGCAGGGAGCTCAGCTCAGTGGTCTGTGGTTACCTAGATGGATGGGATGAAGGATGGAGGGAGGTCCAAGAGGGAGGGGGTTTATGTATACATATAGCTGGTTCACTTCATTGTACAACAGAAACTAACATAGCATTGTAAAGCACATATACCTCAATTAAAAAAAAAAGTTTTGTGGAACCCACTGGTGTCCTACTCTTAAACAGAATAGACCAACTGCTGTTTGTGGTTTGGCTTATCTAGACCTGGTCAGATCTGCTGCCATTTGGTGGAGAGCAGCTTTAGAAGAGGAGCTTGCTGAGAACAGTGTGTATGTAAGACAGAGTGTGTCTAATTCTGGGACTGGGGAGGGGGGTTGGTTTCTAGAAGTAAGAAATATTGAGTCAGTGTATCCCTTCCTCCTACCCTCCACATTCTCTAAGCTCAGATATCAACTCCTGTGAAAAGCTTTCCATTATGCCCAAGTCCAATTTAGATATCTCTTCTTTGTGCTCCCGTGATGTTACAGTAGTTTTGATGCCCTCTTATAATTGCCTAAGTGCTTGTCACTATCTGTATTCTTCACTACCTTTGGGTAGAAACTGGCTCTTTGACAATGTTGGGTCCCTAGTTCCTCAGGTATGTAATATTTATTGCATGCCTTAGGAAGTAGGCAATAAATATTTGTTGAGTGTGTGGGTACCTAAATCAAACCACCTCCATGGCTGCCTACTCTCTCTATACATCCAGCCACCTGGCCGTGGCCTCAATTCTGTCTACTGAGATCGAAGATGATGATAGTGTCACCACCCATGTGTCACCATGTTACTGACCACAATCTGCTCTCAACCTACCTCTTCCTCAAGCACCAACTCAACCACCACCTTTTCTATTGAGCCATGCCCAGCTGCTCCAGGTCAAAATAATGTCTCCCTTCTCTGATTTCTGGCACTCAGTGTTTGGAATTTATACAACTAACTCTTGATATGACACACTTTCTTTTGTGTGATGTCTGTGGGTCTGGTTTCTGTCCTCCCACGTAAGGTCCAAATCTTATCTTTTTCTTTTTCTCCTTTTGTGCATCTAAGCACTGTCTGGACACAGAGAGCTCCTCCAAACAGTACTGACTGGCATAAAATGATCCTAGTCTACATGAAAGCATAAATTCTGAGGGCAAGCAAGTTCTACCTGTATTTGCACTGGAGAGACTGGCTTTCTGGTGATGAATAAACCTGCTGTGGCAATGGATATGCGAAGAGTTGGAACGTAATTGGCAGAGGCAGAACTGTCCTTTTGTTATTTTGTTATAAATAAACTCCCACAGTGGAAACTTGTTAACCTCAGTCCTTGCTTTCACATCTACTTATATGCAAGACCTCCCTCAACAAATCAATCTTTACACTGCAGTGACACTCTCTTGAAAAGATACGTTTGGCTTAGCCACTGTTGATATTTGTTCTTGAAATCTCGGTTGTATGTGATGGTACACTCTGAGAGCAGAAATGGAGACGCTTAGTTTATATGCACAGAGGATGGCCAAGATGCAAACAGAAAAAGACGGTCCACAGCAGGGCAGCGGGGGTGGCGGGAGCTGAACAACACTTAATATGTTGTGATGTTATTGAATCTATGAAACTCCTGTTCAATAGCTAGTCAAAGTAAATTTAGAAGGACACAGGAAAGGGATTTATTTTTTTATCATTGTAAAAATTATTTCGTATGCTGTTGGTCATGGTCTAATGGTGCCCTTTTGAGGTCCCAGTGCCCTTAGAATCCCAAATAGCACCACTGATAGGGTTAGATGTGGTTTGTTCAATATATTTAAGTCTCCAGAGAACTACAGTTTTGTTGGTACTTTGGGAGTGGGCTCTCTTGCTGTGTTTTATTCTGAAAAGAATGAACTAGAGAGCTTGACACTCTCTCAAGGTAAATTACTTGATCTCTTCTCCTCTAGTGCATAATTTTATTGAGAATTTCCCAAATTGGGCTGCAGTTATTTACATACATATCTGTTTTGCTCATCAGACAGTGAGTGTTTGCATCAAAGACTGTATCTTATTCATTTTTTTTCCCTAATAGAGTGGCATAGTTCCCAGCACATATGAGACCCTCATGAAATGTTTGCTGAACAAGAAGACATCTTAATATCCATGAAAAAACTGCCTATGTAAGGGAATAAATAAAATAGGTAGATGAAAGCTATTTTGAGCCAACTTAAGAAAAATTCAGACACTATTAGATAATTAATTAAATTTTAATTTTCCTTTAAGTAGTCTCCAGAGAAACATGCTATTTTAGAATTGTACCCCCTAGATTACGATATTGTGTAAATATTTCCTGTGGGCCTGCTTTTACGTTAGATGGCATGGGAGAAAAATTGAATAAAACATGGCCTCTGCAGCAAAAATATTGGGTACCATCTGGAGAGAAAAGGCCCAAGAAAGAACCCAGTGAAGAACTCAGTGAAGTATAATGGGAATCAAAAGAGGTCAGAATAGGAGAAAATTACATGAGCCACTGCTATCAGGAAGGCATTAGGAGGAGCTAAAAATGCATTGCAATGAAGTCAGTTTATAAATGATGTGGGTGAGCATTAACTGAATCATGCTGCTATTTTATAGAAGATTCAAGATAGGAATGTTAGACATTATTTCTTGCAAAGAAAATTCTCTTCAGTGCTGTTGGAAAACCCTCAGATCATCAGGTTTTCTTTAGGTTTATTAGTGAACAAGCTTGTCTTCAGAAAGACAGTGTGGTGTTCTGCTAAGGAAAGCTGTGCTGAATCTAAAGACCTTGATGCTTTCCCTCAAATCTACTGTTAGCTGTGTGACCTTGATAAAGTTAATTAACCTCTCTGGACCCCACTTTCCTCTTTTAAAATGTTGACATCAGAAAAACCTGCCCAGACTTCACCCTAAGACATGGCAATCTTTAAATTATGAAAGAAAAATCACCTCTATAAAGACAGGAAGTGACCTCATCCTTCAGCCTTTATAGGACCATGTCTCAGACAAAAAGTGAGAGAGCTGTGTAATTGCTGTTCTTCTGCACAGGTACTGATTTTTCAGGCATTCAGGACACTTTCTCCCACCACTCAATCTTTGTTTACATATGGAAGTCAGAAATTCTTAGAACACATTCAAGCATTTATGTGTGCATATTCTGGCATGAGGAAGAGAGTTCTCCACAAGCAGAATCTCACATGTCACAAGGGAGTGGGATCAGGGGAAATGTCAGAAGAGCCTGGATTAATGGATACATTGACAATTTCATTTTTTATCCATCTTTCAGTTTGGAATATAACTAAGACAATAGGGGTAGGAGTAAATTCAAATTCTGTAGCAGTAGTCTACAGTAAATGCATGTCTGATGGAAAGTAAGAACTGGGGTCAGAGCTGCTTTAGAGTAAACCAAGAGAAATCTTAAACAATATATATTTGTAGTTAGTTCTGTGTGGCTGAAGTCCACCTACTCAAAGATGTACAAACAGGAAAAAATAGAATAAAAGGAAGGAGGATCTCTGGAAATCATCAACTATAGAATCAAGAGATTGGATAGGTTAAACGAATGTGTGACCTCTTCTAAAAAGAGCAGAGGTCCCTAAGGAGGGATCTATCAGGCTAATATGCAAATTCTAGAAAACAAAAGGAAAGGAAGATTGATACAATATTAGTACATAGAAGAAAATAAAAATAAAATTCAAAAGCCTGATGGAACATGTAAAAAGAAGAATTGATTTTAAATAACTAGGATTCAATCACTGATTTGAAGGACAAATTAAGAAAATAACACAGATAGTAAAGACCAAAGTCCTAAAATAGATCATAATACATGTAGAGAACCCAAAATAGGCATGACATGTACAGATAAAAAGTGTTTCTAAAAAAGAGAAAAGAACAATGAAAGCAGAGAAAAACATCATTCCAATTGGATTTTTTTCTTTAAACTTGACAAAATGACTCTAAACTTCATGTGGATGAATAATAGAAAATAATAGCCAAGACAAATTAGAAAAAGAAGAGTATTGGGGGGAATTTGCCTCACTATATAATAAAACATTATAGATTTCTAGTGCAAGATTGCATACCCAGCAGGTTCTCACTTCACGTTTCTCTAAAATCTCCACTGAAATACTGAGATGAAAGCTTTGAGGTATGACAAGGAATAAACCAATAATAGTGATGAGGAAAGGCAGCAGCAAATATGAGAGAGCACAGAAATCTGGGGAACATGAAAATGAATGGGAACATGTTAGCAGACAATATGAGAGGAATGAAACTTACATGGCCTGGCAGAATCTAGAAAGGGCTGTGGACAACATGGAACATGGTTTGCCTTTCAGATCCTGAATGGAGGGTCTTTGGGCTCAGTGGACACACACACGGTAGACAGCAGGTGTGAAAGATAGGGCTGACCACAAAAAAAAAAAAAAATGTTGATTAAAGTTTTGTGAATAGAGCAGTTGAATAGGGTGACATTTCCACCCTTGTCCCCATCTACTCTAATGTGTTCTATTTCCTTGAGTTAGATAAAGGCAGCCTGACATGTATCCCTAGGCACAACAATAGAATATTATTCTCAACAGAAATGGAGTGAATCATTGAAGAAACTTAGAATGGTGATGTTGAAACCTTGGAGTAAATCCTTCCTCATCTGGCATTTGGGAACCCTTAACTTTAGAGTCAGTATCATCTCATTTGGCGGAAATTAAAAGAAAGTTATCAAGAGAAATTAAATAGCCCAACAGACAAAACATCTAATACTGGTATGTAAGGTCTCTCTATCATAACAAAAACCCTAAAGCAAGATTTTAGCTCCAGGAAAATGAGGGTACAAAGCAAAAAACTGGAACCCAAGAGACCATTCAAGACATGTCCTAGACTGACAGCCTTGTAAGCAGGCTTAGAGAAGACCCAGGCCAGGATAGACCAAGAGGACAGGGATCTTCCAAAACAAAGGCAATTTGGAAAAAAGTGGTAATTGATAGAATAACTGATGTAGTGGTGCCTCAGTCCATGCAGGCTGCTACAACAAAATACCATGGACTGTGTGGCTTATAAACAGACTTATAAATTAATTTCTCACAGTCTAGAAGCTGAAAAGTACAAGATCAAGTCAGCAGAAAATTCAGTGTCTGGTGAGAGTCCACTTCCTGGCTCATAGACAGACATCTTTTTGTTAAGAAGATGAAGAGGCTAGAGGAAAGTAATATAAAAGAATTAAATTTCCAGTCCTAAGAGCAGGAAATTAGTTGATAATGTCTAAAATAATAAATAAAAATTATTCTTTGTGTTCTTTGAGATTGGGAGTTTATAAGAAATATACCTCCGCAAAAGGACTAAAAATGGTTCCCTCTGGAGAGCAGAACTGGGGCATTGAGGAAGATGGGCCAGGGCAAATGACTTTTATTATAAATAATACTCTTACTTTAGGAGATACTTTCCAGATATTTTTGTTTCGTTAATGTTTTAATATGAACTAAAAATCTACTTTATTAAAATTAGTTTTTATTTTTATTAGGATCATGTTAATTTTCAGTTTAACTTAGAGAAAATTTCCATGCTTATGACTGTGAGCACTCCTATCCAAGAACGCTGTTCCTTCTTTTCAAGTCACTTCTATGTCCCTCAGAAGAATTTTGCTATTTATGTGAAGAAACACCAAAAAATGAATGAAAATAGAGTTAAAGGCCTTAAAATAGATTTCATAAGATAAATAACATAACAATGATCAAATGGATCCATCATCCTCATTAAAAGTAAACAACTGAGTTTAATACACCCATGGATAGAAACTTCGTTTAGAACATAAAATAAAAGCCAAACCTCTGTTGAATGAGAAAGAAACACCTACAACAAAGTGACTTGGAACTGACGACAGACTTATACAAAGGAAAAGATAGCAAGTATCACCTTCCTAGTGATAGATAGGTTTGAATTCAAGGTAAAAGGGACAAAAAAGGCACTTTTTAATTATTGAATGATAAAAAGTCAAATGCACAGAAATTTTTAAGAAACTATTAATTTTTAAAAATTAATTTAAATTATCCATTAATTTCACATACACAGCATAGAGCAAAAACCACTGGTAGTATACAGGAGATTGAGGAAAAAACATATTCACATCAGAAGACTGTAATTTACCTCTCTCAGTCTATAAAGGCTGCATATACTCCAGACCAGTAATTGTTCTCCAGAATGTTTGCACTAATCTACTTTCTCACCAAATGTGCAGGAGGGACCTGCCTGTCCATACCATTCACCACCAACATTTAGGATTATCTAGCTTTTCCAATTTCTGCTGGCTCTAGTAGATGCAAAATAATATCTCATGTTTTGTGTTTTATTTTACATTTCACTGTTTTCTAATAGCTTTGAATATATTTGCTTATGAATTTCAGTTTTTTGGCTTACCTCATCCACAAATTTCCTGTTTTTATTATTTTTCCATTTTTTACTTGAGTTTCTGACCTGTTCTAATTGACTTTCAGGAGTTACTTACAATTCCTAGATATATGATCCTAATCCACAGCCAGTATCAGATATCCTAAATATCTTCCCAATTGTGTCACTTGCTCTTTATTTTTGCCTATGGTGTTCATCATTGAATGGAAAAACAATTTTAATTTAATCAAATTGATCACTTCTTCCTTATGGCTTGTGCCTTTTTTTTTCTTTCTCATTTTACTTTATTCAGGTATAAAGTATATACAACAAAATGCATTCATGTGTAACTACTACCACAATCAAGACATAGACTATTTCCATCAACCCAAAAGGTTCCTTTATACCCCTTTCAGTCACTTTTCACCATTCCTAACTCCAGAAGACTTACTGATAGGCATTCTCTCACTGTAGGTTTGTTTTGCCTGTCCTAGGAGTTCATATATATAAGGAAATCATCCAGTATGTACTCCTTTGTGCCAGGCTTCTTTCACTTAGCATAAGAGGTTCAAATATAGTGGTTTCTTTTTTATGGATACAGCACAATTTGTTTATCCATTTGCTTGATGATAGACATTTAATTTGTGTCCAGTTTTCAGTTATTATCATTAAAGGGACTTTGAATATTTTTGCCCAAGTCTTTTTGTTTAAAAAAGTTTTCATTTCTTTTTTAATAAACATATTTTATTGTCTGAAAAATGTATGTATAACTTTATAAGAGACTATCAAAATGTTTTCCAAAGTGGTTGTACCACTTTAACTCCTGCTGACAAACTAAAAGGGTATTAGTTACCCCAGATTCTTACCAAGATAGGGTATGATTAGACTTTTAAATTTCATTACATATAGTAGGTATGTACTGCCATCTCATCGTGATTTTTAATTTGAATTACCCTGAAGACTGGTGATGCTGAGAATATTTTCATGTGTTTATGATTATCTTCTTTTGTGCTGTAATTAGGTCTGCACAAAAGTTCTTTGATAGGTAAGTTTTGCAAATATTGTCTCCCAATCCGTGGTTTGCCTTTGAATACTTTAATGTTATCTTTTGGAAGACAGACTTTTAAATTTTTTATTGTTAAATTTATCATTTTATTTTCTTATATAGTTCTAGGAAATTATTGCCCTACCACAACTTCAAAAAGGCACTCCTTATGTTTTATTTTTTTTGAAGTTTTATAGCTTTAGCTTTTAGATTTAAATTTATGAAACATTTCAAGTAAATTCTTATAAATGGTGTGAAGTCAAGGTCAAGATACATTTATTTTCCCAGAGGATAACCAGTTGTCCCAGGAGCATATGGTTAACAGCCTCACTTCTCAACATTGGGAATATTTGTCCCATTTTTATTTTTCCAATACTCTCTGCTGATCTATTGATCAATATATTAGGCCTTAGGCAAAAAGCAAACTCTTGACCGATGTAACTTTATAGTAAACTTGAAATCAGATAGTGTAAGTCTTCCAATTTGGTCAAATTTTTAAAGCTTTTTGGCTACTATAGGTTCTTTGTATGGCACATAAATTATAGAAATATGTCAATTTATGAAAAAATCTTGCTGAGGTTTTGATTAGAACTGTGTTGAATCTATAAATAAATCTGGAGAGAATTTACATGTTAACAATATTAAGTCATGATCTAAGAACATGGACTATCTCTCTATTTTTAGATGTCTACTTTAATATCTTTTGCGATGTATGGTTCTCAGTGTACTGGATTTGCACATATTTTGTTAAATTGATCCTTAATTATTTTCTGTTTTTAATGCTATAGTAAAATAGTTTTTAAAGTTTATTTTCCAATAATTTTTGCAAAAATATAGAAACTGATGGTTATATTGACTTGGTATCCTGAGACCCATTTAAACTCTTATTGGATTTTGGTATATCTCCTAGGATTTTCTGAATAAACAATCATATCATCTGTGAATAACGACGGCTTACTTCTTCCTTTCTAATCTGAATGTCCTTCTTTGGCATGCCTTATTGCACTGATTAACACTCTTTGTACAATGTAAAATTCAAGTGGTGAGAGCAGACAACTTTACTTGTCTCTATCCTAGGGAGTGAACCATTCAGTTTCACCGTTAACTCTGTTACCTGTATGTTTATCAGATTGCAGAAGCTCCTTTCTAATCCTGGTTTACTGAGAATTTTTAAAATGAATGTCTGTTGAAATTTGTCAAATGTTATTCTGAATCTATTAAGAAGATTGTTTTTGGGCTTCCCTGGTGGCGCAGTGGTTGAGAGTCTGCCTGCCGATGCAGGGGACACGGGTTCGTGTCCCGGTCCGGGAAGATCCCGCATGCCGCGGAGCGGCTGGGCCCGTGAGCCATGGCCGTTGAGCCTGCGCGTCCGGAGCCTGTGCTCCGCAATGGGAGAGGCCACAACAGTGAGAGGCCCGCGTACCGCAAAAAAAAAAAAAAAAAAAAAGAAGATTGTTTTTATCTTTTTTGTTCCAATAATACTGAATTATGTTGTTTGACTTTTAAATGTTAAACTAACATTCTATTCATAGAACAAACTTCCATTTGTCAAACGTAATATCCTTTATCTATATATTGCTGTATCTTTCCATCCGCTCTTGTTTCTGCTTTTAAATTTTTATTTTTGAATTCGCTATCAATTGTATATCGCAGGCATTGAACTACACATTTCTAATACCTTAATATTTTTACTTTTATATATAGAATTTTAACCTAGAATCCATTTTTGTATGTGGTGTTAGGTAGTGATCCAGTGTTGTTATTCTCCATGGTATAGACCAGTTTTCCAAAGCTGTTTAAGAATTTGTGTTTCCTCCCATTGATTTCTATTGCCACCTTTATTGTATAGTATGCTTCCAAATGTATGTCAGTGTCTCTGTTACTAATGATGTTTCACTGATCCATTTTTTTCAGTCCTTATAAGAAAACCATACTCTTTTGTTTCACTATTTTAATACAGCTTTATTTTTTTCTTACTTACTTGCGTGATTATATACTCCCTCTCACAAACTTTAATATTCTTTTATAAATTTATTTAGTTCTTCTTGGACTTTTATTCTTTGATCTAAATTTTATATTGTTTACTGAGTTAAACAGTAAATGTAACTGAATATTTTAGTGGAATCACATTTTAATTATAGACTAAATTGAGAAATAATTTACATACAAATAATGTTTAATTATCTCATCCAAGAACAATGACTTTTCATTTACTTAAGTTATCTTCTGGGTACTTTCTTCACATTCTAAACTTTTTAAATAAGAGGTGCTATTATTTTGATTAATTCTTATGTATAATATTGGGTTTCTGGGGAACTGTATTTTACTTTTTACTTATAATTTCCAGGTGATTATTGCTGGTGGTAAATTTTTACTAGTTTATCTGGTTAAGAAACTAGTTTACTTTGTTAAATTTAAAGTTCATCATATATATGCATATACACGATAACAGTATGCATACACATGATAAAAGTTACTGGTACTTTCTAAAAAATACCAGTAGCTTTATAGGGTTTTCAGAATGATAAGCACATTATCTGAAAATAATGACATTTTAATTTTCCCCTGATTTCATCACTTTCCTTCCAGTAAATACCTTTAAATCTTTATGTCTTCTTCAGGTATTCTTTCACTTGTTTCTTCCATGTTTTAATATATTGAACTCACATCATTAGTTATAAATAGCTTTCAAATTCCATTTATATCTATGCCATAATGTGTTATTTAAAGGCATGTCTGTGAATTTGTGTGTGTATGCATGCACTTACAAATGTTCGGGTGTTTTCATTTCCAGATGTATAGATTTTTATTAGACCAAAAATCTGAGATGATAATTATTTTTAAATTGTTGTCAGAAAACTCAGTGTGAATGACATTAACTTCTAAAAATTACTTTAGATCTGAGTGAGAAAAGGGCTGGACTGTCCTGGTTATTCTCCCTTTATTTCCCTATATCCCATCTTTACTTCTGTGCTACTGTGTGCCTTGAGAGATTCACCTCTGTGGACTAAGTCACTCAGGATCTCTGGCCTCCAGCTTCTAATTAGGTTTGTCAAATGGGAGATACTGGCAAAAGGTTACAGTGAAGGAGCAAAGAGAGAGGTAGGGTATTTACTCCCCACTTCTTCCCTGCTCTGTTACAGTTGCTCTGTGTCTCCATTCCTCTAAGGCTACTGATCCTGAATGGTTTCCCCTTGACTTCACTCATCATCCGTGACAAGTCACACCATTTTCTCTTACTGACTTTTCAGACTAAGGTCAGTAATTCCTTCCTGCTATTGCTGGCTCCTGGGTGTCTCACCAACGTTTGTTGATTTCCCTAACTCCATCCACATGCCTGTAAAAATTGGGCAAGTCCTTTTTCAGTGTGTCCTGTATTTCCTCTCAAAACTCATCCTGATCCATACTCAACAAGAAGTGCCAAATAAAAACATGGTGGCACAATTTAGAATCATCAAAACACTTGATTAAAAACAACAAAACAAAGGAAAGGTGGTGAATTCCATTCCAACATTCCATCCCCTTAAGCCTTCTCTACACATGTCGGGAGAGCTGTAGCACCTCAATCTTGAGAACTATGGGCCATTTTTCAATGTGTGCTTTAAGTAACCAACTCAACAGCAGTTAACAACACTCCCAGGCACTTGAGTTAGTATAGTAAATATGGAATTTTAAGGATGTGCTTCTTATCTCTATATATTTGCCTAATTCATTCCTTTGAAATCTAATTTGGCAGATCCTGAAACTCTTTTTGGTGCATATATTCAATATTACCTCTTTCAATTCTGTGTTCAGAATTTACCTTCTTACAGTACTATAAGCAATGGAAATTGGTGCAGAGGGCTGTGAGGGAAAAAAAAAAGCATTCATGTGTAAGTCAACTGCTCTATGTAATTTCACCAATTTTTAAAAATTTTCTTTCTGCCCCCCAAAGGATCATTCAGATTATGAGAAGACCTCCTTCCAAAGAGACATAAGGATTCAAAATTCTCAGATTCATCTTCATCTGCTCAAATATTTTCTTCCAAGATTACAAATTATACTTTTCCCTCAGCCGATACCCTTACATAGCATATGAGCTTGATGTGGTATCTATTGCAACTCAGAAATATGTACATCCAGAACTTATGTCTAATTTTTTTCCACACCTTGTCTATGGCTGAAAAACAAAGGGTTTCCCTTAAGACCACCTTAAAAGCTTTCTGATTCTTTGTCATGCCCTCCATGTCTTGAGGTAAGAGGTTAAATCCTTAAGCTTCTTTTTTTTTGAATTATTTTTGTAAGCTTTTCTGAACAGTTTGAATCAGTTGCCTCACCATCATATCCCATGTAATCACCATTATCACTATAGTAATTAAGTACCTCAACCTCAATCTCCCCTTACCTTGCCCTCCACTTGTAATTCATTCTCTTCATCAGTGATCATTTTAATAACTGTAACCATAGATTATCAGTGCCCTCAGGGAGCTTAACTGTACTTTATAAATATGAGCAATTTTATTCTAAAATTCCATATTTTAGGATATGGGGGGATGACATTCTTTGTGCCAATAATTTTATTAGGTAAGGTCCTTTCAAAAAAAGAGATGCTATGCTTTAAATGGACAATATACAGAAGTGCGGGCAACCTTAGGTATCACCAAGTGATGGTTAGACAAGCAGGTGCCAGAGACAGTGGAAATATGTTATCTAGGTCTGAAAGATCAAGGAAAGAAATTGGGGTTACTAGATGCTTGTGAAATAAAAAGGCACCATCCATAGGGGTAGAATTAGAGGAATATAGGCCCTGGCACTCTCATTAAAATAGAAGGAAATAAGGAAAAATAAAAACCCATATTTCTCTCTCTTTCAGCCCTCTGTTCTCTTGCTGGTTACTTCCAATAGCTGAACCCCACAAAAACCCAGAGGATAGGGAAGGCTGGGTGATATATTCTATTTCAGTCAGTTTCTGGAGACACCAGGGAGGATAAAGAAGGGCATAAAATGGATCTGGGTGGAAGTGTGCTGTATCTATTTATTTGTCTAATCTGTTTGGTTGAATTTGGTAGCTATTGACATTGCTATACAAGAAAATAAGATGGTGAGAAAATATTACACACAGTGGCATACCAACTGTAGTGGCAAAACATTCTGACAGTTAAGGTTTCCACTCCACCCAGGCATCACCAGTCAGTCAGAGAATTGCTTTTCTCTTCCACTCCAGCTACTAGTATACCTGCCTTGAGGCAGATATCTTTGATACTTCTTCCTAGCCTCAGGTGAGGCAAATGCTCAGAAGTTGATCAGCTGGATTTCTTCACTGAGATACCCCAATTGATCAACCAATCAGGTGTCTTTATCTGTCCTCCTGTTCCTAGCTGTCACCACCTCTGGGCCTCAGACATTTTATATGCAACTCCCAACCTTTACAGCAGCAATTCTTAGGCATGTCCTTGGCTCCGGTTTCCCTCCAAAATGTGATCCCTTGACTCTCTTTCATTGTTACTGTATAATTTCTCTTCCACAAAAAGTCTTCCCTTTTTACTTTTCTTCATGGATAAATCTTTGTTTATTCACTTACACTTTTTCTATCATTTCTAGGAAGTCTATATTTAAGAGATATTTTCAGTACATTCTCAATCTGCCATCTAGACACAGATGTCCCCATTGCTATTAATATTCTAATAAGTTTGCCATGAAATGAAAAGTCCTTAATTAGGAAATGGGAACACTATAATACGGAGAACTCATAAACTGTTCACCTTCTCAATTTTCTTCACTTGTTCATGTATGCAATTAATGTTTATGGGGGAGTATATCAATCTAGATGAAAAGCATTAGCTTAAAATAAGATTTAGATGAATGGATAAAGAAAATGTGAAATATATGTATGTATACAATGGAATATTACTCAGCCATATAAAAGAATGAATTTTTGCCATTTGCAACAACATGGATGGACTTGGAGGGCATAATGCTAAGTGAAATAAGTCATACAGAGAAAGACAAATACTATATGATATCACTTATATGTGTAGCCTCATAAATACAGCAAACTAGTGAATATAATAAAAAAGAAGCAGACTTATAGAGAACAAACTAGTTGTTACCAGTAGGAAGAGAGAAGGAGGGAGGAGCACTATGGGTAGGGGATTAAGAGGTACAAACTATTAGGTATAAAATGAGCTACAAAGATATATTGTACAGCACAGGAAATATAGCAAATATTTTATAATAACTATAAATAGAGTATAACCTTTAAAAATTGTGAATCACTATATTGTACACCTGTAATTTATATAATATTATACATCAACTCTACTTCAATAAAAACATTTTTTTAAAGGTTTATTCACATAACAGATATTTGCTTAGTAACTACTTTTATAAGGTCCTGTGCTCATTGGGTTGAAGAAGGTGATTGCTTTACCCTAAGAAAGGCCAGAGTGAAAAGGTATTTTCTTTTTTTAGCCAAACCACTTAGAGAACAAAATGTTTCATATATTCAAAAATCAAACCAGTGTAGAGTAACCTGTTTACCCTAAGTTTAGGGTAATATGCTTGCTAATACAATTTGAAAATACATTTATCCTCTTCAAATCTGCAACACTGGTAGTTCAATATGGTTGATAGAGTGTTTCCGATATTCATGACAAGAGTCATGACACATCTAAATTCTGACGTGGCTGCACTAGAAACTCAGCCGAAAGACCTGAAAGTAAGTATTAGTAACAGACAAATCAAAGGATATTCCATCAGTATTGATCACGCTTTCTAAATGGCTTCAAACAATTCTGTATTGTGAAAGACAACCTCACCTTATGATACTTAATATCTGACAGAAGAGCAGTACACAGCTGAAGTCCTCCTACATTGTGGAATCTCACAAGTGGCCAAAGAAAAATACCTTTCCAGTGAGCAAACTCCCTTGAGTTGTCTTAATCCTAACTATCCTTCAAGACCCAACTCAAAACTCATTTTTTTTTTATCTTGAATTCTTCTCTGACTAGTACACAGCAATCATCTCGTCCTTCTCCTGATGCCCAAATTTTCTTCTGGCTTCACTCATTTGGTATGCTAACCTTATGAACTTTCCACCAGTTTTGTACGTTCTACAGCTTGACGTTAGTGTACCTATCACCATAAGCTGCTAAAGGGCAGCCAGATAGCGGCTGACATGATAATGTGTGCACTGCAAGTACACAAATGTGTGGTGACGAATTGATGGATAAAGCTGTTTGCCTCTCTTACCTTTCTAGTTGTAGCTGGTAACATCTGAAATTCAGATTTTCTTCAATACTGCATTATTTTCCCAAAAAATATTCTCATAAAGTAAATATACATTTATTTCTTATACAACTTCAGTACAATGTATGGCTTATGCCTATATAGAATCTACCACTTCTTTGTCAGTTATAAATTCTATCTTCTTTACTTCATATTTCAGAAGACATTTTGAAAAGGGGTAAACTCATCCTCTCTCCTACTTTACCCTTTCCAGTTGACCTCAGGTAAATTAAACCCATAACAGTATGATGTTTACCTCATATTTTCACTTCTGAATATATGAAACCCAAAATTTTATTAAAGGATGCCTATTACTTCCTAATATTTCTATGTAATTTTTTTCTTAGATTATGAGCTCTAAATTTAAGAACTGAGTCATCTTTTATACTATCCTTCTACCCACATACTATGTGCTTTAATATACAGGTGAATTAAAAGCACTTTTCATAATTACATATAAACCTTTCAATCACATCAAATGAGACACAAAATAGTTCTTCAGAAAGCATCTCTGGGTTGATTTTCAGCAGGGATCAATTTCGGGGGTACCACGTTTACTTAAATCTGGCCCAGTGGTTAATAGCCCATTGGTCTACTGCTTTTCTGTCTTCATCTCCTTCATCTTTCCCATTCTCCATCAGTCTTTTCTTGTCACTAGGCAGTCACTATAAAGTAGATATTTCTATAGCTAAAGTTTCTGCTTTGGGGATCATAAAGTTGTCACCCAAATAATTTAAGGATTCCTTACAAGCTATTTGCGTATAAGGTATAGCTTGATAATTGCAGTCATGTAAGGCAGCTAAATGTTGAGGGTGCCTTGAAAGTTGGTCTCGAATCTATTATTTCATTTCCTTCTAATCATATCCATTAGGATTGTCCAAAGACCTGGCTCACATTTTCTTTATGTATTGACCTTTAATTATACTGGTATTTCATCTCCCATATTTCTTTTTGCCGTTGATACTAATACCCATGTCTGAATTGTTCTTTCTGAAACTATAGGTAGATACTACATGAAAAAAAGAGGCACATATAATGTCCCATTTATATATTAATTGAAAGAAGAACACTCTGTTTTCATCATTGATTCACTCTGGCATGAGTCATTTATTATTTTTTGGCCATTTTCTCTCTTCCAACTTCTTACACCCATCTTTCATTCTCCATATTTTCAGGCTTCATTGCCCCACACTGTTTCCTTTTCCTATAAAATTTGTTATAAAATAAACACAACCCAAGATGTTGTGTTGCCCCTCCAGGGGCATTTGCTGTATCAGTCTCCTCCAAACTGAAATTATTTAAGATATAAGAGTATATTTCCAGTGAAAAGAAATGTGACACTCTGAAACAGAAGCAGAGGGAAATCTTTTGGTCTGAGAGCTTATTTTAGATCTTTAAGTCATATCAAAAAAGCAGCATCCTCGCCACAGCAGGATTTTAGGAATAGTGTTTTGATGCAAGAAATCCATGAGGAGGAAGCTTGTGTCTCCTGAAAAAGAGGCTCCCACAGAACCTGCTTCCTAGACCCAATCATGGAAATGGAAGAAATTGTCCCTTTAACTCTCAAAGAAATGCTAGCATGTCCAGCAAAGAAAAAGATTACTTGTTGTGTCTCAAAATACAGGTTTCTGGCTTGCTGTCAAAAATGTTATAACCATGTTGTTTGTGACTTTAATTAGTTTTCCAAACATGTGACAAACTAAGTTGAATAAATCAAACTGACCTTTAAATTTCTAGAATTATAGCCTATTTAATTGTTAATAATGCTTCAATAATAACCCAAGTTAATAACCATTTCACTTTCCTCCCTGAGAGGCTCTCTGGGTGATGCACAATGTTATTAATTTTGGCGTGATTACAAATTATTCCTATAGTTCAGGTTTAATACAGTATTGATGTTGTTATTAATATGGATTTGTCAGTAAAAATACAAAACTGAGTCAGTCCCAGCTAATGTCAGTTTTAAGGTTAAAAATTAAAAAACCTACTTATATTGAGGAAAGTCAGGAAAACCCATAAGACTAGAATTTCATTGAAAGGATACTTGTCTTGGTATGAGAGGATTCAAAACTATAAAACAGCAAAATAGGTACAGTAAATCTGTCTGTTAGCAACTTAATTTTTTTTTAATGTATATTGGTCATTTCTGTATTTTTCAAAATTTCTCAGGGGATTGATTAAATCATGTGACAATTCTACGAGGATTGTCCAAAAGTAAGTTTAGAAAGCTAATAATCAGGGTTGAGTGAAGAGTGTAATAATTTTACTCACAGTACACTATTTTGTGAAGCATGAGGGGCAAACTTGTTATAAATGTGTGACTTGGAGTAAAAGAGAGAAAAATATGATGTATGAAAACTTGCATGGCAAGACAGTCTAGCACAGTGGTGAAGAGTTCTACCTGAACACATGTGAATTTAGTTTAATCTTTGGACTTTCTTTTGTTAGTTTTATTAATTACTGTCTTTCTGCAAGACACTTCATCTAAAATGTTACATTAAAAATATTAATTATCTCAGAAAGTTTGCAATAAGTAAATGAGATAATGCATAAAAAGTGTTTAATACCTGGCTCATGGTAAATGTTCAAAACATGTAGGTTCCTGTTAACAGGCTACCACAATGTGCAAAAGTGAACATCTCTTTGATCATTATATTTTCAAACTTGGAGAAATAATTCCCATAAGGACTCACAGTTATCAAAAATTTGTGATGGGATTAAAACCATGTCATTTCCAATTACTAAATCAGTTACCATACTGTCCCATCTGCTTCGATTGTTTTTCAAGGTATGATCCCAGTTAAAGTGTATATGAAGCTTGATTTTTCACATAAAAATTAAGTCTCCCAGATTTCTACTTTCAGTGATTAAAAGTAACTCTTAGAATACAGCAATTAGAAAAGCTGGACAGAAAAAAACTTTCTGCTTTAGGATATCATACAGTTATAATAAAGTGGACATTTATGGGTCAAATATTGGGAGAATAGAGTAATTCAAAGAGGTAAAACAGCATCTTAATTTGCCTTTTCTTTATAAAACCCTACTGATGTTAGAAGAGGCAATTGAGAAGCTGCCCAATACTCTTCTTTCTACTTTATGTATTTGAATTTTCTATGCTATATAAAGTAAAAAAACAAAACAAAACAAGAAAGCAAACAAAAACCTTTCCATAAATGTGACCTAACTTGCTTTTTCAACTCCATCTCCCACTGTTCATTGATCCTTGAACATTATTTACTGTTTCCTTTGCCTGGAATGTCCAATGTTGCTTATGCCACATAACAAAATATTTTCATTCTTTAAATTCCAAAGCTATTTCCTCCATGAAGTCAAGATATCACACAAATGAAACTAGCCTCCTGTGTTTGCTCACCACTTCCTGTGACCTTCCCATAGCAATGAATAGATTCCCCTTTATGTGTACATATTTGAGAATACACGTGTCTCTTCACAAGCATTTTAAATTTTTGGAAAGTACTACAAGTCTTACATTTTTATTCCTCTGCTAAGATAAACACAGGGATGAGTTAAATTTTGGGGCCTAAAATCTATGCAATTGATTTAAACTGTAAAGAATACAAAAATCCACAAGTTAGGTAGAGTGGCTTGGAAGACCCATGCCAGCTAGGGCCCCTAAAGCTTCAGCTTCAGTAGCTTTACCGTAAAGCTATCTGTAGCAAAACATCATGCACACAGTGTTTGGTTTGCTATAATAAATTCGTATTAAGGGGACCATGTTCAACATTGTTTCACGATTATTTTTCTGTGATGTTTGAGGCTTTCTTCTCTTCCTCCATGTTTAGAGGTCAAAATAATAGGAAACAGAGGAAGTGGTACCAGTGGTCCCAACATTTACACTCTGGGCTCCCTCATTACCCTTGTATTTCTTTTTCTTTAAAAGTAATTTAGTCTTGGATATGTAGCCAAAAAGAATACAATCTTCCTTAGAAAAGTCAACCTGTAAATGCAAAGTAAAGCAGGGTATAAAGAAGTTTCTTACTCCATATTTTATTGTTGAGAGCTTTCAAGCATCATTCCTCTCCTTCCCCTTCTGCCCCACATCTGGGCAGGCTGATAATAAAGACCAGGTGATCCCTTCTTTTTCCTCAGCAGAAAGCTCAAATAATAATAACTTCAGTTCTCACATATATGGGACCCCTCATTCCAGCTCCCTAACCACAATAAAATCCCAAGCCAATCTCCATTTCCTGCTCTCTCAAGCCATTTTCATATCGGCTCGTGAGCCTGTTCTACTCTCCTCAGAAAGGCTTATTAAGGGAATATTAAACCTTTTCATAACTTCTCAATGGGCATGCATATGGTATCATCAGCCCTGACATTCAAATCAATGTTGATGGGATGGTGGACCATCTCATTTCTGTAGTATAACCACAACATGGGAAAATTTCTTCATGAATATAGGAAAAAGTGATTTGTTGGACAGAAACTAAAACATGCATTCATGGAAATTGCATGAGATATTGTTTAAGAAGCAGGATGTTGAAGGCCATAAATTTCAAGCTGAAACATTTGGATTTTATCCTATAGGTAGTAGGAACCCATTTTGAAAATTTGACCAGGAAAGTGACATGATCCCATACATGCTTTAGGAAGATGGATCAGACAACCACATGCTAATTGGTAGTGAGAAGGCTGTAATTTCTCTCAAAATGGGGATGGATACAAGAAATATCATGGGAACTTTGACAACATAGAACCTGGGGGATAAAACAATAGGCTTAGGGGAACCTCCACATTGCTGATGCTCCAACAAGGGCCATGGGTGGTTTAATGCACCATATTTAAAGGGCATAGTAAGCTCAGACTGGACTAGTGCAGTCATGTGGGTGGGACCAGAGTTGTACAAACAGGGATAGAAGCAGTTATCCAATAGAAGTGTTCAGTGTTACAAGACCTACCCTTACACAACAAGAAGTTTCATAATAATGATCTGAGGTATAGTGACCAGGATCCAGACCTGAGAAAGATAACTTTCCACAAGCCATTCAAATCCCCTAGCATTAGGTTCCCATGCTATGCAGCATCTAGGGATCTAGACAGATCAAGCAGAAAGACTAGGTATGGAGTATTTAAGTAGAATTCCAATGTGAAGAAATGGCCAGAAGAAGGCCACCAAGAGTGACATAATTTGGGGCCACTTAGGAAACTGTGCATCCTTGTAGCCTTTTTGAGGTATGACTTTATATTTCTGAAAATGTATGAAACATCAGAGAGGAGATGAGGAAGACTTTGGTGGAGGAAACACTGGCATTCCATGGTTTGCTCAGACCACACGGCTATGGGTCTGGAGAGTATGGCTATATTTTAGGCATTCATGACAGTGAAACTAAAGTTAACTGAGGACCAAATCTTAAAATTCTATTTTGTGCAACACTTTCTAAGGGGAATATTTTATATGTTGATGGCTACCTAGCTGTCTAACTTTCTACCAAATATTCCAAAGACCTTTCCATTTGGGAGAAGTCCTTGAACACACCTTGTATATTTACATATAGGAAAAGATAATTAATAATGTGAAGAATGATCAAAGTAGTGCCACCTGAGAAAGACTACAAATGCTGAGGGATATCAGAAGAAAGAGGAGTCATTCAAACACAACACTCCTGCTCTCAGCTGGAGGGAGATTCAGAGAGTTAAGGTATTAAAAGCAACTTTTAATAGTGGGTTGTCAATTAAGGTGTCTAATAGAATAGTGAATGGTTTAAACAAATGGTTTAAACAAATGAGATTTATATTCTCACCCTACAAGAGGTCCAGTGGTCAACAGTTGCTATGTGGATGTCAAAGCTTGGAGTCAGGATCTCTGCCAGGCCCTCGCCCTTTCATAGTCACAAGATGGATGCAGCATTGCAGGCATCATTTCTTCTCAAGACATCATAAAAGTCAAGAATTGGGCAAGTCTGTCACCTTCTATGTCTCTCATTCAACAAAGAGGGGAAAATCCTTCTAAGGACTTCCTTCCAGTAGAAACTCCCTTACATGTCTCTGGCCAGAACGGAGTAAACTGCCTACCCATAAGTGAGCTGATACGCCGACCTTCCCAGAAATCCAATAATATTCACCCAGTACCTGAACTAAACTGGGGTATTGTTAGCAATGAAGAGGGTAATGGCCCATGTATGAGCTGACAACAGTATTCACACAATAGGCTTAGGCACTTCCCTTCCCAGGTAGGCTTTGCATTTAATGCTGGTGATCAGTGCTTCAACTTAGAATTTCCTGGTGACAAGGGTGTCTGATACAGTGATTGGCCAGAATTAAAGATAATTTGGGACCGTGAGTCCTGCTGAGAGTCACACTTCACAAGCAACCATCTGCTTTACTTAGCCTGTCTACAAATAGGGAAAAATCTGTCCTTCTTTAAATACCTTCTCAGAATTTGCTTCTTCTATCTACCTTTACAAGACTTACTGTCTCTCTGATAAATCCAGCCCTTATTTCTGTTTCCTTGGTTAGCTCATATTTTGCAGGGCTATGTTTGACCACTTATCATCCCTCTTAGCAGAGAGAGACCTGTCAGCTTGTTCTGTCAGGGACGGTAGCCTTTTCTTAGGCCCTCTAAATAACTAATAAAAATGATTCAAGTCAACCTATTGTTCAGCAGATAATAAACTGATCTTTCTTCTATACATGGATTTCAGAAACCATTGCTCACAGATATCCAGGGATATATTTCAATTACTAAAATCTTCGGGAATATATTTTAATTATTTTTATTCATAGACTATATGGGGGAAAAAGAAATATGTAAAAACTATTTTCTTCCCTCTTCCTCATCTCTCTTTCCCAAAGCCCAACACCTTGTACATCAGAGACTAGTTTTTCTATGTGATGTTCAAATCCCAGTTTTTTTTTCAAGTATGTCCTAAGTGCAGCTTAATAATTTTGAACATAATATAAAGGATAAAAAGAACATTGTATTACATCCACCTTCCCTTATCTAATGCCCAAGAATATAGAGTTGAATGCATTTCATTCTGGTGTTCATAAAAGTCATAACAATGAAATGCATTTTTACACCTATACTTTGAGAGCCATCTCTAATGGGTGACCCATCCTTAAGTCTCACCAACTGCTGCCCCCCTAGTCAGCTGAAGCTAAGTTGTGACCAATCACTTTAAGGTAGAAGTAGTATGAACTCTGCCAATGAGACCCACTGGTTTGGGGTCTTTATCTGCATTTGTCTCTCTGTGGTTGTCATTCATGGACTGGACTCAGTGTTGGATACACAGGAAGGTACTCAACTGTCCAAGACGATCATTTTATATGGAAGTACAGTCAGCACTGTGTATTGTAGGATAACTTGAGTAGCACTAGAAGTTATACGCTGATCAAAATCAATAGCTCTGAAAGCCCCATTGCTACTGCCACTATGGGCTAGTTAATACAGGCAATCCATGCATTAAGTAGATTATCCATATTAGTCTTCCTAAAGTCCAATAATATCAAACATCTGCTCAGGAACACTTCTGGCTCCCCCTTACTAAAGTTTGTTTTTTTTTTTTAACTATATGATTTAACCTGGTAAACAGTTTACTATATTTGTCTTTTAACTAATCCAGGTACAAACATACTGTTAAAATGAAGCAGTTAAACCAATTATAAATATAAATGAAAATTAATAGCATTAGAATGACTAGAAGAAAATTTGAGCTCTCAACAAACTGATGTACCCTCAAGACTGTCATCAACACATTTTGTTGTATTTTGATATTTGTCTTTTTTTTAATTTACTACCTTGAAGTTACACAATCTCAAGATTAATGCCCAGATTAAATTAGGAAGATTGTTCTGTCTTTTCTTTGGAAAGTATCAGACAGAGATGTTTTCCTCATACAGGCAGAGCTTCAGGAATGATCTGAAGATTCCAAGAACCTCGTAAGGTCTTTCCAATTCCAGTAGCTTAAACAATAGGAAAAAAAATCGAATTGTGTAAATCCAATAGTTCTGTCATTGGCTGGCATCTCTATTTCTCCAATTACCATTTGAATAAATAACTCATGATATAAATAAAAACAGCTTATTTTGAAAATAGCATCATATAATAGGTTGGAAACATACCCCAATAATTTTGCTCAGACTTGCTTTACTGTCCTGGATATTTTAATCTAAAACTCACATCATGCATTTCTTCTTCCTCTAAAATAACCTCATTTCTTTATATATCAGAATTTCTTTCCCCCATTAGTAAAAATAAAATCATGTAGGTGCAATTTTGTTTTCTTTATACTTTGGGGACTAAATTTAACTAATTAACATTTTAATAACATTCCACCATTTGTTCCTGCAGAATTAGGGGACTTGCTCAAGATAAAGATATACTTTGAACCATCTGGAATTCAAGAAGATTTGATTTTAAATAAGTACTTGTTTTCCTATATGCTTGTGGACATTTGGGGGTGATTAACATATAGACCATAAGGTAAACTATAGAAAGAATATGTTTTTATATTTATTATACTTTTCACACTCAAAAGGTTCTGAATTGTTTCCCTAAATGGATTTAAATATTGGTGAGGATCCTGGCAGAACAGGCACTCAAGGTAATACTGTGAAACCTCACTGATTCAGAATGATTTGAAGGAATGCAGTCTGTATAGAAAAGCTTTTGAATTATAAGATTATCAAGAACAAACATTTCTATTACCTTTAAAAATACATGCATCAACCCTACAAAGTTAAAGTACTGCTGCTGATAGAGATATTACTGAACTTGGTTTAATGAAGGACTAAGGACTTGTACTGTGGACACAGAGGACCACAGTCTGGGCGAGACATAAACTTTCTGGGTGGGAAAATGGAAGGTAAAATTGGGGTGAGATTGGGATATAAAAAGCCTTGCATGTGATGCTCGGCTTGAGGACCTACAAATTGAATAAATGAATCATATGGCTTCATCTGAAATAAGCCCCAAATCAGTTTAGACCACCAAGATTAATTCCTTATCATGGGAGACAGTACTGGGGTTCCTTGGTAATTGTAGGCATACAGTGAGAATAGAAATTGAGAAAGACAAAACAATATTTTGTTTTTGTCTTTCTGTCTAAAATAGTTTTTGGAGACCTGACACGATAAATGATATAGTCCGCAATGTCCCAAGTTCTAGGGCTCCCCATTGTGTTTGGTGCCATGCCATGCCTACAGCAACAAGTCCTCTAAAGTAGAATTCCAAAATCATGGAAGATCCCAAAACTGACTCCTTACTCCATGTGGAGTTTGCCAGTGCACATGTCCCTCATCTCTGTTTGTTCGTGATCCATTTGTCACGATTATTCCTAAAAGCCCACCTTTAGCATAAATTTCTATAGGATTTGTTCCACCTTTTTCTTTTTCCTGTAATCTCTCGATTTTCTTACCTTCTTTCTCTCCTTTAGTCTTCATTCTTCTTAATATTTCATTTTGCACACTGTCATGATACAAATGCCTTTATTGTCTATATTTGTAGATGGAAATAACTACTATGTTGGTAATTTGCAGCCAGAGCTCACTAATGTATGGTATCAAATGCAATGGAGGGAGAGGGTATGGGGAAGCACCTTCACCTCACTGCATCTTATCCTCAACATGCTTTCATAGATTCTAACCCAAAAGCTTACTCCATTAACCCCTGACTAGGCAAATTGACTAGGCATCCAATGGTAGAGACAAGGATCATTTTTGCCAGACTCTCCTAGGTACTTTTAGAGATGCAGAAAAGCAGGATTAAATTAACTTAGTAACTGATTTGAACAGGATCTTAACTTCGAATCCATATTTCACACATGGTTCAAGACCTGAGCTCGCAAGTTCTCTACTAAAGAGTACATTGACTCTCCCTCTGTTACTGGCCTCTCAACTATGTCTTATCCCAGTAAATTGTGGACCAAGCAAAGGCCTTTTACCAAAGTTTTATTACCCTGCCTTTTATTATGGATATATTCAGTCCACTGACTTTGGTCAGCTATTCAACTTGAAAGCCTGAAGAAATATTAATGGTAAACATCTGTCCTATTTTTATTCAACAGCATTTCAGACCTTTCAAACTATTTTAACATTTTCTCTCATTTGATCAACAGTATGGAGTATGCAGGGTACATTTTATGATAACTTCTTTAAACAGTAAACTCAAGCACAAAGAAATAAAATGAATTATCAAAATTACACAGCAAGTTATAGCAGAGTCTAGTCTACATTCCAAGACCCTGCTCCCTAGTCTCATGGTATCCCCAGTATATTGTACCTCTTCCCTATAACTGGACTGTTATCTTAATCTTGTGTGGCATTTGTCGTCACTTCATTTATTTTCTACACTATATATCAGAACATTTAACTTTTCTCAGTTACCTAATATACAAAATTATTTTTTCTTGAGGAAGCCAAACCATGCCTTTCAAACTCATTTGTTGATGACTAATATAATCTTAATGTAGAGCAGAAAACAGAAAGAAACTTTCTCTGTAAGAATATAATTCTCTACTTCCATTTTGGAAGATTGAGTTTATTATAGATTCTATACACTTAAAACATTTAGAGATTATAAAACATCTTCCCCTGGAAGGAAGGGAAATGGGTGTGAATGTCTTCAGTCTAAGCAGGGATGCTAAGAGTATCAGGAGAGAAGGGAAAAGTTGGGGAGGGATAGATTATTCATTGAATTTTGGACATGCCAATAATCTGAGCTCCAAAAATAAAGCCCAAACTAAGGATGCTCAAAAAGTAATCATGTTCTGAGTGGAACAGAGGAAGAGAGAGAGATAAACCCTCTGAAACAGGAAATACTGAATAGCATCTGTTAATCCTGGTAGGAGTCTAACTAAGAGGTAGTACAAAGTCTTCTGCGATGATAGTTCCCATCTGTGGGGCCTTGGGGCCAACGGTGACACTAAGAAAAAGCATCAGGATAATAGAAGAGGAAGACTGGTGTCTCTTAAGTTGGCACTTCCCAAAGTGTTCCCCAGAGACCAGAGTTGCAATATATGCTCCCTCCTAAAAGCTTTCTAGGTCAAATCATTGGTAAATACCAAGTACTATAGCTCCCTACTAAAGATTCAAAATTCAAACCAATGCAATAATTAAAAGTCTTGTAGAAAAGGAAATAAACTCAAACAGGTTTAGCTATTTTTAATTATGAAATGTTTCAAACATATATGATGATAAAACAAACATCCATATGCCCACCACTCAAATTAAATACAGATTAACATTTTGTCTTGTTGTTTAACATTTGAAAAAAGAAGTTCTAGATACAATGGAATTCTCAAACCATTCTCCTCCTCCCTCTTCAGAGGTAAAGACTACATTGAGGTTGTTGTTGATCCCCTCCTTCATGTTTTAACTTGGGTTAATTCAGCATTTCCCAAACATGTTTACTCACAGAGCCTTCTTCTTATGTAACATCTATTAACAGACTATGGAAGGTCTGAAGTGAGTGTATAATTTTGGAACACTGATTTAAGATTCCCATATGTCTTAAAAATAAAAAACAAGCTGGTGAATATGCTTCAGGCCAAGAGAAATGGGTCAGGAAAGAAAGAAGTGAGTTTGGGGCCAGAATGAATAATAATTTTTGGAGAAATGAAAGCTGCAATGTAAGGTTGCCAATGGGTAGTTTAGATTCAAGGCATGGCTTCTCTGGGCCCGATATGAAACTTCCTCCCTTTCCCAGTGGGTCAGCCAACGGCAGGACCCAAGAAGGTTTCTCTGAGGCTAGATTAGATACTCCGGGGTTCACCCTGAGAAAAGAGAGAGGCAGGTTCTGTTAGAAAATAAACAGACGGCAGACGTCCAGAACTAGTGGCAATCCAGATGCCAGTTCAGCCTCCCGGTAAAATCTACAAGGCTTGATCTGCTCTCCTATGTACATAGGGTTCCTGCGAGAGACGTGGTTCTCTTATCATTTTCCCCCGAAAGTCCCACAAAACTCTCTACCCCTTCCCCAAGCTGGGCCTCCCCTCCATCTCCCTTAACCCCCAACAATTTTAATTGAAGTTGGTTTAAATTTTAGTCCATATCACTTATACCACAGACATAGAGGAATGGCTGTATCATCCATTCATCTGAACTAAGCCTGATTTTCCTGGACCAAATTGAAGGACCAGGAATCTCTAATGAATAAGATATAACTAGGGAGTAAATCTCAGTCACACTTTGCCATAACTTCACACAGAGATAACCCACATTCTGGGCTGTGTGCAGTTCTTCAAATTCTGTCAAAAATGAGTAAATGTATTTCACCCCACTTACTGATTATAAGGACTAGCTAACTGCTTTGATCATCTGGGGAGCCCCTTGAACTGTTAAAACTTATCCAATTTGTCTCCCCTGTGGAAGTGCAATGTGCTAGAAAGAGCCCCCATTTAGCAGTTCATGGGTCTGCGATCCAGCACTCAGTAGCTATTTAAATTTAGGAGAGGCATTCACCTTCTCTGAACAGGTATAACAGCATCCTCCCATAGGTTTTGTACAGGATTAAATGAGCTAATGCATCTGATATGCTTATCTTAGTGCTCAGCAAGTGGCAGATCTGCAAAACGAGAGCTATTTTTATTACTGCTATTATTATAAAAACTAAAAATCAAACCAAACAAAAAGACCTGTTTATTTAAGGAGAGCAAGGAATGGATGTTTTGGAGAGCGGGAGGTGCTGTAGAAACCTGCTTGAAATCTCTTCAGGCAGAAGAGACAGAGGATAGTACATAGTAGAAGAGAGGTTAGCTGAGCAAATATTTGTGACCTAATGGGATCAGGAAAGAGAAGGGTTGAATTAATATTTAATTAACATTTCACCAGCCTGGGAAAGGGATATAAGCCTGTGGTTGATTCAGTATATAACATCAGGTGTTATTAGATACTACCAAGAATCCCTTTGTCCCAAACCTCTCTCCCCTCTAGAAATTTGAGTAGAGAAGGAACACCAGGCGTGTGGATACTTCTGCCCAGTCTCTTGCCTCATCCCTCTGTTAGCCTCTGCCGTCTTGTGGGAGGAGTGTGCTGCTGCTTAATCCACTGGCTTACAAGGAAAACCCTGATCACTTCCCACACGAGTGAGGGAGGAGGCAAGAGGAAGGAGAGGAGGGTCTTGCATAGCTGATGAAGGTAGGTGATAGGCTGGTTCATGTGTCCTGCCAGCTCAGGATTCAGGCAAGACTCATGTGTCCTGCCACTCAGCAGTGACTCTTAGTATGCCTCCTCCACACATGCCTTTGCACCGTCTGCATCTTCTGAGTGGTGCTTGCTCAAGACCTCTCACTCCTCTATTCTCACCTCTGTATCCGAGCCCTTCCTATCCCACATTGCACGGTTCAAGTTTCCCCTCTTCTATGAATTCCTCACTGGGCCCCTCAGTCCATAATCTTCTGTACACAACACTTACTGTAGAGACTACAGCTGAGCACTGAATACCTGTTTTGCACTGGGGTTGTATGATCAGTCTTATCCATGTCTCCTCCAATAAGACTATAAGATCCTTTAGGGTGGAAACCATGCCTTCTGCATTTCCTAAAGCTGCTAACACAGAAGTGAGCACATGAAAACTAATTAATAAATGCCTGTGAAAAAGAATGTTTTAAAACCTAAACTAAAAAAAGTGCCTAGAAAATTCTCTAGGGATATAAAATCTTTAGAAAATTCTAAGTCTGAATACATTCACCCTTGCAAATGCATTTAGAAAGGGCCTCCAGTGCCGACCCCAGAGAGCCTCCGAATGTATCTGTCATGTGAGTTTGAAATGCAGCATTGTCATTATTCAGATGGAAAATAGAATCACTTATGAGATCATGGCTCATTGTCAATTCTCTATATATTTGCATGTATTGTGACAGATGCTGTCGAATCTCATCCTACCTCTATTATTCTACAGAAATAGATTGGCCCTCTTATGCTATACAATAATAATTAGGATAATATCACCCATTAACTCTCTATGCCCCTTTCTATATAGAAAGCTCAGAGAAAGCTTTGATGATTACAAGCCTAAACTCTACTCCATCAGTTTCAACTGGACCCTCACTCTCTCCAAAAATTTCATTTTTGACTGAAATATTTCATGGGCTATTCACATCCCAAAGGGGATTTTTTTTCAAAGTTTGAGATAATGGGTTTCAGCCATCTTGACTTAGAACAGAATGAATAAATGCATTTTCTCCACAGAAAATTCATAATGCCTTAAGCTGAGTTTGTGCCTATGACATATTCTTAACCACCTACTGAATTGCTTTCTCTTCATTTCTGAGGTTAAATGGGAGTCCTGGAGCCTATAGTAGAATTCCACCATATGTGCTGGTGGAAAAATTTTTTTTAAATAAAAAATAAATAAATACAGTTCTAGAGTTATCAGGCAGCATAGCAAAAACAGTAAAATTTATGAAAACAGGAGAAACTTCTGCCATCTGTTTCAGGCTAGGTGTCTATTGGTTATCTTTTGTCTATAGCCCCATACCTCATGGAATTATTTATTCTATAAGTAATTGCATGTTTATCTTCTCAGGAGTATCTATATTTTAAGGAGGAAGGAAGAACAATGGTGTAATGTGTTAGACTGGTGTCAATCATTCCTCAATTGTGTTCCATTCAGAGACATTACAGATGCCTCAACATCAATTAGCTGATTGGAGAGAGGAAACAAGTCAGGACTGGATAGGATAGAGATTGAGGAATATGATCTGATTACAGAGGAAGACACAGTAGTGGGGAACTCAGTGGTTGACTTCTGGACATTTGACAAGACTCATCCCTAGGACCCAGGTTTTGAAAGGCTAACATTACAAAGAATGAGGTGATATATTAGCAGTGGACATTCTGGACATTAGAGCACTTCATAGAAATTTGAGTTTGGGATTTTTTTCTGGATAACCCTCAAATAATGCCAGATGGATGGCTCACCACTATGTCTACAGATAAAACCAACAGGCACCAAACATAGCACAATAGAGTTAATTTTCCATATGCATATGACTCAGTGGAGCCTCACCCTGTACTGCTCTACACCATATCTTCAGTGGGAAAAGGGTTGGAGACATATAGGCTGTTTGGCTTTCCAGAAACTGCTAAGGAAATGACTAAGACTAGAAAAAGCCCAATTCCACCAGTACATTACGGTAACCTGAGCTTATACTAAGAAGTTCATACACACCTAGAAAGAAGATTGTCTGGGAGGAAAGGGTTCACCATTGCCACCATCATCAGTTCTTGCCACTCAGATGAACCAAAGAAAGCCCTCAGACCCAGAAAACCACTCTGAGATTTCAGGAGATCCCACTTCTCCGTACCTTGACAAACTAGTGGTGTGAAGTGAATCAGAATTCCTCTCATGCCACAGCTATTTCTGAATCTAGATTGTGTATCTAGAATAGTACATAATGAAATTATACTTTCAGGTTTTAAGATACTTCATTTTTATTGCAAAAGATTACAATAGAAGATTACTTATGCTTGGAACTGTGTTTGAGCTCTTCTAGGGAAGATGGAATTTGATACCGCACCAATCCATTTACTTTCTTTTCAACTGGATTTTCAGAATAGCAATTTCTGTATTTATTTATAATGTTTATTATTGCCCTAATGCTAATATAATCTCTGACAAAAATCTTCAGGCTGGTAATAAATGATACACTGGGAAATAGGGAATTGATAATACATACTGATTTCAAACTCTGACTGAAATTCCAGTTTAAATCTACACTTAGGAATTATTTATATTCTCTTATGTCATATCAATTTAAATAATATCTTACTCACTGGGGCATAAAGAATAATGCTAGTATTAAAGTTTCTCTTTGATATTTGCTAATTGCACATGAAGGGGTTATATCAGCTGCATTTAAGGGTATTTTTTTTAATTTAATTTTACTGTATTAGAAAATCCATGAATTCTTCTTCTGAAATTATTGCTTTTAAATATTGAGTAATAAGACTATTATCCCCATGATGCACCCTGAATCATGTGGCCTTGAATAAGCTTTTTCCCTGTTACAAAGGAAAAGGAATAGCAGGACAATTGGTCTAATACCGTTAATAAATAAGGGTGATCATACTCTCATTTATTTTTTTAATTTTTTTTTTCGGTACACGGGCCTCTCACTGTTGTGGCCTCTCCCACTGCAGAGCACAGGCTCCAGACGTGCAGGCTCAGCGGCCATGGCTCACAGGCCCAGCCGCTCCGCGACATGTGGGATCTTCCCGGACCGGGGCACGAACCCGTGTCCCCTGCATCGGCAGGCGGTCTCTCAACCACTGTGCCACCAGGGAAGCCCCATACTCTCATTTCGAAATATCAAATCTGTATTTAAAAAGCTGTTTTCTTCATAAAATATGTCCATCATTGATAAGGTTGTATACTTTATAAAACCAAAATTCCATGAAAATTAAAAATGTTGTTACTGCAATGTTGGTTCTTATCCTATAGAGATATAAACTGTAGCCAGTGCCCTACTTCAGACTCTCATCTTACTCTTCAATGTTTTAATCATTCAACAAACTTCACTGAATGCTTCCAAAATGGGGCAGAGTGGTGAGGGTAGAAGGATGCTTAGGCTGCAGATCAAGACATAACTACATGTACTTATGAGCTGTGTGTCCATGGTTACATTTCTTAACTTCTCTGAGCCTTGATGGTTTCTTTGTCTGTAAAATGTAAATAATAATCCTATCTTGGAAGGCTTTTTCTGGATAATGTCTGAAAACAAATGCTTTTAAAGTCTCTAGTGCATATTAGTATATGCACTAGTGTATAAGTGGTTGTATAATAGTGTTCATAGCAAAATTTCATTTTTTTATAGCTGAATAATATTTTTTTTATATATACATACCACATCTTCTTTATCCATTCACCTGTTGATGGACACTTAGGTTGCTTCTATATCTTGGCTATTGTAAATAATGCTGTTGTGAACATTGGGGTGCATATATCTTTTTCAATTAGTGTTTTCGTTTTATGTGACAGCATGGATGAACCTGGAAAGTATTATGCTTAGTGAAATAAGTCAGACAGAGAATAACAAATACTGTTTGTTTTCACTTACATGTGAAATCTAAAAAATAAACATGACAGGACAGAAACAGACTGACTCACAGACACAGAGAACAAACTAGTGGTTACCAGAGGGGAGAGGGATGGTAGGAGGGGCAAGATAGGTGAAGGGGATTAAGAAATACAAACTACTAGATACAAAATAAGTAAGTTACAAAGAAGTAATGTAAAGCATATGGAATATAGCCAATATTTTATAATAACTGTTTATGGAGTATTATCTATAAAATATTGAATCACTATGTTGTACACCTGAAACTAATATAATATTGTGAGTTAACTTTACTTGAATTAAAAAAAAAATAGTGTTCATGGGCCTCACCAATCTATGAGTACAAGTCGGTCACAGTAAAATAACTTAGATTCCACTAACTCTTTTTACCATCTACTCATGTAGGAGCTCTGGACCCCAACAGAGCCTTCTCTCCTGACATAATGCCTCTGACATTCCCACATGTGCTAATCATTAAGCTTGAATAGATATTAGACTGCAATCAATTCTATATCTGCAATCCCATTCCTGCTCCAGCCCCATCAACCTCCACACACAAAATGTGTTTTTTACAAAGTTGATCTTTCTATGCCTGGCTCCTTTTAAACTCATTGGTGATGGTGATTTTTCTCCCTAGGGATTCCTCGATTTGAACAGACATACTCAGATCTCTCTGAATCCCACTTGAATTCTACCTGGGACACCCCACAGGAGAGACTATGGTTTCTATTGCCCAGTCCAACAGCAATGTTCCCAGAAACAGAAGCACTCACTCTCCAATGGTGGAAATAAGTTATTAACACAATTAATAGAATATAATATACCTAGAAGTATATTATGCATGACATAAACATGACATGAACAAGATTGAGGGGAGAGAGGGAGCCCATGTGTTAAGACCATCAAGGAGAAGTTCAAGGAAGGGATGGGTTTTGATCTGGATGTAAAAGAGGGACAAAATATTGGCACAAATTGGAAAGCATAAAACCTGATGGCACTGGAGATGGTGGAGAGTTTCTCTAGAGAAAATGGTAAGTGTGAAGAGATATTGCAAAAGAGGGTTGGACAGAGGTAAAGAAGAAAAGAACTACAGTGGTGGTGGTAATCAATGGTGATGATACAAGTGATGCTGGTGGTGATGATGCTGAAGTACTGTTCTCTTTTATTCTCATAACACCAGTAAAGTATTAGTTTCCATTATAAAATTCATTCTACTCAGAACTGTACAAACTTTACATTTTGTTCTCATTATTACTCATAGACCACATTTATAGCATAGTGATGTAGAAGTAACAAAATGAGAGTAGTGATGGATCACATAACGATGTCATCCCCTGGTATAACACCCTACCCTTACCAAAATGAGCAGGAAACTGATTGGCAAGGTATGGGTTGAGGTAAGACTGGTATGTCCTTTCATAACAGAACACTCATATTTTATCTTTGTTTTTAGTTCCATATTGATGAAATATTTATAATAGTTTATCTTAGAAAACAATTAAAGCTTATTTTTTCATCATTTACATATCTAGCTTCATGGACTCAAATATGTTATGTTCCATCACATTTTAGATAGTTATAGTGCCCCTACTCTCCATATGTTGACATTTTATTACTGTGATATGGGAACAGTAGTGATTAGTAAATTCTTATATAACATTGTCATATCCTCCTTTCTTTCTATGTTACAGTTGTCCAGAATTAGGAAAGCTACCTCTTTCCAGAAAACTATCCTTAATTTCCTGAGGCATTATACTTTTAATGGAAAGATGATCCAATGAGTCTCACACATCTGTTTTCTTCTTGAAAGAGGGCTTAAGGGAAAGAAATTCCAAGAAACAGAGTTCCAATGGTGGAATTATATGGCAGGAAAATAATCATTTAAATATCAGAAGGGAGCATGTTCTAGAAGATACAAACATCACCACTGTATAGAAGCTATAGATAATGAATTCAGATCCAGTACACATAAGAGCTTTCTTATAATAATATCTGTGGGGGAAATGTAGAAAGAATTCCAGCACTGAGTGGAAGCTTCAAAACAATCATCTAAGGGAGCTCCCCACATCTATGAATCTCTGACAACTTCAGGAAACATGACTATCAGCCTCGAGGAATATTTTTTTGGCTGGTGAGGTCTGTGCAAATTTGGCAAATGATAGGAAGTAGGAGGCTGCCTGCCACACATCCACAGGAGGCTAAAACCAGTCCTGGGTCCCTAACCCACAACATTAGTAACATGTGCTAGGGACATACCATGAAACATCCATTACAAGTGGAAATTGTTAATATTGAGTAAGGTAATCTATGAGTTCAGAGAACACATTGAATAAATGTTTCTGGTTCACAAGACTAAAGATGAATTCTGCTTCAATACA
The DNA here is from genome assembly GCF_005190385.1 of Monodon monoceros. NCBI lineage: Eukaryota > Metazoa > Chordata > Mammalia > Artiodactyla > Monodontidae > Monodon > Monodon monoceros. The sequence goes on from NW_021703765.1 coordinate 35,501,438, forward strand.
ATGCTAATAAAAGGAAGCTCAAGAATGTGTATATGAGCATACCTATTGTTAATATTTTTTAAATGCTTTAATTTGGAAAGTCATAGTTGACCAATGAACAATAACTTCAACTTAATAAATGATGATATTGACCAACCAAGAAATCAACAGCTGCTTAATAAATTAAAGGAAAACACAAATTTATCAGACTTATTTCATCAGGTTACATATTCCATTTAAGTTACCTCCAAAGTATGATATTTGCCAAGAAAATAGAGAACACTGAATGTTTAATTAGAAGTATATTATCAGTGTAGCCATTATTCAGAATCAATCTACCATAAATAAATAAATAGGAAGAGAAAGATGGAGAAGGAACAGATTTGCTTCCCAACTCAGTGAGCACAAAGGCAATGATGCATATGAGAAGGTGCAACATGGTCTTCTCTACAATTAAAAATGTGGGTGACACCTTCAAGGTACTATGGTGGGATATTACACAAAAATTATATATCTACACATATACATGCACACACATATATAAACAAACACACACACACATTAAGGGATGAGCATTTCACACTGCCTTAATAGGTGAAAACCAATATTTCTATCACTGGAATTCAATTTTCTTAGTTGAATCCGTGTGTCTAAAATGCTGCTGGGAGATGAAAACTAATACTGGTTATTACTGGTTACTAACATATGAATGTGATTTAGTTTATCATAATAATAACCATCACTAGGAATGATGTATTGGACTGGGAATTTTTAATGCAAGCAAGGGAATGTACAAGTTGTAAAACATGCACATTTAGCATGGTTAAGAAGGTACCTGTTGCCTGGGGCATTATGGTGTTGCAGAGAGGCACTTATTTCAATATTTTGACCTACACTTGATCTACAGACTGGAATCATTACTGTCTAGTACTCTTCAGTGGCCTGTTATTTCTTTCCAAAATGTGATCACTTCCTGGGTTTGACAAATACTACTTCCATCTATCCCCAAAACCTATAACCCTCTCTCTCATGTAGCCCTTCCTCATGTCCTCTCCATTCTCCATTTCATCCCCTACTATCTCTTAATTTGGTTTTCTCCTCTCAGTCCCCACACTATTATCATTTATCATTTGGACTTTTGCTTCCCTACTTAATTCCATACTGTCACCAGAATGATTTAAAATACAAATCAAGGGTCTTCATTTCCTTGGGCAGAATAAGGTATGGTTTCACTGGGGTAGTAATGGTAGAAGGGATAAAGGTGGAGGTGGTAGGAGTTATAGAGAGGTAAGATTCAGGTTTGGGCAGTATCACACACACAGAAAAATGGTCAATCAGTATTCTACCTTAGATGAGGCCCATTCTCTCACTGACCTACCAGGGAGCTAGACACACAGGAATGATTTCACATTAGGGTAAAAGTACCCATTTATTTATGGATGAGATCTCAGCGTAGGTCTGTCTGGTGAAAGGTGGATGCAGCCATGCTGCTTAGTTATGAAGTTCAAGGGGAATTCCTCCTGTGCCACTACCCAACCCCAAAGCTAGGGGCAGACAGGTTGAGGCATGCTTGCAGGAATAGAGAAAGACAATGTTGCCAGCTTTATAGAGCAGATCCTGACCTAAATTACCTACTCAAGTCTTCCCTTGGAGAAGATGAAAGAGAAATGGTGAGTCATGGCTTGCTTTACCCCAGGGACAAGACTTTGCCCAATAATGAGAAGGGAAGTACCAGGGGAGAATTAAAAACTTGGTATAACAACCTGCTTATTAAGAAAATCTGACACCATGCACACTCTAGGCTCTGACACCCTCTCCTCCCTACTCCAGCAATGATAGGACAGTTACGAAGTGTGTGTACAGAGGGTATGGAAAGAGAGAGAGAAGTTCCCTGTGTCTCAACTTTTACACACAGTCACCATCCCTGCCACCAGGGCCACCACTTGTTGGGTGCTCACCCCAAATGAATCCAAGGCATTGCAGGAAGTCTTAACCTCACCTACTTGTGTTAATGCATATAATCCTCACAAAATGTCCACATGGTGGGCTCTAAATAGTATTTCCTTTTTTCACGTGAAGGGATTAAAGATTAGGGAGGTTAAATAACTAGGAGGGCTGAGTTGTAGACAGATGTGGAGATTGAACAGGTTCTATATTTCAAGGAAAAATGGTATAGGCAAAGAGAGGCCCTAGATACCAGCTGTGGTATCTGTGGTAACTAGAGAGTGTGTGTTTGAGTGTGATGGTTGAGAATGTGGTTCTGGAATGAGTCTGTTAAGATGGATCAAGAGAAAAGCCACTGGAGTTGGGGAATCAAAACAATAGGAGATTCGCTATGTCCTGAGCCATCCATATGCTGGGGGAAGCCTCCAGAAGGAGGGTAGACTGCTTCTCCCCATGGTGGGTCAGGTGGGGGTCTCCCACCCTTGACATCCAGCATAACAGCACACCATGCCTCATCCTGAAAGAGCCCTGCCTTCTCAGTCCATTGGGCTCACCTGCCCCACTCAGGGCTCACACACTAGCAATGTCCTTCCACAGCTTCAAGTTGCATTAAAATCACCTGGAAGCCTAAATACTCACATGTAATATTAAAATGGCTGAAGTACTCTTTCTAGTCCCATTTGAATTTCCATGTCCAGTGCAATAAATTGATTGAACTTTGATGGCATAAGGAGAAGTCAGGATGTGAGCACTCTCAGTACCCCCAGTTGGTCACTGTGCCCAAAATTCCCCTATTGAAATGCATACTTTTAGCTTCAATGGACTACTCCTTTGTGATCAGAGTGCACATTTCCCGTGGAAGAGCTGTGGTTTAGGCTAATTTTGGTCATTTCAGCTTGTTAAAAATGAGGGGTCTGAGAGCAAGTACTGAAAGGGGAAGAAAGAGTTTGAGGGAAAAGAGAAACTGGAGAGACAATAATCCTGGGAACACAAAAATGGACTAATGACATCTTAATTCTGCCAGCACTTTTCAGGAGGAAAATCTTCAGCCTTCTTTACTCATTCAGTGCATGGACCTCTAGGCCTCTCTCTTCTTGGTTTTGGTCAAATGATGATATTTCTGTTAGACAAACCATGGAGTTTGTAAGGAAGAGGTTTCACTCAATAAAATAAATATCCATAACTAAAATTTAGTTTAGTAGTATATTTTACTTCAAATGTACATGGAATAATCTATCTATGGCTACATAACACCAGACTCATCAAGGGTAGACCATGCTTCTCTCTTCCCCCACCCCCAGGGAGGAGATATAAAGTTTTCACTTGATCATCACAGACCTGTCCAGCACAAGGAATCTGTGGAGTTTATTGCTTTTTGTTTTTTTTCCAGACTCAGACCCAGCTAAAGCTTGGAAGAATCTAAATTAATCATAAAATGTCTCCATAAAGATGATTGGCCCTGGTAAAAGAGTGAATTAATTACCCAGTTTGGGTGGAATGGCACACTCGGTTTTCCAAGGCACCCTTTTCCCCATCACAAGTAGAGCCTGGGTACAGAATTTCACTATCCTTTGCCTGATTTCATCAAACAAGCCTTCTGACAGGTCTCCCATCCTCTAGCTTTCTCCTGGCTTCAGTCCATCTTCTCCACAATGATGCAGCCATGTGGCTGACAGGGTCTTTGTGCTCTGGCCAGGTTTCAGGCCTGAGACTCCGTGGTGGGAAAGTCAAGTTCAGGACGCTAGTCCAGCAGAGAACTCCCGGCCCCTTGTAATATTAATTGGAGAGAGCTCTCCCAGAGATCTCCATCTCAATGTTAAAACCCAACTCCACTCAACGACCAGTAAGCTCCAGTGCTGGACACCCCATGCCAAATAACTAGCAACACACGAACACAAAACCACCCATTAGCAGAGGGACTGCCTAAAATCATAATAAGGTCACAGACACCCAAAACACACCACCAGATGTGGTCTTGACTACCAGATGCAGTCTTGCCCACAAGAAAGACAAGATCCAGCCTCATCCTTTAGAACACAAGTACCAGCCCCTTCCACCAGGAAGCCTACACAACCCACTGAACCAACCTTACCCACTGGGGGCTGACACCAAAACCAATGGGAACTACGAACCTGCAGCCTGTGAAAAGGAGACCCCGAACACAGTAAGTTAAGAAAAATGAGAAGACAGAGAAATACACAGCAGATGAAGGAGCAAGGTAAAAACCCACCAGACCAAACCAATGAGGAGGAAATAGGCATTCTACCTGCAAAAGAATTCAGAGTAATGAGAGTAAACGTGATCCAAAACTTTGGAAATAGAATGGAGAAAATACAAGAAACATTAAACAAGGACTTAGAAGAACTAAAGAGCAAATAAACAATGATGAAAAAACACAATCAATGAAATTTAAAATTATCTAGAAGGAACAATAGCAGAATAACTGAGGCAGAAAAATGGACAAGTGACCAGGAGGATAAAATAGTGGAAATATCTACCACACAGCAGAATAAAGAAACAAATAATGAAAAGAATTGAAGACAGTCTCAGAGACCTCTGGGACAACATTAAATGCACCAACATTCGAATTATAGGGGTCCCAGAAGAAGAAGAGAAAAAGAAAAGGACTGAGAAAATATTTGAAGGGATTATAGTTGAAAACTTCCCTAATATGGGAAAGGAAATAGTCAATCAAGTCCAGGAAGTGCACAGAATCCCATACAGGATAAATCCAAGGAGAAACATGCCAAGAAATATATTAATCAAATTATCAAAAACTAAATACAAAGAAAATATATTAAAAGTAGCAAGGGAAAAATGACATACAAGGGAATCCCCATAAGGTTAACAGCTGATCTTTCAGCAGAAACTCTGCAAGCCAGAAGGGTGTGGCAGAACACATTTAAGGTGATGAAAGGGGAAAACCTACAACCAACACTACTCTAACAAGCAAGGATCTCAGTCATATTTGATGGAGAAATTAAAATATTTACAGACAAGCAAAAGTTAAGAGAATTCAGGCCCACCAAACCAACGTTACAACAAATATTAAAGGAACTTCACTAGGCAGGAAACACAAGAGAAGGAAAAGACCTACAATAACAAACCCAAAACAATTAACAAAATGGTAATAAGAACATATATGTTGATAATTACCTTAAATGTAAATGGATTAAATGCTCCAACCAAAAGACATAGACTGCCTGAATGGATACACAAACAAGACCTGTATACATGCTGCCTACAAGAGACACACTTCAGACATAGGGAAACATACAGACTGAAAGTGAGGGGATGGAAAAAGATATTCCATGCAAATGGAAATCAAAGGTAAGCTGGAGTAGCAATTCTCATATCAGAAAAAATCGACTTTAAAATAAAAACTATTACAAGAGACAAAGAAGGAGACTACATAATGATAAAGGGATCAATCAAAGAAAAACATATAACAATTTAAAATATTTATGCACCTAACGTAGGATCACCTCAATGCATAAGGCAAATGATAACAGCCATAAAAGGGAAAATAGACAGTAACACAATAATAATAGGAGACTTTAACACCCCACTTTCACCAATGGACAGATCATCCAAAGAGAAAATAAATAAGGAAACACAGGTTTTAAATGACACATTAAACAAGATGGAATTAATTGATATTTATAGAACATTCCATCTGAAAACAACAGAATACACTTTCTTCGCAAGTGTTCATGGAATATTCTCCAGGATAGATCATATCTTTGGTCATAAATCAAGTCTTGGGAAATTTAAGAAAATTGAAATCATATCAAGTATCTTTTCTGACCACAATGTTATAAGACTAGATATCAATTACAGGAAAAAAATGTAAAAAATACAAACACATGGAAACTAAACAATACACTACTAAATAACTGAATGATCACTGAAGAAATCAAAGAGGAAATCAAAAAATACCTAGAAACAAATGACAATGAAACATGATGACCCAAAACCTATGGGATGCAATAAAAGCAATTCTAAAAGGGAAGTTTACAGCAATACAATCCTACCACAAGAAAAAAGAAAAATCTCAAATAAACAACCTAACCATACATCTAAAGCAATTAGAGAAAGAAGATTAAAAAAAACCCAAAGTTAGGAGACGGAAATAAATCATAAAGATCATATCAAAAATAAATGAAAAAGAAAGAAGGAAATGATAGCAAAGATAGTAAAACTAAAAGGTGGTTCTCTGAGAAAATAAAACTGATAAATCATTAGCCAGACTCATCAAGAAAAAAAGGGAGAAGACTCAAATCAATAGAATTAGAAATGAAAAAGGAGAAGTAAAAAATGACACTTCAGAAATACAAAGGATCATGAGAGATTACTACAAGCAACTATATGCCAATAAAATGGACAACCTGGAAGAAATGGACATATTCTTAGAGAAACACAACCTTCTGAGACTGAAACAGGAAGAAATAGAAAATATAAACAGACCACTCACAAGTAATGAAATTGAAACTGTGATAAAAAATCTTCCAACAAACAAAATCCCAGGACCAGGTGGATTCACAAGCAAATTCTATCAAACATTTAGAGAGGAGGAGCTAACACCTATCCTTCTCAAACTCTTCCAAAATATAGCAGAGGGAAGAACACTCCCAAACTCATTCTATGAGGCCACCATCACCCTGATACCAAAACCGGACAAAGATGTCACAAAAAAAACAAAACTACAGGCCAATATAACTGATGAACATAGATGTAAAAATACTCAACAAAATGCTAGCAAACAGAATCCAACAGCACATTAAAAGGGTCATACAGCATGATCAAGTGAGGTTTATCTCAGAAATGCAAGAATTCTTCAATATACACAAATCAATCAATGTGGTAAACAAAATTAACAAACTGAAGGGTAAAAACCATATGATCATCTGAATAGATACAGAAAAATCTTTTGACAAATTTCAGCACCAATTTATGATAAAATCTATTCAGAAAGTAGGCATAGAGGGAACTTACCTAAACATCATAAAGACCATATATGACAAACCCACAGCCAACATCATTCTCAATGGTGAAAATCTGAAACCATTTCCACTAAGATCAGGAACAAGACAAGTTTGCCCACTCTCACCACTATTTTTCAACATAGTTTTGGAATTTTTAGCCACAGCAATCAGAGAAGAAAAGAAATAAAAGGAATCCAAATTGGAAAAGAAGAAGTAAAATTGTCACTGTTTGCAGATAACATGATACTCTACATAAAGAATCCTAAAGACGCTACCAGAAAACTACTAGAGCTAATCAATGAATTTGGTAAAGTTGCAGGATACAAAATTAATGCACAGAAATCTTTCCAATTCCTATGCACTAACAACAAAAGACCAGAGAGAGAAATTAAGGAAACCCTCCCATTTACCATTGCAAAAATAAAGAATAAAATATCTAGGACTAAACCTACCTAAGGAGACTGAAGACCTATATGCAGAAAACTATAAGACACTAATGAAAGAAATTAAAGATGATACAAACAGATGGAAAGATATACCATGTTCCTGGACTGGAAGAATCAACATTGTGAAAATGACTATGCTACCCACAGCACACTACAGATTCAGTGCAATCCTTATCAAACTACCATAGGCGTTTTTGACAGAACTAGAATAAAAAATTTCCCAATTTGTATGGAAACACAAAAGACCCTGAAGAGCCAAAGCCATCTTGAGAAAGAAAACCAGAACTGGAGGAATCAGGCTCCCTGACTTCAGACTGTACTACAAAGCTACAATAATCAAGAGAGTATGGTACTGGCACAAAAACAGAAATATAGATCAATGGAACAGGATAGAAATCCCAGAGACAGACCCATACACATAAGAAAAGACAGCCTCTGCAATAAGTGGTGCTGGAAAACTGGACAGCTACTGGTAAAAGAATAAAATTAGAACACTCCTTAACACCATACAAAAAAATAAACTCAAAATGGATTAAAGACCTAAATGTAAGGCCAGACACTATAAAACTCTTAGAGGAAAACGTAAGCAGAACACTCTATGACATAAGTCACAGCAAGATCTTTTTTGACCCACCTCCTAGAGAAAGGGAAATAAAAACAAAAATAAACAAATGAGACCTAATGAAACTTAAAAGCTTCTGCACAGCAAAGGAAACTATAAATAAGACGAAAAGACAACCCTCAGAATGGGAGAAAATATTTGCAAACGAAACAACTGACAAAGGATTAATCTCCAAAATATATAAGCAACACATGCGGCTCAGTATCAAAAAAAACAAACAACCCAATCCTAAAATGGGCAGAAGGCCTAGATAGACATTTCTCCAGAGAAGATATACAGATTGCCAACAAACACACGAAAGGATGTTCAACATTACTAACCATTAGAGAAATGCAAATCAAAACTACAATGAGGTATCACCTCACACAAGTCAGAAAGGCCATTATCAAAATATCTACAAACAATAAATGCTGGAGAGGGTGTGGAGAAAAAGGAACCCTCTTGCACTGTTGCTTGGAATGTAAGTTGATACATACACTATGGAGATCAGTATGTAGGTTCCTTAGAAAACTAGAAATAGAACTACCATACGACCCAACAATCCCACTACTGGGCATATACCTTGAGAAAAGAGTAATTCAAAAAGAGCCATGTACCACAAGGTTCATTGCAGCACTATTTACAATAGCCAAGACATGGAAGAAACCTAAGTGTCCATCAGCAGATGAATGGATAAAGAAGATGTGGCACATACAGAATATTACTCAGCCATAAAAAGAAATGAAATAGAGTTATTCGTAGTGAGGTGGATGGACCTTGAGTCAGTCATACAGAGTGAAGTAAGTCAGAAAGAGAAAAACAAATACCATATGCTAACAAATATATATGGAAACTAAAGATAAAAAGAAATGGTTCTGAGGAACCTAGGGGCAGGTTAGGAATAAAGATGCTGATGTAGAGAATGGACTTGAGGACAGTGGGATGGGGAAGGGTAAGCTGGGATGAAGTGAGAGAGTGGCACGGACATATATACACTACCAAATATAAAGTAGATAGCTAGTGGGAAGCAGCTGCATAGCACAGGGAGATCAGCTTGGTGCTTTGTGACCACTTAGAGGGGTCAGATAGGGAGGGTGGGAGGGAGATGCAAGAGGGAGGGGATATGGGGATATAGGTATACGTATAGCTGATTCAGTCTGTGATACAGCAGAAACTAACACACCATTGTAAAGCAATTATACTCCAATAAAGATGTTAAGCAAAAAAAAAAAAAAAAATAGCCAGTTTGGACAAAGGGAAATCATAAGAAATCATCACATTCGGATCCTTCCTAATGTACAGTTAGCTTCAGACTCCTACTTCTACCTTTTAAGCCTTTTCTCCTCCTCAGCTGACCAATGTCTCAGCTGCTGGGAGAAAATGATTTCTCAAAGTCCCTCATGCTGTAATGTCAGGGAGTAAATGGATCACACCCCAAGGAGACACTGACATCTAGAAAAGCAGTGGTTCTGAGTCTGTGAGACTTGGGTTCACCCATGGCTCTATCTCAGACCAGTTGTGGGACTGTGGACACGGCACTCCACCTTCTTATTAGTCACGGCTCTTATTTTCAAGTGTCAAAAATTCAACTCAAGCTTGCAGTTTAGAAAAGGGACTATATCAGCTTTAGTGACTGGGAAATCCAAGGGCTGGGGACTCTTTTAGTCAGAACTGGATCCAGTAGTGCAAATGACTCATTTATTCATTCCACAAATATTGGCTGGTTGCCTTCTTTGGGTTAAGAGTTGTTCTAGGTGCTGAAGATATAACAGTGAACAAAGCAGACAATTTCTAAATACATAACATGACAGATGGTGTTAAATGATATGGAGAAAAACAGCATAAGGTTAGGCCGGACAGGATTGGTTATTTTTTTACCAGGTGGTTAGAGGTGATGTTTGGGTAAAGGTCTGAGGGAAGCCAAGGCATGAGGTCTCTAAGGAGCTCCATCATTGCCTTCATCTCTGTCATTGTCTCCATCATGTCTCCTGGCTCAGTTTTTCTCTGATTTAATTCTCAGTATGTTCATTCCACAAAGCAGCAAAGACGGCCATGGGAATTTGTGAACCTACATGGTCCTGCCTACTCATGTCCTAGAAAGAGAGACATCACTCTTTCAAATTATCTCCATCAATCCCTGAGAAAGGATTTTGGTCATTGGGTTACAAGGCTATTCTAGACTCCTCACCAGAGGAATGGAATATTTTGATTAGTCAGCATGGATCAGATGTATAGACTTAGAGCAGAAGAAGTAGGACTAGAACAGCCTCACCAGATGGAAAAACTAATAGGAATAGAGATATGGGAAAGGACATTGGCCATAGGAAAATAATAGGTGTCCACTAAAGCCACGGATCCCCAGTTTCCTTATTTGAAATAAAAAAAAATAAGTATGCCTAAATGAAGAGTTAAAATGCATACTAGAGAGAGCATATGTGAAATGTCTTATATGCAGTGACCTTGTCCTAAGAATTCCGTGGGCCTTGCCTTTGCTCTATGTATTTCTTGCTGGGGACAGAAGAGTGAGGAATACAGAAATACAGCTTGCTTCTACTCTTCCCTGTTCTTGGTAGCTGCCACCACCCACTCTGTCTCTTAGGGTTCTTCTCCCCAAGACTACATGCATCCTTCATCTTTCTCCCAGCAGCTCAGTTCCTTACTACCACTGAAATAAGCACTCAGGTCCTTTCCTTATGAGGATTGTATTGCTAATAATTCAGGGGAATATGTAGAGGAACAACAAAACCATAAAAAACTGAAAGCCATAAATGTTATATATTTTTAAATCCTTGTATGTTTGATCTCAGGCCTGAAAGGTATGTATGATAATAAATGAAAGCCTGTTTTCTGTCTTTATATCTCTAAAAGGGGTTTCACTTAAACTGAGCTTCTTTCAGAGACCTCCTCCTCTGCCCAAGAAAAAGGTCCCAAGTTCACAGCAGTCCCTCTCCCAGCCTATAGAATGGAGGTAAACTCAGCTCAGATCATGCCATGATCTTTTACCTCAAAGTGTTGATATTTAGGAGTAACACTGGGAATGGAAAGGAAGGGATGAGTCAGGCATTTTGGTCCACAAGGGAAGCAGGCAGTAGGAAAGGGGGAAGGAATTAAGAATGACAACTAGATTCTGATGGCAGGGAATGGTGACATCAAGTCACTGCAGGGAGGAAGTCAGGGAAGGAAGTAGCTCAGGGAAGCTGAAGGTACTGAGTCTTTTTGGATAAGTAGTGAGTTGCTTGTGGGACATCCAGGTGGAGTAGACAGCTGTGAAAAGGACGTGTCCAGTTGGACTCTACAGAGAGATAAGAAGAGGATGAAGGAGTACCATGAGATCTTAGCCAAAAATGAGGGGTCCAACTGGAAGAATGAGAATGGTTTTTCTGTAAATGTTCATCAGGAGAGAACATCATTCATACAAAATCAGTATGGACAACACTGTCGTCATACCTGGACTTCCCCTTTTCATGTATCCTTCCTCTCTTTCTGTTGCCAAAACCCAGTGTGCCTCCTCTCTGCCTTGCAGGGTTCTTGGGGTGACTACTTCTCCTCGAAAACCCTCTGCATTTCTTACAGGTATGCACTCCTAGATCGACCTTTTATTCTCTGGATCTTTTTCTTCTCCCAATCTCCCATTGAACTCTTCCCTAAGCCCATGCTCTCTGTCCTTGCTTTCATATTTCTCATCAGAGAAAGGGGTATAGACTCAGAGAGGAGGTCCATGGCAAGGAGACTCCTGAAAGCCTCTCAAATCCAATCATATTTGGCGATAACTCCTCTGGGTCCCCAGTGAGTCAGTTCCTTGATACAACTTGGTGCAGGGCTGAACAAAACTGGAGTGGATGCTGCAGCTATATCAGGGGCCTAGCTGAGACCAAGGGAAGCTGAGCAGTCAGTCCTTGCACACTCCCTCCTAAGTTTATTTATTTTCTAAACAATCAGCTTGAGTGAAGTAACCCTGGCGATTGTCAGGGAATGGATTTCTTGGCTACGCATTGCTTTCCACAATGTGGGTGATGAGAATAATTTTACACCCAGTACTGTTTCATGACCATTGCAAATTATGATGCCCAAATGGAGGAGAACAGTATGATTCAGAGCGAGGCATGGCCCAGGGACAAGCACAGGACCTATTCTGCTTTCCCCCTGCAAAATGTCTCCCCTGGGCTTGCAAGTGATGCTTATCAGAAAGCAGTTTATTATTACTGTCTTGTTATTGCCTCAGTTAGCATTTAGATGGCACTTTGTATTTTCAAGGTGCCTTTCAATCATTTTTATTACTTATGGCAGATTTTCAGGCATAGGTAGAAGGTAAGAGCCTGGGTTTTCTTGAGGAAAGGAAAGACATTTCTACAAACGGACAGTCATTTTGCTCTCTAAATTTGACTTTTTAAATGGTGGTTGAGAGGTATAGAAATCAATTGTGCAGTAATTGTCCGATAAAAAGTCACTAAACCAACTAAAACGCCATGAGGGAAATTATAAATGCCATGCTGCTATGCCATCACAAGGAGAGGAATTCATTAATTCATGTATGTATGCATGCAATTCATTCATCATAATTTACAGAGAAATGAACACTTTCCCCGCAAACCTTGGCTAAACATTGTTAGAATTGCATATAAATTCAATCCATGGCCTTCTTCTTAAAGAATTTAGAACGATTACTTGGAAGATAATAGTCACATGAAATAATTAAGACCAGGAAGCAAATAATACTGTTTAAAAGGAAATCTCCATTCATAAAACAGAGGGTGTTTCCTTGGATTCCATCATCTCTGCTGTAGCTTTTAGTCAGGTCTCTGTCACTTGCTCCGAATCCTTTATTTCAGCACCAGTTGACCCTCTTTTCTCTTGCCACTTATTGCTCTTAGCAAAATTACTATCTTGTAAGTGGAAAGTTAGAGTGTTGGGGTATAACATAACAGTTCAAAGATAAAACCAGGTACTTATGGGAGAGGGGGTGGATAAGAAAGGTGACAAAGATCATGATACTCTTCCTTTGAATACAAGTCACAGAATGGAGTCTAAGTGGTAATTATATTGGAAAGAATGGAGATTTTGAGGTACCTTTTTATCTTAGTACCAAATATACAGTAAAGAAGAATATTAGAATCAGAAAAAAATGTGCATATTTACAAAGTGATGCCTATCAACAAAACTGGGAAAAATATGATCAAACTTGCTCTCTAAATGAGCACATTTTTTTCCTATCTCACATCACCTTCAACAGATACTCACCTTGAGTTCTAATTTCTCAGATTTTGCAACCCTGCCTTCCTTCTAAAACCCAACATTTGCACTGTGGGGAGTGGAAGGCAGGGCTACTGATTGCCTAAGGACTTGAGCTTTGAAGACCTCTACTGGTTACTAATATATAACCTTAAGGAAGTACATTAACTTATAGAACCCTGATTTCTCACTTTATTTTGGCTGTAACTATACCTCATCAGGTTGTTGTAATGATGAAATGAGAAGATATGTAAGGCACTTAGAATTTTCTCCAACACAGAGTAAGTAATCACTAAACAGTATTCTTTTCATATTCCAAATTTACCCAAAGGCCACAGGATTTTCTGTTCAAAATCCTTTCAAAATTCCAGTTCAGTACCTTCCAAAAGGATAATAAAGTAAATCTTAAAAAAAAGTCTCTACTAATCAATTGATAATATTTACAACAGTTCCATTTATTTGATGTTTTAACATTTGCAAAACTACAGCACATACTCATTTGCATCTCAGATGAAATTTAGGCTTAGCAGAGGAAGAAACTTGTTTAACAAATTAAACAATTTGCCAAGTCACAGAGCTAGCAAGAGGAGGAACTCGACCTTGAACTTAGGTCTTTGGACTCCAAATCTTATGTAATTTTTGCTATTCAGAATGATGAGTGAGTCACACAACGAGAGCCCTCCCTCCTTTCTTGGGAATATATATTTATCAAAAAAGGAATCTATGTTATATAACTTCAAGGAACAGGATTTTAGTGATAAGCAATTTTAGCATCTTAGAAGACAAGTGAAAGGAATATTTTGGAAGAAAATGAAGGTCGTAGACACTTTCAGTTCAATATATAATATATATGGCTACACATGTTTGGCCATTTCTCCTATGACAAGAGTGAAGGCAATTTTATCTATGAAGCACTGGCCTTTTCTGTAAGCAAAGGAGAGGGGGAATAAATGATTCAAATTGTCACAGGCACCTTGAACCAGTTTTGAGATTGGAAAGAGCAAGGGACCTAGCCAAAATCTTTTCTAGCATTTCTACATGAAATTTATCATTTTACCCAATAGTCCAATCAATAAACTTGAGTAGAAGCCAGGAAATGAAGAATTTCTGTTTGCTGGAAACTTTTTGATTTGTTCTATTATCATAATTGATTACCTAGAATCAAGAACTTACTCAACCAGGATATCAAACATCTCATTCTCGCATAGATAAATGTCTCTGGAAACCGCTTAGGAAAGTGTTGTTGATCCACTTTGCTTTTCCCTTCCCTTGTCAATTCCTTCTTCTTTCCCCTGCTTATCTATCTGACTTAAATGCTATTCCATAGAAACATGTTTGTGGTGGGAGCAGAAGGAGGGTTCTTGAGGGGCTTTTCAGTCTGTGTGGTCAGAAAGGGCTGCTTGCTCATCAAGGCACGGTCATGGAGAGGACATTTATGAAATTTCCTTCTGAACTTACTTTACTCCTTCTAAACAGGTCCTGTTCTAGCTTCCCAGCTGTCAACCGATGTGCGGCCCATGGTATTCAATACAACCCTGTCTGTTTGTTTCTCATCATTCTTTTTTTTTTAATACACCCTTTTTATAAATTAATTAATTAATTTATTTATTAATTAATTTATTTTTGGCTGCATTTTGTCTTCATTGCTGCACACGGGTTTTCTCTAGCTGTGGTGAGTGGGGGCTACTCTTCGTTGTGGTGCACAGGCTTCTCATTGTAGTGGCTTCTCTTGTTGCTGAGCACAGGATCTAGGTGTGTGGGCTTCAGTAGTTGTGGTATGCGGGCTCAATAGTTGTGGCACACAGGCTTAGTTGCTCTGCAACATGTGGGATCTTCCTGGATCAGGGGTCGAAACCGTGTCCCCTGCATTGGCACATAGATTCTTAAACCCTGCGCCACCAGGGAAGTCCCTGTTTCTCATCATTCTTGAGTGTCTCTTTCATATGGCAATTCCTCAAGCACACCAAGCTCATGCCCATCTTGCATATTTGCTCTTGGAGTAATCCCAGCCTAGGACCCTCTACCTCCAGGTTTCCCCATCGCTGGCTCCTTTTGACATTTAGTTCTCAACTCGAATATCAGCTCTTCAGACAGAGCTTCCCTGACCTTTCTAGCTAAATTTCATCCACAGGCCCTTTCTGTCATATCAGCCTGTATTATTTTCTCCTATAGCATTTATTACTCTCAGTAATCATCTTAATTACTTGCTTACTACCTATTTAGTATCTATTTCCCTGCCTTGAATAGAAGTCCCACTAGGGCAAGGCATTATCTGACATAATTGTTGCATATTCCCAACTCCTGGATTAGTGTCTACCACATAGTAGATAGTTAATGTTTGTGGAAGTAAAGAAGTGACGGGGGGCAGAATTATGGATTTTTCACTGCATTTTGTGCATATTCTATGCTACTGTGAAATTTATTTCAAGCCACTTGATGATTATGTATTGATGATTTCTTTCATCAATTAGCTCCTTAGAAGAAGAGCCCATATCTTTTATGCCTGTAATATGTCCCATGGCTGATTGTAAAACTGGCACTTGGTAAATTCTTGGTGATTGATTAATAACTGAGAGTGAAAAAGTAGGAACCATGCAATTCAAACCAAAATAACCAATGTAGATCAGACAAAACATTTGGAGGCCATCAGTTGCCAAAAGGAGTAGCTCAATTTCTCACTTTGTTTTTGGTCCTGCTTTTGGTTGATAGAATCTAATAAGGAAATGTACAAATGAACCTGAAAGCATAGATGCAAAGAAAGACTGGATGGGAAGTTGTGAATCATAAGGAAACTAAGAAAGGGGGAATTACAGAGTAAACTAGGCTCCTAAGTCTGGGAAACTGAAAAAATGGCAAAATCTTTGGTAGAAATCAAGAATAAAAAACCCATTGGGAGTGGGGGGGAAATGAATTTAGGTTTAGAAAAAACTGAGCCCAAAATAGTGGCAGAACATGCAAGGGGAGATGCCCTTGCATCATCATAGGAAAACTGAAGCTGGAACCAGATTAAGGAAGTCATTCTGTTCAAGGTTATTTTTGATTCATTCTTTGGGAATGGGTAGAAGTTTCCAGAAAAAGGGAGAGGGGCTGAAGACAAACCTTAGAGAACAACACATTCATGGAATTGAGAAGGAAGAAGAGAGACTGGGAAAGGGAAGGGAAAAAAAGAGAGCTGTGGTAGAGAACTCAGAAGAAAAAAATTACAGAAATAAAGAAAAGAGAATATTTCATTTTGTCAAAATACAAACTCAATCTATAAATCTTATCTCTGTAGACAGAAAATAAGGGACCCAAAGGTGAACGCCTTTGTTTTTATGTGTATGATGAGGAGGGGGTAATGTTGGTAAATAAGTTTTATTTATTTATACCCATAGTTCACTTGTTTTAATTATTTTTAATTTGTTTATTTAATTCAGTTAGTACATAAATGCGTTATAGTAACGAGATACAAAAATACTTCTGACCAGGCCCTCCCCATATCCCAGTCTCTTCACAGTGGTAACTGTTTTGTTCATGCCACTCCATTCTCTTCTGTGAATTTTTATCATTATAAGTTAGAAATATATAGATTTGTTAAGTTGATTGATAATGATATCAAGTGGTATTACATTATAGGTCTTAACTTGAAGCTTTTTTTTTTACTCAACCATATGTATTAGAAATCTTCTATGCTAATACATGGATCTGCATTATTCATGTTTATTGCTGCATGGACTCACAAATAATAGTAAATAACAGTTGTTCATACCTATTTAATCAGAACCTTCTTCATGAATACTAACTCCTCTGTCCATGTCTCCTGAGCTCATGTGGTTTTTCATGGTTTGGTCATGAATATGTGAAATTGTTGCGTTGGAGAGGGCAGCCCCTGTCTCCTCCAATTCTTTTATTTTTTGCGGTACGTGGGCCTCTCACTGTTGTGGCCTCTCCCATTGCGGAGCACAGCCTCCGGACGCGCAGGCTCAGTGGCCATGGCTCACGGGCCCAGCCACTCCGTGGCATGTGAGATCTTCCCGGACCAGGGCACGAACCCATGTCCCCCTGCATCGGCAGGCAAACTCTCAACCACTGCGCCACCAGGGAAGCCCTCCTCCATTTCTTGTTTCAACCACTCAGGGCCTATGACAGGCCTGAGCACAGAATGAATGAAATGATTGCCAGCTGCATTACAATCCCTCAAATTGACTGTTTCCTCCGGCCTTTTCTTCCCTTTCACAGTCTATTGCAACAAAGTGGCATTGCTGTTACCACCACTGGGATTTGGTGCAGATACAGAGCTTGCACAGAGGCAATAAGGGTGCTACAGATACAAAAGCAAGCACATCTCCTGGCCCCCTGAGAAGCAACTGGTGGCCTTGCCATTCTCAGCCTCTAGGATGAAACATACTGACATAGAAAGAGAGCAAGCATCCTATCAAATGTCCCGTTGAAAAGCAGACTAGAGAATGTGTGTCTTTACTTAATCCCAAAGCCTCAGTGTGTCTTCTCACCCATCAGCCCCAGGCAATTCACGTTGCCAACTTGTTACTTCACCGCCACACTCAAATGCCTGCCCGCCACACTCAACAAATTTTATACTTTTCACTTGGTCCCACTCAATCCCATGTGGTGTTTTGAAAATATGTAAAGGGAAAGCAAGGCTCCAATATTTTTCCTCTCCTCATAAATATGGCATTTTAAATATGTTTCATACATATTCATCTTTTGCTCTTTCTTTTTCCTAAATGTGCACCTATAGCTTAAGTTTTATTCATACCCTTCTCTGGTTCCCTGGTTTGAATTGAAAAATTGACATGTAAAATATTAACCAAATAGTAAGGTGTCTAAAATTTCCCTTCCAATGTGAGGCCTGAAAAGAAATAAAGACAATCTTCCAGTAATTTATAAGTATGATAGTAAAAGAACACTTCCATCGCTTTTTTTTTTTTAAAGCCATAGAAAGACTGAGCAATTTGTAAACAGAACATTTTTGAGGAGTGAGAGATTAATTTGTGGGAGAAATTTGTGATGTCAGTGTTATTAATTTAGAATCACACTTCAAACATTCAATTTTAAGAATTCTCAGGTGGGTTAAGACTTTGCCAAAGTTTCTAAAGAACTTGAAGATCCTTATGCATTGGTTCCTCTCAGTCCAGCACAGATGAACTCCATCCAAAAATCATGTTTTTTTTTTCTCTTTCTCCTTCTCCCATAAAAAAAGAAACTGAGCAGGAAATTTCACTTAAACAAGCTGTCTCACAACATTTCTGGCAAATCCTGATTCCAACTAAGTTGAAAATACCTCAAGAGCAGCCTGTCATACAGAATTTCAGTGCTTCTACTCCTGGGAATGCAGAAATAGATAGATATGTGGGATTCAAAATCTCCAAAACACCTTCAGTAAAAGCATCTTAATGTGAACTTCAGAATGACCTGATTTTATGTGAGAAGCATATGCTGTTCCTCATGTATCAGTGAGCTATTGCTGTGTAACAAATCACCCCATATCTCAGAGGCTTAAAATGCTAAGCATTTTTTATTGCTCAGGAGTCCATAGTTCAGTGCACAATTGTGTTCTTGATTGGGCTCAATCATAAGTCTTTAGACAGCCATACATAAGGCAAGCTAACTCTGCTGATCTTGGCTGGGTTATCTCACATGTCTGAACATTGACTGGATAAAAGGTAGTCTAGGATGTCCTCGATAAGACAATCGGACTGTCCTCCACATGGTCTCTCTCCCCCATCAGGCTATCCTAGATTTGTCTGTGTGGTGATGGCATCATTCTGGGAGAGCACATAAGTGTGCAAGGCCTATTAAGGCCTAATCTCAGAAGTGGCACACCATCACTGCCATCTTATTTCTTCGGCCAAGGTCAATCACAAGTCTAGTCCCCAGGTTCAGGGGGTAGAGAAATAGACTCCCAATTCTTGTTGCAAAGTAAATTTGCAAAGGGTGTGGATACAGAGACCATTAGGTGGGATCTTTAATATATTCATCTACCATACCTCATTTTTAGAGAAATGCTTTTTGAAGAATCCCATAAAGATTTATATTTTTTGTTTTTTTTGTGGTATGCGGGCCTCTCACTGTTGTGGCCTCACCCGTTGCAGAGCACAGGCTCCAGACGCGCAGGCTCAGCGGCCATGGCTCATGGGCCCAGCCGCTCCGCGGCATGTGGGATCTTCCTGGACCAGGGCACGAACCCGTGTCCCCTGCATCGGCAGGCGGACTCTCAACCACTGCGCCACCAGGGAAGCCCAAGATTTATGTTTTTAAAATGTACTCTCCAAAGTTCACCTGATCAAAACTTCTTCACCGAGTACTCGGACAACAGTGCCAAATGACAGTTCTGGGAATGCATGACTTAATAGCAGGAATTTGGGAAGGAAAAAAGGAAAAACAAAATTACATATTTAAGTACTAATATTTCAAAAATACATAAAGATTTACATTTATTATCCTCCGTGTCCTCTTCTTCTAGCATGTTGGTGATGCAGAATTTCTTAAAAGACTGCTCCATTATTGTATCCAGAACTTTCTTCCAAACCACAGCCCCCTATTCTACAAGTTTAGATGAAGGTGTTTTTTCTTTACCTTACCGAATGGTGTCACAGAAGTTTTTCAGAAAAGAATCAGTATGCATATTCCTCCCTCAAATGGTCCTTAAAAGGTATACTGACTGAAATATTAAGAAGTTATAGGTGCCAGGATACACCACCAAGAATAATAACCAGGTGCACATATCTGTACTTGATGACAACTGGACCCAACTCTCAACTAACCCATAGCAATTGTAAGACGTTATTGGTAATAAAATGATTTTAGAAATGTGAAAATAATGGAAACTTTCAAATTGATGAAATACAGTACTAAATGTCACTGCATTCACTGTACACAAAAATATTTTTCCAGAATACCACTGGATGCTTTGATACTTTCACCTCCAAACAGCTCTATTAGGCTTGCTCTTTTTCAAAATGAAATGTCTTTTTTAAAGTTTGCCATTTTTGTCTAATTGGAAAATCCAACTGGAATGATCATTTCTATTGTTTCCAAGGGAGAAAAACTTTCCTTAGGAATCTGGGTGACATTGCCTCTACAGATGCACATATTCTTTTTAGAGGTCCTTAAATTACTGGAATGCATGGGGCATGGGGCAAAAAGGATGCTCGGACATAGCATTCAGGGCACTTTTTGTTCTTTTACTATCTTTACCTTTTCAATAAATTAGTGTCTCAAAGTTTAACCTTTGCCTATAATCCATCTGGGGCTTCCTCTCATAACTCATTCCAGAAGGAACATTAGTGGATGTGAGTTTTCTCCTAGGGATTTGCCTTCCTTCTGTTTTAAATCAAAAAATGCTCTTGCAAATTAGCCAAAGGTGACAGGTTATAAGCTTCCTGTAAGAATCCTTCAGTGTGCCCTCTGGACTTTTTGTCTGGCTGTTCTCAAAAGTTGTGTAAGTTAAAATCTACATGGAGCATATAAACAGCACATGTGGGCACAAACACATCTTCCATAAAAACAACAGTCATCTGCAGAGTTGCCTCAATTGAAACACACAGAATAAATGTTTACCAATCAGAAGTAGTTTTTAGATTTTCATGGTGAAAACAGTTTTTAGAGACCATGCTAGTGCACACCCCTTATTTTACATATGGGGAAACTGAGACTAATTATTCTTTCATTCAAAGCATAATTATTAAGTGTCCATAAAGAGACAGGAATTGTTCTATCCTGAATACACAAAAGAACAAAGATCAAGTGACTTATTTGAGGGCCCATCACTTGTTAGTGGTTAGCCCTGCACTAGAACTTCAGTGCCTCATACCTTGTCCAGCATTCTTGGCAGTATGCTGCACCTTTAATTGACTCAGAATTTTTGGCAATAGAGAAAGAAAAGCAAATTTTAACTTCCAATGTCCTGATCAAATATTTGTCCTTTCAGTTATTCACTTATGTTTAAGGAGCAACAGAAATTCAGTAACAGAGAGCTGACTGGCATCCTCAGTAAAAGAACCGAACCACCAAATGAGCACCCAGACAACCTTGCATTGAGGCACAAAGAAAATTTGCATTTTACATATTTGCTTCATTGTCTACACTGTACTGACTCTGCACAGAGTCTGTACAATGTGCAAAAGAGGACATGAAAGAAGAAAGAGGTAGCCCCATTTTTCAGAAAAGTGTTTCATCGTCCAAACTAAAAACAACAACAAAAACCAGTGAAGGAAAAATGCATTGTAACATTTCGATTTATGCTGTAAGAATAGAGTAAGTCCATCAACAGATGAATAAAGAAGATGTGGCACATATATACAATGGAGTATTACACAGCCTGAAAAAGAAATGAAATTGGGCTTCCCCGGTGGCGCAGTGGTTGAGAGTCCGCCTGCCAATGCAGGGGACACAGGTTCGTGCCCTGGTCCGGGAAGATCCCACATGCCGAGGAGCGGCTGGGCCCGTGAGCCATGGCTGCTGAGCCTGCGCGTCCAGAGTCTGTGCTCCACAACGGGAGAGGCCACAACAGTGAGAGGCCTGTGTACCGCAAAAAAAAAAAAAAAAAAGAAATGAAATTGAGTTATTTGTAGTGATATGGATGGACCTAGAGTCTGTCATGCAGAGTGAAGTAAGTCAGAAAGAGAAAAACAAATACCATATGCTAATACATATATATGGAATCTAAAGAAAAAAAATGGTCATGAGGAACCTAGGGACAAGATGGGAATAAAGACGCAGACCTACTAGAGAATGGACTTGAGGTTACGGGGAGGGGGAAGGGCAAGCTGGGACAAAGTGAGAGAGCGGCATGGACATGTATACACTACCAAATGTAAAAGAGATAGCTAGTGGGAAGCAGCCGCATAGCACAGGGAGATCAGCTTGGTGCTTTGTGAGCACCTAGAGGGGTGGGATAGGGAGGATGGGAGGGAGGGAGACACAAGATGGAAGAGATATGGGTACATATGTATATGTATAACTGATTCACTTTGTTATAAAGCGGAAACTAACACATCATTGTAAAATAATTTTACTCCAATAAAGGTGTTAAAAAAAAAAAAGAAGAAGCATAGAGTAAGTTCAGTGTGCAGTTCGTCAAAAAAACTTTCTGGGAAAACCAATCTTGAACTGGGTCTTGAAAGAAATAAAGAAAATTTAGACTAAGATCCCAATCTTCCTTCATTTGTGAAAATCTTCTTAATATTTAAATATTGTTTCTAATATAATATTTCACTTCTTTTCTTTAAGGGTTCTACTCATGCTTATACTCAAACCCTCTTGTTTGTCTTCCATATAGACCATTTTCATTATTTTTAATTTTGTTCATGCCTCTTCTCTTTGTTCAATATTCTCAATCCTGACATCTATATCTTAAAACTTTTTTGTTTGTTTTTCAGTTCCTAGTTTGTTTGTATGTTTGTTTTCTTCAGAGTCTATTCTTCCTTGTGCTCTAAGTGAGGCTTTCATTCTGGATGGTTTTATTTTTCCTTCTTTTCTTTTCTAAGCTGTTCCAGTCCTGGTTCAATCTCCTTCCATCCTCATGCTATATCTTACAAGCTCTCTTGAACCCTCTCTATTGTTCTACCTTGTATTTTGATTTGATAGAGATGGTTTTTTTCTACTAAAAAAAGATCTTGGTCATATGTACCATCACATTTTCTAGCTGATCTGTGGTAACATTTCTGGGACATGTTCTTTCATGATGTATCATTCTCTAGTAATGTCTCATTTTTGGTTTTCCTGTTCCTTTGATCCTTTTTAAAGGTGGATTTGTTGTACCTTTCTGTTTATTACTCATCTATAAATTCATAAGTTCTTCCAGGATCAGCAGTTGGTAGCAGGTTGGGGTTTCTTGTTATGACTGATGATGGGCTGAAGTATATGAGTTCTCATGGCCATTTGTGGCCAGTATTTCCACCAGCAATCAAAGCAAGCCCTGCCAGACTTTCCATAATGCACACTCCTCTTCAAACCACCTCACCAAAAACAAGCTTCCTGCAAATCTGGGTTTGGTGTTACCTGAAACAGTTTGATTCTTTTGAGGCTTTCAATTTTTAGGCAAGATCAGAACATTTACACCAGGGCAAATTATCCCTCACTGCCAAAGCAAGGTTCTTCTGAGTACTCTACCAAAGCCTCAGAAATGTTGAGGTTTCCAGTCTGGCTGGTCGGAACAGGAACTATTCTGACCTTGTATGAATGCCAGGTACTCTCTCCTCTAATCATTTTTGGGAGTTCTTTCCCTGGCCTGCGCAGTTTCCTCACAGGAAGCACTGATCAGTGTTCTACTGGATCCTCAGGGTCACCCTCTGAGGGACTCCAGCTTTCTCTCTGGGCAGCTCTTTCCTCTCTGTAAATCTGTCCTGCAAACTCTAGCCACCTAGACTCCCTAAGATTCCCAACCCAGTCTCCTCAACTGAGGGTGTCCACTGTGCTTTGTCTAGATTCTCCCTCCCTACTCTTCTTACTCTCAAGGCAGCAAGCTTGGGAAACCGTAGGACTTACTTCATTTGTTTCCCATCTTTCATAGATCACTGTCTGTTGTCTGAGGTCCAGGCTCTTGGAAACCATTGCTTTATAAATTTTGTCTTTCTTTTCAGGGGATTGTTTCAGTGGAAGGGTAAATCTGGTCCCTATTACTTTACCTTAGCCACAAGGAAAAGTCTTGGTTACAGGAAGTTTTTGTTTAGCCCCAACTTTCATGCTACTAAAGATTTGTTCCAAATAGTATCCAGGAGAGTGTCCTCCATTTCTGTTGTTCCAGTTGTCTGAGATATTCACCAAGATATTCGCCTCTCTCAGCCTGATCCTGTGCCACTATTTAACCTTCACTGCACTGGCAGCCCTTCATCCTATATTGTGGTTAAGAATAACAGATGTTTCCGAGGTGTGATGTTCTGCATCTGCTTTCCATTCTCCTTTACTTGGGGAAGGAACGATTGTTTTGATTCAGGCTTCCCTTCATCCGAAGTGGAGCTCCTCAGCAGGTGAGGACTGTGAGTTGATATGCATGGGAGTCCCTGCACATGGCATGGAGGCTGCACACTGGGTACTCTTAAGGGGCTTTTGCTGCTGCTGATGGAGCGGAATGCAGGGGAGATGAAAATATCTGAGGGAGAAAAAGAGAGGCAGATATGGCAAGGACTCAGCAGAGGAAAAGGTGGGGTTGAGTAGACATACAACCTATTTGTTCTAATTTGAATAAAAGTCTAACTACATAAAATTAAGTATGTTTTAGCAAGATAGGCATTCTAGAAATGTTTAAATAACCATCCAGGTAATAGTGGCAAGATGCAGGGCAGGTAGATTAAAGGAAGAAGAAAAACATCTAGGAAAATAAAGCATATGAGAATGCAAACATGACACACAATATTTGTCTCTATTTCTCAAAAGCTCAGTAAAAGAAGCAGCTTTCCTCCTTTGCTAACTGACACTCCTTATCTTGGCTTCTATGAAGCATTCACTAATGGAAATAAAAATGAACCAAAACTTAGAAAAATGTGATAATGTCAACTATACTCAACGGAAAAATATAATTACTTAGTCATTTTAATTACACATGCAGAGTAAAGCAATTGCTTGCAATTTACTGCAGTATGCCAGAAACAACTTAATATTAATAAATATTTGTGAGAAATCACTTTGTAAATTTTAATTACTTAACAAAAGCAATAAAATAATTTTTAATTAGAAAGTATGTACACCCATAAGTAAAATGACCCTTTGTATTCCAACAAAGCAGCTTCTGTTAGAGATGAAGGGTAACATTTCTGAGCCCCTAATTATGTATAAATTGTGAGGGAGAAAAAGAGCTAAATACCATATTGTCTCTTTCCGATGGAAAACTAGGAAAGAAAATTGTTAAAGAATAAAAGGAGGGATTGAAATAATCATATATATTTTTTAGATATTCTCTTCATGTTTTATAAGGAGCACTATCATTTTTTAATTCTGATAAAGGTGACAATCCAGAGTACTGGGGATTGCTAAAATTAATCTATAACACTGAAGTCCTAAATACTACTTCTCTGCTCTTACAATCATGTCAATCTCCATTGGGCTAACTCATTATAATTCTTAGTGAATGAATAATTGGTACTTTCTTACTGGAAATTGCAACCAATTTGTGGAAATTAGTACTGATGACTTTTTCAACAGACATAAATATTTGTGTGATTCTTATTAATAATTCCAACCCCTTATCAGCTATAATTGGAAAACAATAAATTTCAGGAGGTGAATTAGTACCCTGCTTTCCCTATATGTCCAGAAGAGATGGTTAAGTGGGATGACTTTACTTTGCCATCCCAAGAAACCTAGACTCTTCTGACATCCCTAATATGGCTATAGCAAACCACATAATAAAGCAATTTTCCCTACTTCTCATTCAGTTACTCAAAATTCTGTTCCTTACTGGTGTATGTCAAATCTCCCTCATTGTTAACACAGAAAACTCATAGAGTGGAATTATTCTAGTCCTGCACACAAGTTTTATAACTAGGTTCTCTACTGATTTAAGTTTCTGAAATCCTGGGTAAAAGTTTCATTGAATCTTATTCCTTCTTGATAGAGCCCCGCAGTAGCAGAGGCTCAGGTAGGCAATGAAGGAGAGGAAGAAAAGGACGTTCTCTAAAACAGACCTGTTTTCTGAGAGATGATTTACCAAATGACCTCCTTGGCCACAGTTCCCCAACTAATTTCAATCTGAATAGGGGAATAAGGTCAGATACCACCAACAGTATACACCAGAGTCATTCCTCTGATAACAGCAAATTAAACCTGGGAAGGAACACATATCAGCCTGAAAAATTCACGAAGATTCGAATCTGCTGCCTAATTAGCACAGTGGTTGATACAGGAGAAAAAAAAAAAATAGCCCACAACTAACAATGTCAGATTAGGGGCATTTGCTGGACCTTTCTGCTGGATGGCTGAATTGATTGAAATATCCAATGACCAGTTAAATACATGCATCCATGCCCACTAGAAAGTTTTTCTGTGATTATATCCAAACTTGTGAGTATGGGTGACTCACATAGCATGAATTTAAGTCAAACCCATTGTCAAGCAAGATATATATGTTTATGAGATAAGAAACAGTGATGTAAGTTTCAATTAAATGTGAATCAGGAGCAACAGAATTACTACACACACAATTTCCCCTGGGACTGGAAATATGCATTCTGTCCAATTTTCTCACCTATGTATTAATCTCCTTCCTTCACACATACACACACACACGCACATGCACATGCACACAGAACATATAAACCTGTGATTGAACATTTCTGGTGAAATGTATAACTATACACCATAAATTTGTTATCTGCCTTATTCCAAACAAGTCCTACTCCTCTCCAAAATCTTCAGCTTAGCAATCCCCTGGCAACCCTAACAGATGGTCAATGAGAAGAATAAGAGTCTTTATAGCTACTAAAAACTTGGAGAACTTGGACAAGAGTTGGCACATGGCAGACTTCTTCCCTTCTTCTCTTTGTGTGGACATCCAAAAACTGAGGAGGGAAGGGGAATTTTCTGAGAGAAATAAAGTATTTATAAGAATTAACGGTGACTATTTGGAGAGTATTTTATTAAGATTTCCTTTCCCATGTGGATTGGCACCAGATCCGGTAAGACTCAAGGGTCCTGGTACAAGTCCAAGTGTACATTTTGCTTGGGATCTAGAGAATTAAAAACTGTCAAAAGGCAGCGGGAAACATCAGAGAAGATAAAACAAGGAACAAGCTACTTACCTCTTGTTCTAGGGTCTAAACTGTATAGAGCAATAAAGGGAACTTTGAAGTTCACCATACCCAGAATGACTTACCTTGAAAAAGAGAGAAAGGTCTCTGTCCAGGAAGAGAAAATATATATTTTCTGCAGACAGTCACATCATATCATCTCTGGGGAAACAGCTTAATGAAGGATGGATGAACTGAGTGCACAAAAACCTGGAAAGGAGAACCATACTTCATTATTGAACTGTTATAATTGCTAAAGTTTCATTCTGAGTCATAATTGACTTCCCTGTAATGCACACCTACTGGTTATTAAAGAAAATGCATTATGGGATTTCCCTGGCAGTCCAGTGGTTAAGACTCTGTGCTTCCACTGCAAGGGACACGGGTTCAATCCCTGATTGGGGAACTAAGATTCTGCATGCCACATGGCGTGGCCATAAATAAATAAATAAAAATCATTGATGAGATATTTTTTAAATTTTTAAAAATAAAGAAAATATGTATGTATCTCTATAGCTATAGATAATATATGTATATATTATGATGCATACATATACACACACATATACACATACATATATATGCTAAGTAAGCTATGTTAAGTGTTGAAAGGAAGGATCCAAGACATAGAAATACGTGTGAGTTTATCTGGCTTTGTGAGTCCAGAAATCAATTTGTGCAAATGAGACATACATGTGAAGTATACCTAATAACATAGCCCAAGAAATAGTTCCCAGTATGTGGGATGGATTGTAAGTGAAGCAAGAATTGATAGCAGAGCATGATAATTTCTTGTGTTTTTTTAAAAGTCTCTTGGAGATATCTAAAGGATGATGAGGTTTAATTTAATGGATTAGATGGAAAAAACGTGGCAGAGGGGAGGATCAGCATGAGAAAATATGTACAGGTGGGTGTGTAAACACTTCTTTGTAAGTTAGTGAATAACATATCATTGGTTGCCTAAATGAGAGGTAGAACTAACGTACACTCTGCACAGACCAATTAGAGGGCTCCTGACCCTAACCTGAAACTTACCTTTTCTGGCCTCCCACTGCTCTACTCAGGAGCTCACCTGGATATCAGAGGGAAGTGGAGCATGATGGGCC
The DNA here is from genome assembly GCF_005190385.1 of Monodon monoceros. Classification (NCBI taxonomy): domain Eukaryota; kingdom Metazoa; phylum Chordata; class Mammalia; order Artiodactyla; family Monodontidae; genus Monodon; species Monodon monoceros. The sequence goes on from NW_021703765.1 coordinate 35,529,452, forward strand.
ACACAAGCCCCAAATTTTTGCTCAAGGAATATGCTTTCATTTGACCATGACCAATGATCCTGCAGTGGTCAGCATGCGATTATGCTGGTTTATTGATATGCCTTGTAGCCTGTCCTAGGTTTGGTGCTATCCCCTCAAGGGACCACTTTGCACACTTTTTTACTTGACTATCAGGCATTACAGAGTTCTAATGGTTCCCACGTTGTGTCAATGTTGAAGCAAGCTTTTGAAGAGCCTTCTCTATAATAATGTTGATATTTAACACCTTTGCACTAAGAAAAAATATTCCTTTTAGTTGCATTTTAGGAAATCCCAGGTCTCTGGTTCTGTCATCTGTTCAAGATAAGGTATAATTCCATCACTTTGGGGTACTTGGGCCTCCCCCCGTTTATCTCTTGAATTAGAGCCCATCTGGAAGCCAATTCATGGCTGTGCTTTCTGTAGATACAAGAAGAATAGCTTTCAGGAAAAAGCTAAAAAAAAAAAAAGTGTCATTTGTCTAGTATGGTATTCACCAATTGGCCTTTTCTATTCTGTTATAGATATTGTAAAGTTACAATTTTAGCTTTTGTATTCTTTCTTCATGTATCATTAGAAATTCAAAGGAAAGAACAAAGGAATAAAAATAACTTTGTCAGGGGCTTCCCTGATGGTGCAGTGGTTGAGAGTCCACCTGCCGATGCAGGGGACACTGGTTCGTGCCCCGGTCTGGGAGGATCCCACATGCCATGGAGCGGCTGGGCCCATGGGCCATGGCCACTGAGCCTGCGCGTCCGGAGCCTGTGCTCCGCAGCGGGAGAGGCCACAACAGTGAGAGACCTGCATACCGCAAAAAAATAAATAAATAAAAAATAAATAAATAAAATAAATAACTTTGTCAAAACAAATCCAATTTTGTTTTAGTCAAGCATTTTCATAAAAATGATAAAAGAATTTGATGAAGAACCTCTAATAAATATAGTAATCACTATCTAAAAACAATAGAAGAAAGATAAAATGTCTTAGTCAAGAACAAAGGAGCTCTGGTTTTTATCAGTCTATCATTGACAAGTATCAGTGATGGTGGCTCCTCCTCAGAATCCTCTCCATTGCTCATGCCGTTCCCTCTTCTGAAATACCCCTCCATCTTCTCTTCACTTTCCTCCCTTTCATCTATTCTGCATCATGTAGCTTACAAGGTTCTCTCTGGGTAAAGTTCTAGTTGCCCCTCTCAATCAAGTATGAGATCTCTGTTCTCAACCAGGTATGATTATTCAGATCATGCTTTCAATACTTATCATATTCTTATTTACTCCTAAAGTATTGACTGAACACAGACTATGTATTACACACAGTTTTAGATGTTGTTTGCCATCTTCCTAGAGTTTAAGCTTATTTGTATTCTGGGTTTTGAAAGTTCCTTAAAGGAGGGATCACTTCATTTATCTTTGGATCTTCTGCACACTCACTGTACTTAGAAGGGGCTTAGTTAATCTCTGTTAAATCAAATGGAATGCAATTCTACAGCAAACATTTCTTCCTTCCTTGGAGGATTCTTTTCCATAAGATTAGTACTTGGTTCTGTTATTATGAGCAGTTCCTTTGCCCTGGCATGGAGAGCTTCTTTCTTCCTCAAGAGAGCAAATGAGTACAATGTACCTTGGGGATGTTGAGAAGACCCTCTTGGCTAGATCGTTACTGCAAATGTCCATGAATTGGTTTCCAGGGCTTTGTGATCCTCCTAATATAGTGTATTCCCTTGCTTCTTTTCCATAGATTCTCTAAGGCATCCACAATCCCCAAACAATGAAGAATGTAGCAAAGAGAAGAGTTCTTAATTCTGAGAAAAAAAGTTACTGGATCACAGCATTGTCATTTAACTACTCTCAGAAGTTTCTCCAAAGCATTACTTTTCAGACTGAGGGATTCTAGTCTTCCCTGGAGCAATGAAAACACAGTGGTGGTGGGCAGAAAGGGGAAAGAGCCAACTGTGATCTCTGGGAGGGTAGGTAATATTTCCACTGTGTTCACTCTCTTTTGAGTGAACTGTGTTCGGTTTTGGAGATTGTGCTTGGTAGACTCTCAATGCATAATTTATTTAATAAAAATGAATGACCAAAAAGGAGAATGAAGTCCGAGTTTGGTGAACAGTGACAATATCATCTTGGAACAAGATTATCAACCAGAGCTTGGCAACTTTGACCTGCTTTTGGCTTCTCTGCGCTTCCTGAACCCATGCAATCCTCATCATCACAAATGTTGATATTTGTTGGTATCGTGCAACGCAACACCACCTTCACTCTGTGTCCATCTCCACCTTAGAGGTTTGTCATAAATGAGAAGGGAGGATTTTCACTTGTTTTTTCATTAGCCCCAGAGTTCTTGGGGTAGGCTGGGCACACAGAGGTGGGTTGAAATGAACAGAAGTCAACTGTTCCTGTAAGGATGCATGAAGCCCAGCTACTCTACAAAATCTCTCAGACCCTTAATATCCTGAAATGCACCAGCTGTATCTTTCTTATAGCATGTAGCCCCAGGCATCAATTGCTATTTTTTTCAAGGAAGACATCTTATCAATCATATTTTTCCCCAGATCCCCCAAACAATATCAATTCAAAAAAGAACTCAGAAAGGACAGCATATGCACAAAATAAAATAAATGATTATATGCCATGGCCTCCTCCTTCCATATTTTGTTATGAATATAGTTGTGCAAACATAAATATCACTAATTAGCATGGGGTGAGGTATAAACAAGCCCGTTTGTTGTTATTTGTTGGTCTTCTCCAAACCCCAAGATTTCCTGCTTAACAATAAACCCTGATTCAAACCTGACCCCCAAATCCTGCATCTAAACCTTTAGAAGTTACCTCATAGAAACTCATGATTCCTAGCATTTGACTTGGCCTGTGAGTTTGAAAGCTCTTTGGGAACTGGGACTTTGCATTAGGAATCACTCTATTTCCCATAGATCTTTTTCTCAAATAAGAGCTTATGAATTTTTGGATTGATAAATAAATCTTTTGATGTGTTTATCCCCTTCAATTTAAGAAAATAGAATCTTGGTAATGTGGTAGGGATCTAGATGGAAACCTGGAGTCAAGCAGGGACATCTCGTCATGTAAGAAGCTGTATTATGCTCACTGCTCCAAAGCTATGATGCCAGATTGTGGTGATGGCCACATGGATGCTGGGCCTTCTTTAAGGAAATGTCACCCCAACAGGAAAAAAACATAAAGTGTACTTCATTTGCTTCCTGTTTAGAATTAATTTTTCTTCCATAGAATCTTTTCTTAGATTCTGTCCATGTGCATCTAATCCATGTGGTGGATTACCTTAGCCATTATGGGTGTCAGGTCTTATAAAATGAACTTTCTGAAAGCAAAGGAAGCAATATCTTCCCACCTCCTATTTAGACAAACACTCTACAAAAGACTTACAGAAAAGACTTACAGAAAAAACCAACTCCTCAGGAAAATGGATGAGGGACCAAATGACAATCCTTTAGAGAAAGAGAGTCAGGCCTAACATACTTCATACCTCATTGGATTCATCCAAAAGCAAAGTATTTGGAATTCAGGAAATCCTAGGAGTTTGGGATTAATAAAAAATGACATGAATAACTGGTGAATGACACATCCATTGATACTAAAAATGGGCCAAATTCTATTAACAAGGACTGTGTATTAATAAAAATGTCACTGTGGAGTGTGGGGAGTTAAAAGGTCATTTATAAGTAAACAGGGTCAGAGAATTCTGCCAGGAATAGGAAAGCTAGAATTTTCCAGAAGTATGTAAAGATGTAAATATGTTAGAACAGCCAATGAACCAAGTTATCCAGAAGATACCCATGAGAAAAATGCAAAATAAAAACGAGCAGTACAATATTATCCACCAATAATATACAAGTTCATAAAAACAAAAGTACAAAAACAATACCCATTTGACTTTGTATTTTTTTTTTCTTGAGAATTATCCCTCAATTCCATTTGTTGATTTTTTTTAAATGAAGTTGATGATCTTACTAAGATCTTTGTAAGACTCTATGCCTGGAACATAAGACAGTCAATAATTTTTTTATTATTTTTAATTGATTAATTAGTATTAGGGAAAAGGAAATTCCAGTTCATATTAAAATTTTCTTGAATAATTTATTACTATGTTAAAAATTTGAGTGGATTATAGCATTCAGGGTTTTCTCTTGCCTGCATCAAATGACTTCTAAACCTGATAGGGCTTAAAGAGCAGTAGGAAGTCTTAAAATAATTTAAGGAGGTCTTGGTATTTACTTAAGTAAATATCTTTAATTTCTTAAGACTCCAATAGCTTTATAGATCTGAGGTAATACATCCTGTTCTGTGTATATTATGTGTATCATAATAGAGACTGCACCAGAAACTGCCCAAATACTGTAAACACTGAAAGTATTACCAACATCATCACCAAAAGAAATATAGACCCCAGTGAAAAGCTAGTTTTAAAAATATATATATCACTTCTCACACTTGCTATTTCTGGTTGTAGAAGCCTGGCATATCCCTAAATCTATCTTACCCCAAGGACATGTGCCCACATGTCTGTGATACGACCACCCAATACAACCCACACCAAGGCCACACTTTTGGTGCTCTCTGATGGTGTTTCTCTCAAGAGCAGCATGAATATATGTAGTCATCATCCCACCTCAAAAGTAAGCATTTGCATCATGCTGACTGGATATGACACCCTACTTCACCTCCTCGCAGAAGTTGTATGTTCTTCTGATACTATTAATTGGTGTCCTGTAACTGACCATCAACAGAGCTATAAGTCAGACATGGGAGGACTTTGCTGCAGTTTAGCATCCACTGATAGTGAGGGCAGAAATGCATGTCCCCCTTCATGGCTAAAGTAGCACGAAAGCTGAGGATGAATGACCAATAGGTCAACATCTTGGTTGAGTACCTGTCCTGTACCTAATGTGGAGGCCAGACATATAGGAAAGCTACAGTCTTATCCTTCAAAACCTATACAGTCTAGTTGAGAAGTCAAATATAAACATAAGAACATTAACACTAGCTTAGATTTTACCCTCATGAATGGATTTGGATGGCCCAGAAAACAGATGATAACAGAATTCAGGAAAAGTAAGCTGAGGGTTTCAGTAATAAGGGAAGTTTCATGGAAAGAGCTGAGCTTGTGCTGTGCCTTAAAAATGACAGGCGGAGTACCTGGATGTGGAAGTTGGAATCGGAAGTGAGGATGCTGACCCATACCAAGCAGATGGACCGTGTGGGGAATAGTGAGATAATGAAAGGTCTTGACATCTTGTCAAAGGAGTTTAGACTCAGTGCAGCTGGAAGTAAAGACCCACTAGAGATTTGGAGCTGGGGAATAAATAGCCTGATGATATAAAACAGCTGAAAATACAAAACAGCAATCAGTCTGGGGCTTTTCCCATGAGTACAGTGAACTGAGGGATTAATTCAGGTATGACAGACTATTTTCCACAGCCTCTGAAATATACCCAAGATCTCTGATGCACAGAGATCCACAACACTGTGTCCAGTTCAGGCGTGTGTCTAAGTCCAAACCATGAGAAAGAGCTCCCTCAGGAGAAAGTTGTTAAGGAGAGAGAAAGCTGTGGATATTTAAAACAATTAATAGGGGTTATATTTAATCCCCAAATTAGACAACCTTGAACTGGTGAAAATTTACAAAAATACACCTGTTCAGAATTTGTGATAATTACTCCAGAGGAAACTAATGTTTGCCTTTGGGAAAGTCACAGTGGTTAAAAGCACGGACTTTAGAGCCAAGGTATTTAGGTTTGGATTCCAGTTCTACCACTTACCATCTGTGTGACCTTGGATAAATTTCTTAGCCTCTCTGGACCTCAGTTCCCCATTTGTAAAATGGGAATTATCATAGCACTTACCTTAAAACAGTGAGAGTTAAGGACATACAAAGTGCTATATAAATATTTGTTACTAATCAAAAACAAGTAATATGGGAAAAAAGCAGAATTTTCCTATCTAATCCATTGAAGAGAGGCTAATGTTTTAAGAATTTTAGATCATTGATTGTAGCAGTGTCTGTCAACATGGGTGGGTGGAAGGAAGTGATGCACATTTTGTCAACCAGGGACATTTAGCAATGTCTGGTCACGTTATTGGTTGTCACAACATGGAGGCAGAGATATGGGGGCTGGAGGAGCTACTGTCATCTAGCGGGCAGAAACCAGGGATGCCTCCAAACATTGTACAATGCACAGGAAAGACTCCCACATAACAGAGAATTATCCTTCCCAAAGTCTTAACAATGTCAAGGTTCAGGATCCCTGGATTATGATGTGCATGTGTTGCTATTCATTACAAGCAAGAAATCTTCTTGACAAACATCATAGCAGGGTAGGGACAAAAGGAAAGTCCTGAATCCAACCTTCCATACACTTCTTGCACCCTTTACTTTCCTCTGCTAACCTACATTAAAACTATGGTTACTGATTAAGGTTTTCTATCGCAGTCTGTAAATAATGATAGAGTAAACAAGGAGTGAAAATTGGGGAAATATTTCTTTTTTTAAGTGAGTCCATCACTATGCTAACATCATCAATATTTCTACCTCTGCACCAAATGGAGTATGTTGTAGGGAAGGGGACAGAGTCACTCCCCCCAGGAATGTTCTCTTTGGTTGAAAAACCAAGAGTGACACTTATAAAGTTGTTAGAGTGCCTCATACAAGTGTGTACGACTGAGATTGGAGCACAGCTTGTGGCCTTCACAGAGTCGACCAAGTCCACGTAGAGCTTGACAAATGAATGAGATTCAGATGGATGAGGGAAAGGACATTCTCTTGGATGGTGCTGGATTATCAGAAAGATGGCAGTGGGAATATTCAGGTGTCTGGGAACAGTGAATAATTCTCTCTGGAGGGTCTGTTTCAGGGGCTGGAGATAAGGGGAAACTTGGCGAGAAAAAGAAATAAGTTTGGATAAAGATGTAGACAGTTAAGGCATTTGTATCTGTCCCTGATGGTTATGGGGAAATATATGTTCAAGTTCTTCATGCAAGGAAACAACAAAAGGAAAGAGGTGTTTAGAAGGCTAAGCTATTTCAGCTTGAAGGTAGATTCAAGGAAAGAACAGGGGTGCATCATGCATCCTGACCCAGCTATGAGATGAGTAGAAGGGCTTCTGCCTTGGAGACTAGTGCAGAAAGCACAGACTGCTGTATCAACGTGCTTCCTGGGAAAGGTGTTATTTAACCTAGCAACAGTTTTAAGTTTGTACACATTTGTATGCCAGGATGTGCTACCACACAGTGCCATTTACAAACAGCACCATGAGCCCAGCCTTTAGCTTGGGGTGGGTATTCATGTTTACTTAGCTGTCTGGGCTTTTTTTTTTTTTGGTTACTAAATTATGCATGTAAATCAATATGTATCTTGAATTTACATACCAAATGCAAATGGTGTGACTGTCACTTTTTCTCCTGTTCCATATTTGTTCTCTGCAGAATGAATACCATATGCACCTTCAGTGAATCACTCAGGTCCTTTGCCCTTCTTGCTTCTCAGAAAATTATCCTGGGTAAAGTAGGGAGAAGAGTTCTCAGAGCATTCCAAAGAGCAAAGCAGTGAGGCCTTTCTGCACTTGGCCAACCAGGAGTCAAGAGACAGATAGTTCATGTAAATGGAGGAAGCATGGTCAATATCAGACAATACGGGTGGTTGTAGCCGCTACAAGCCTGGGAATGAATGCCCTACTTAAAGATATTAAGTTGAAAAAGAGAATTAAAGCTGCTGGGAGGTGGGGAACAGAACTGGCCACAGCGCCCAAGAGCTACTGCTTGACTGCCATTGTCAAATGCCATATGTGCAGTCAGTAAAGATGTAGGACTCAGGCCATAATCACTCAGAGACATCTATTCTGTGCCCCAACGCCCTTGACAAAGATAGTAGTCCTGGACCCCTTGTACAATGGCTCTCTTCTCCTTGGCTGACGTGCCAATCTTTTGAGGGTCCATGACCCCAGCTGGTCTCTCCAGGTAGGGTCCAGGGCCTTTCTCTTTCTATTTTCCAGCCCATCCACATTTGACTCTCAGATGGCATGGCTCATTTGGCCTTCTGATTACTCAATTCAGTGGTTACAATTCAAACGCCATCCAGAAATCTCCCTTAGAAAATCCTACTCTACCATTACAGGAAAAGAATCAAATAGACCCCAAGATATGACTGTGGGAAATATTTTGGAGCAGAAAAGAAAATTAGCTTCCCCCTGTTGCACTCTTCTAATTCTACTTCCAAAATTCTACCCTGCTATTTCTGACATTGTCCCCCTCTTATTATGTAAAATAATTTCTACTATTACCTGAATTAAATGGGTAAGATTAATTCTAAGGTTTTTAAAAAACTAAATTTGAGTTTGATCCTTTTCACCAAATCTCATTGCTTTTTTTTTTTTTTTTTTTGGCCAGTTCAGTACAATTTCCCATTAAGAGCTATCAAATTCAATCAAGGTACTCATTTCTTATGGTTCAACTTTTCTGAAATTCAGTGCTCTTCTCTCCTTCTCAATGAACTTTGCTAACTACATTCATAGAGTTGTCATTCAATTCTGGTTACATCAAACTGATGTGTTTCAAGTCTTTCTTATCCAAGATAGAAGAAATAAGACCTTAATCATTTCCAAATGGAAACAATGTTCTCTGGTCTTTGACAGCCGTGCTGTGCCAGCATCATAGATTCTCTTGTCGTTCCATACAACTGGTGGAAAGAGCTCCATTCCTTTTCATTCTGACCCTTCCGTGTTTCTCACTTATTGAAGGGATGTCCTGGGAATCCCATTACATTTGAAGTGCAGTGGCTAATTTCGAAGACTGAAACATTTCATAATTCTCACTTCTACCTTCAAGAATGAGAGTTAATGCTCAGAATAACCTAAAATAACTTGAGCTATGTTTATTTAACTTACTTCCTCCATACCCACATACACATATATTACTTTTTGGTGCTAAGAGAGCAAGCAAACCAAAGTCACTCTAATGTAACCACTAATGAGCTGATGCTATTTGCCAGCCTCTTTAAAATGCTGTTCTCTTCCTGTTTTGCATTTGTTGGGTTATAATTTTAAATTACGTATGCATCCCCAACTCTCCTCACCCCCCCTCTCGAGAGCTTTCCTTTCTCTCTTTCTGTCATCCAAGAGTCACACTTCTTTAGGGATTGATAGCAACTCACATGTTTATTACATGTGAGCACACACACACACACACACACACACACACACATACACACACATAAAGCCATAATTCAGGACCAGGTGATTTCAAATTTTAGATAGAAAAAGGCATGTGTGTGTATGAACAAACTCTCCTTTTTGCATATATGTGCATACATACATTCATCTTGTATTGCCCTTCTTCAAAATAACTTTTTGAGCTTCAATTTCCTGACATTTAGAATTCTTTGTTTCCTAGGATTCTTTGTTTCCTAAGAGATAGGTTTCTTTTTGTTTGTTTGCTTAAACAAAATCTTCAGTGTCTGATGAAGGTGCATGATGAAGCTTCCTAATTTGGAAAATAGAAAAACTTATGGTGTGTTGAGGAAAATGGTATCTTATGGATGGGGCTATTATACCTCCCATTTCCCCTGGACAAGCTTGATTTTCAGCTGTTATCCTTTATCATTGTTAGTAGCTCCTCTTTTACTCTCAATAGTTTCCTGGTTTGGGCCATAAATTATATGGTCAGTGTTATGCCTAGCTCTTATATGCAGTGTAATTACAGTTGCTGATGAAATGTGTTTGCTGAAATAGTAGAATATACAAAAATGAAGAAACTCTAGATTTTCTTCAGAGTGGGAAGAACATTTCAGAAAGGCCAACTCTAGTCCAGATTGGAGAGTAAGCCAATAATCTCTATACCCAACGCTAAGCAGCCACCCTTGTTTAAGCCACCTTTGACCTCTGCCAATTATCCCCATATACCCAGGATCTTCATACTAGTCCCTGACTTTCCTAGTCAACCTTCAACTTTGCTATTTGTAATCATACTAAAATATAGTGAAAAATTCTTGGGCCTAACACCAAAGTCAAATAGTGTCAGAGAGTTTTCCAAATTCAGAGTTCTAGTGAATGACAGAATGAGGATTTGGATCCAAGACTCTTGACCTCAGGTTTAGTGGTTGATCTACCACCTTGTGAATGCTTAATCTCAGATGAGGTTTCCCAGCATGTAACCCCTCGACATGGTGGTTTCTGGATTTGAGTACCTTATGTCGCTCATCTCTATTGTCTCAACATAGTCAACAGAGGTTCATTAAGGGCCTTGCTGTGTCAGAGCTTTGCACCTACTCCTCAGGTGTGTGGGGGGGGGGGGGGCGTGTGTGTGTGTGTGTGTGATTGTTCAGCTATCACCCATCAGGAGTCAAGACACAGGAAGGGACAGATGGTGTGGATAAACAGAGTATTTGTTATTCAAGACCCAGCTCACTCCTCTCCTTTGCCTCTGGCCATTCAGCCCATAGAAAGCTCGAGCTCCACTAACAAAGCACTCTTGGTCTAGAGCTCTAAGACTTAAGATATAAGGGCTTAGTGACATCTTTTATATTTTATCATTTTCCATGCGCTTATGTGACTCCATGATTGAACTGCAAGCTCCTCAAGGGCAGGGACAAGGCTGTCCTTTCAGAAGTTATGAAAGGGCTGGACATACAGAAGTTGTTGAATGGATTTTGGCTGATGACCACTCTACACCATGGGAATGAAACCCTAGAGTTACCTGCTTTAGGGAATTCCCTGGATGTCCAGTGGTTAGGGCTATGCGCTTCCACTGAAGGAAGCATGGGTTCAATCACTGGTCTGGGAACTAAGATCCTGCAAGCCACATGATGTAGCCAAAAAAATGTTATCTGCTTTAGTAAACTCATACCAGCTTCAGCGAAATGGAAATGCCACCTAAGTCAGTTTCTTAGCCACTGAGTATGTAAATCAATCTTTGCACACTCAATATCATGGAGTTCATCAGATATCAAAGGTGGAATGGACTTTACAGATTGTCTAACCACAATGCTTTGCTTTACAGATGGAAACTAGGCTGACAGATGTGAAATGACTTGTTCAAGGACACGCCACAAGTTGGTGGTACAACTGAATCCTAGAATGGACACTGATGCCACCTCCCCTTCTGCCAACTCCCCTGGAAGCCGAGCCCGCCTTTCAGGAGAGAGACTGTGAAGCAGAATATCAATTTCCTCGTCAGAGAGTTTTTGATTCAGCCGTGAAATAGAGGTTTGTGCTCCCTCAATATCATTTCTTGGCTTTTTTTCTTGTAATTTTAGGATTATTTTTCCCCCAAGTCATCTCCAGACCTGTAATCTCCCAAACTGCTTGTCCACAATCACTCCAGCTCTCCACAGGGGGGACTCCTCCATGGAGTAGCTGCCAAAAATCAAAGAATATTCTTCACAGCCTCCTCTGCCAGGATAGACCTCCAGATCCTGCTCTCCCCGCTCTTCACCCCCTCCTTTGGATTCTTACCTCATCTTTCTCTCCATACTCACTCCAGGGCCATTCAGCATTGTGCGTGTGTGTGATTAGCTTCTTCCTCTCCCCTCCTCCTCCCTCTTTGCTTTCTCCCTCCTCTCCCCCACAAGCAGACTTTTGTGCTCAGAGGTTCTGTACCCTCCCTGGCTCCAGGCTTTTCACAGCAAATTCCTCCTTCCCAACCCTCAACCTAAGAGTCCCCTGTCCCTCTCCCTGCCCAGGAGTTCCTCAGCTATTTCTTCCAGGACATGATCCCCTCCTTACTGACCAAGAAGCTCCTCTCCAGGGAATTTCTTCTAAACAATCAAATTGAAAATCATGTGGGTTTATTTGTTGTCTTTTGCTTAGTAGCTTTACATAACATTTGGTAAAACTATACTATTATTTATAATTTGGAGTACATTTCTTACAGCGTATGTGGTAATCTTTATAAAAACTATTTGGATTATCAGTCTAGTGGTCCATATCACAACGCTGTATTATAATATTGTACTCAAGGTGGAATTAGATTAAATTTTGACTCACAATGCCTCAGGAATGTGGTTTCTGTACCACTTTTATATTCTATAAAAGATGCTATTGCAGCAGAAAAATTCTGACATGAGCCAGCGTTCTGGACAAGGTAAGGTATGAAATTTAAATGTTAAAAAGAAATATACCTAAAATGGCAGCTTATTAAAGAGAAAGAGAAAGGAGTTAAAGAGAGACTATTTATGCACTTTGGCTATTAATTCTTACAAAGAGAAGAAAGAAAGATGAATTGTTTTACAAGGTGCCCAGCGTGTAAAACACAGTCCTCACTGTCCTCCCTCAACACGCTGAGGTCCCTGGCCATATGTGCTCCTCCCACCCTCCGTCCCACATTAGCTGTTACCCACTTCAAGGTGACCCTTTGTCTTCTGCTTGCTCAAGGTACATCGTATTCATTCCTTCCCTCTTTTCCTGAAGATACTTTCTCAATCTTGGCTTTCATTATTACCCCATTTCAAAGCTGAAGGTTTTCTGAACAACTGAGTCAAAGCCCTTTCTTCCCTCTTTCATTCCTTCCCCAAAGGTCATAACTCCTCCACGCCAGGCCTCAGGAGTTTCTTAGCCATAATTGCCAGCTTGCCAGGTGCAAGATAACCAGTGTGTGTGTGGCTGATTTCAAACAACACCCTACCACCTTCATCTAATCAATCACTTGGGAGGGCAAAGCGTCTTCCCATTTGTTGGTGGACCACATACGGGCACACTCTTTGCATTGTCCTCCTTTAGTAATTACAAGGTAATAATATAAGAGAAACCCTGCCTTCAAGCAGCTTACAGACTAGGTAGAGAAAAGTCACATACACATGGAAAAAGCACACAGAGGAGAGAAGTACCATCTAGGGTACAGAACAGTATAGGCAGTGGGGTCTAGAGCATGGAGAGAAGGAAATGATCCACACAGGAGAAATGGGCAGGAAAGGCTGAATGGAGATGGGGCTTCAAGGCTGTTGGCTCTCAGAACAGGTGACTTGTTTACCTGCCCAGAAAGTGCAGGAGAGCCCAATGCCATGCCATCCATGGCAGCCTTCCTCCTGGCACCACCTGGCAGACTTGGGAAAGCTACAACAGCTAAGTACAGGCAGAAGGAGTTTTGGGGGCTAATGAGTTTTTTAGTGTGTTACTGTAATTGCTGTCATTATTTCTGTACATACGCCTAGAGGCTTGCAGTGAATGCATTTTATTATTAATATTAAGCATTTTGTATAGCACTTTCTGTTTTCAAAGTGCTTTACAATCATTGATTAGTTATTCCTCCTGACACCCTGTTGAGGTGATCCAGGCCTTATTCACTCCCCTGCTCACTTATAAATGGCAGCCCAGTGTGTTAAGATTAAATGACTTGGCCAAGGTCACCAGGCTCATCAGGGAATTGTTGGGATTAGAATGCCCGGTCTCCCTTCAGGCTGGAGCTGATGCTGTGAGACTTAGCAGTGTCCTTGGATGGAGCTCATAAATGTTACAATAAATAAATAAATGGAGCTGAGGCACAAAATAAAAAATGGCTCCAAGGCCTCATGGCTAAGGCCTGGGGACACCCCTGTCACAGTGGCATGGAACTGGAAATTTCTGAGAGAATACCCAAACAGAGCTTTTGTCCTAACATCGCCTTCACCTCCTCGGAGCCTGTTTTAATGGGTCCTCCCAGAGACCCTCGCTGTCCTTGTCGCTGGCTCCTTTGAGTGTCCTTTTCACATTCCTTTTTAACTCTGAAGGCATTTACTGCCCAAAAGGGCTCCAAGATGTATAATAACACGGTGATGCCTGGAAGAACAGCGTGTCAATTTAATTTGAACCAATTTGACAAGTCTGGTACACTTTCAGGACAGCAGCCCACCATGTGACAACACAAGGCTTCTCTTGTTAGGTTCTCAGCCTTGCTATTTCTCCTGCAGGTAATTACCTCTGATCAAGAGACCAATTGTAAACGCATTACGTTTTGCTGACAATACAAAGCTGGGGAGAAGCAGGAACTCCAGTTTGAGAGGCAAGGAAAATGCAACATGATGTGCTTCCCTCTCTAAGCTGGGATGCAGCAAATAAAATTCAGTATTGACAAATGAACTTTAATGCCATTGGCCAGGGAGAGGGCAGGTGGGAAGTGCTGACCTGCAAAAGAACATTTTCTGAAGGTGTCCCTGTACCGCACTGTTGGGAAAATCACAGAGGGGATCATTAGAGCCAAGAGCCTCTAGGAGTTGTCTTTTTATTTTAAAATAATGCATCAGCTTGGAAAAGAGGATTTTTTTTCTCCCCCACTTCTTTCCCGACACCTGCCCACACCCACTCTTGGATACTTCTGCCAATTGGAGTAGCTCTTGAAGACATTTTCAAGGGATTAGTGATCAAAGCCGACATCCTGTAAGGAAATAGAGATTTTCTAAAAGCAGGAGTACCCAATTTAAATCCCCTTATGGCAGATGTTTTTTAAAGGAAAACCTGTTCCACCTCAATGCGGGCAGGACAAGCCCAGCCTTGATTTATGCTCATTACTCTCTCAATCTTCCTTTCGGATGCGAGAGGGGATCATGACTGTTCAGTTCGTAGCACATTTCTCACTTTCGTTTTGATGGTATTTCCAGAAAAATGTCACAGAACCAGATGGGCCACCTTCCCCCGCAACTCCCCAAGTTAGCTTTACCTTCAAGGAGAAGAAAACACCATCAATTGTTTAGCACATACTTTGCAAGATTTCCTTTTTGGGGTTTGTTTACTTGTTTGAAGCACTTTTTCTATTTTCTGAAATGAGTGCATACTAAGGATCTATCACCCTGCTAAGTGTTGGGGCTCAATTGGGCTTGGCTGAAGTTAGGGGACACACGAAGAAAAGATAGCAGATGGTGTCCTCAGGGAATTTACCATCTAGGTGAGTAAAGAGTATAGATTTAAAATCAACAACTCTGCTGAGATCTCCTAGAGATGGGTCAGATTGCCAATAGACAATCAGGGCTACGGGGATTTGTGGGTCAGGCGTAAGAATAATCTACTGGGAACTCATGGAGGAAGAAATGTTTGATCAAGGCATTGGCAAATAAATATAATATACCTACACACACACACACACACACACACACACACACACACACACAATTTTTTTTGTTCTAGTCTAAAATTCTCACTTGACCTAGAATTGCTGACCTGTGACACTCCTCTTTGAATTCTATTTGATGCTCTCAAGGTTCTAGAAGCTGCAGAGGAAATGGGATTGGGGTTTACTTGGTTCACCCTAAAGACGTCCCAGGCTTCACTCTGTAGATTTTCCTCAGCACCGGACCTCATTGCTGGACACGAAGAACTCTGTTCTCTTCAATGTGTCTGTTTCTTTGGTGAGGTTCAAATTCCCTGAGTGGATCCCCTAAAGCTCCCTCAGCTCACATCATAAAGCTCTCACAGGGCTCTGAAGCTCCCAAAGGAAGGTAAGTCATGATTCCTCTGGGAGACCACTCATTGTCACAGCCCCAGGCAGGTGGCAGCCTTTCCTGGTGGCTTTTCTCCATCTACCATGGATTCCTACTCAGGTCTTTTCAGAGTAGCAGTGAGTGCCTCACTGTACAAATTCTTGTTGAGTGTCTGCAGTGTGCCAAAGTGTCATTTGTTTGAGTTGTCCTTAGTAATAATATGGAAAGAATAGCTAGTATTAATTAAACACCTATTGTTATTGTATGTAATGTAGTATGCTAAGTGCATTACAGCATCACTTCATAGTGATAACAGCCCTATGAAGTAGGTATATCTATTGTCCCTAGGTTTAATGTGAATAACCTCGGGCTTAGAGAGGTTGCCAAGAATTTCAAGGTTGAACAACTAGTAGCTGACTATGGTAAGGTTGAAAGCATCTCTGGCTGACTCTAAACTTTTGCTCTTAATCTCTGCGTCCCTAACTGAACACAAAAGAAGATGATAATATGGAATAAATGCAAAATCATTGTTCTTCCGTTCAACAGTTTTTAACCCAGATGAAACCTTGGAGTTGAGAAAAAAATACATGTAAACAACCAAAATAGATATCAAAAATCCCATGCATGGATGCACTTTTATTCTACTAATAGAAGAATCATGCAGGCCCTCATTAAACGACTATTGATTTCTGTTTTACAAATAATCATTATCTTTTGTTCCTACCACTTCCCAAAGCAGATCAGAAAGAGCAATCACTCCCATTTTAATTTCCTGTTAGGAAATTGAAGTTGGTAGATTTTATTTTAATAGTAATATTCCCAAGGAAATAATGCTGGTAAGTAGAGGAGTCAGGGTACATATCCCAGTTTGTCTGAGTTCTAACCATGATGTTTGAGGGGTTTTTTTTTGTCAGAAACATTCTCTAAAAGCAAATTCAAATGTCAAATTAGTCTTCAGGATTGTAAAGGGGATCATAAAGTATGGCTTTTTAGAATTGCAAAAAGACTCCTCAAATCTAAACGCTCATTTAATGGTTGAGCTCTAAGTCTTCATGAAATGTGATAAACGTGGTACTTAAAGGATTCTGGACTTTTTAATGCAGTTGTACCAAGCAGGCCAAAATCTGTCCTTACCTAAAATGCGACTCTCCCATGGGTTAGCTATAATTAACCCAAAATATAGAAAGATATAATCCCTGAGAAGCTTTTCATAACACAACTTTCATGACTTAACGGACTGTACCATGGCTGGAATGGAATCTTAGATCAAATCTTAAATCAATTTCAGTCTTTTTGTCTTGACTTTTTTCTAAATAAAGTAGTTTAAAAGCTAGTATCAACATTGTACTATTATGAATATCCATAAAAACTTTGAATAATCATGTATCAACAGGCATAAAATAAAATACTGTCACAATAATACAAATGAGTTGTTTTGGAAAGAATTTTCCACAGTCTGAATTAATGACTACGTTAAAAAGATATGAAGCCTTATTAAGGAATATTTTTCAGGTATGTAAACTCATAGTTCTCTAGCAAAGGCCTCACATATTTTTTTCCAATGAATAAGTAGCAAACATGTAGTTAATGCAGGCCTTACAGCTGAACCTCAGAATAGACTAATTAGCCTTCCATCTCTATTCTCAAACCTGTTTACACTATAACTGCCTCAAACCCATTTTCTTTGAGGACTAAGTTCTTTAAGCACAAAGTTTTCTGTGTCTTTATCTGAGCCACTTAAAAATTTTATCATAAGAAATTTACACTCTATGAGGTCCATACTAATGACATGTTTATGACAAAACTCATGAAGATTTAGTCTCAGTAGAGGAATCTATAGAATTTACCTATTTCTCTCTGGATATAAGGGATTTAAAATATCCCCACAAGATATTTGTACAGCACATACAGCTTTGAAATCCCCAGATCTAATTTAATTTAATTCAACATGTGTTTACAAAAACGTCTGCAGAGAGGAACTTCAAGATGGCGGAAGAGTAAGACGCGGAGATCACCTTCCTCCCCACAGATACATCAGAAATACATCTACATGTGAAACAACTCCTACAGAACACCTACTGAACGCTGGCAGAAGACCTCAGACCTCCCAAAAGGCAAGAAACTCCCCACGTACCTGGATAGGGTAAAAGAAAAAACAGAGACAAAGAATAGGGACGGGACCTGCACCAGTGGGAGGGAGCTGTGAAGGAGGAAAGGTTTTACACACTAGGAAGCCCCTTCGTGGGCGGAGACTGCTGGTGGCGAAGGTGGTGAGCTTTGGGGCCATGGGGGAGAGCCCAGCAACAGGAGTGTGGAGGGCGAAGCGGAGAGATTCCCACACAGAGGATCAGTGCTGAGCAGCACTTACCAGCCCGAGACGCTCGTCTGCTCACCTGCCTGGGCGGGCGGGGCTGGGAGCTGAGGCTCAGGCTTCGGAGGTTGGATCTCAGGGAGAGGATGGGGGTTGGCGGCGTGAACACAGCCTGAAGGGGGCTAGTGCGCCACGGCTAGCCGGGAGAGAGTCCGGGAAAATATCTGGAGCTGCCGAACAGCCAAGAGACTTTTTCTTGCCTCTTTGTTTCCTGGTGAGCAAGGAGAGGGAACTAAGAGGGCCGCTTAAAGGAGCTCCAGACACGGGTGCGAGCCGCGGCTAACAGCGTGCACCCCAGAGATGGGCATAGGATGCTAAGGCTGCTGCTGCGCCACCAAGAAGCCTGTGTGCAAGCACAGGTCACTATCCACAACTCCCTTCCCGGGAGCCTGTGCAGCCCGCCACTGCCAGGGTCCTGTGATCCAGGGGCAACTTCCCCGGAGGAATGCATGGCATGCCTCAGGCTGGTGCAACGTCATGCCGGCCTCTGCTACCGCAGGCTCGGCCCACATCAGTACCCCTCCCTCTCCCCGGCCTGAGTGAGCCAGAGCCCCCGAATCAGCTGCTCCTTTAACCCCGTCCGGCCTGAGCGAAGAACAGACACCCTCAGTTGACCTACATGCAGAGGCGGGTCCAAATGTAAAGCTGAACCCCAGGAGCTGTGCAAACAAAGAGGAGAAAGGGAAATTTCTCCCAGCAGCCACAGGAGCAGCGAATTAAATTGCCACAATCAACTTGATGTACCCTGCATCTGTGGAATACCTGAATACACAACGAATCATCCCAAATTGAAGAGGTGGACTTTGGAAGCAGCAATATATATATATATATATATATATATATATATATATATACATATATATATATATATATATATACTTTTCCCCCCCCTTTTTCTCTTTTTGTGAGTGTGAATGTGTATGCTTCTCTGTGTGATTTTGTCTGTATAGCTTTGCTTTTACCACTTGTCCTAGGGTTCTGTCTATCCGTTTTTTTATTTGTTTTATGACTTAATTTTTTTTTCTTAATAATTATTTTTATAGTTTATTTTCTCTTATATTCTTCTTTCTTTCTTTTTTCTCACTTTTATTCTGAGCCGTGTGAAGGATAGGCTCTTGATGCTCCAGCCAGGTGTCACGGCTGTGCCACTGAGGTGGGAGAGGCAAGTTCAGGACACTGGTCCACAAGAGACCCCCCAGATCACTGTAATATCAAACGGCGATAATCTCCCAGAGATCACCATCTCAACACCAAGGCCCAGCTCCTTTCAACGACCAGCAAGCTACAGTGCAGGACACCCTATGCCAAACAATTAGCAAGACACAAACACAACCCCATCCATTAGAAGAGAGGCTGCCTAAAATCATAATAAGCCCACAGACACCCCAAAACACACCAGCAGACGTGGACCTGCCCACCAGAGAGACAAGATCCAGCCTCGTCCACCAGAACACAGGCAATAGTCCCCTCCGCAAGGAAGCCTACACAACCCACTGAATCAACCTTAGCCACTGGGGACAGACACCAAAAATAATGGGAACTACAGACCGGCAGCCTGTGAAATGGAGGCCCCAAACACAGTAAGTTAAGCTAAACGAGAAGACAGAGAAAAACACAGGAGATGAAGGAGCAAGGTAAAAACCCACCAGACCTGACAAATGAAGAGGAAATAGACAGTCTACCTGAAAAAGAATTCAGAAAAATGATAGTAAAGATGATCCAAAATCTTGGAAATAGAATGTAGAAAATACAAGAAATGTTTAACAAGGGCCTAGAAGAGCTAAAGAGAAAATAAACAGAGATGAAAAACAAAAAAAAAAAATGGAAACTAAAATATCTCTAGAAGAGATCAATAGCAGAATAACTGTGGCAGAAGAATGGATAAGTGATCTGGAAGATAAAATAGTGGAAATAACTACTGCAGAGCAGAATAAAGAAAAAAGAATAAAAAGAATTGAGGACAATCTCAGAGACCTCTGGTACAACATTAAACGCACCAACATTCAAATTATAGGGGTCTCAGAAGAAGAAGAGAGAAAGAAAGGGACTGAGAAAATATTTGAAGAGATTATAGTTGAAAACTTCCCTAATCTGGGAAGGGAAATGGTTAATCAAGTCCAGGAAGCACAGAGAGTCCCATACAGGATACATTCAAGGGGACACATGCCAAGATACATATTAATCAAACTATCAAAAACTAAATACAAAGAACAAATATTAAAAGCAGCAAGGGAAAAACAACAAGTAACACATAAGGGAATCCCCATAAGGTTAACAGCTGATCTTTCAGCAGAAACTCTACAAGCCAGAAGGGATTGGCAGGACATATTTAAAATGATGAAAGAGAAAAAACCTACAACCAAGATTACTCTACCCAGCAAGGATCTCATTCATATTTGATGGAGAAATTAAAAGTTTTACAGACAAGCAAAAGCTAAGAGAATTCAGCACCACCAAACGAGCTTTACAACAAATGCTAAAGGAATTTCTGTAGGCAGGAAAGACAAGAGAAGGAAAAGACCTACAATAGCAAACCAAAAACAATTAAGAAAATGGTAATAGGAAGATACATATTGATAATTACCTTAAATGTAAATGGATTAAATGCTCCAACCAAAAAACATAGACTGGCTGAATGGATACAAAAACAAGACCCATATATATTCTGTCTACAAGAGACCCACTTCGGATCTAGGGACACGTACAGACTGAAAGAGAAGGGATGGAAAAAGATATTCCATGCAAGTGGAAATCAAGAGAAAGCTAGAGTAGTAATTCACATATCAGAAAAAATAGACTTTAAAACAAAGACTATTATAAGAGACAAAGAAGGACACTACAAAATGATCAAGGGATCAATCCAAGAAGAAGATACAACAATTGTAAATATTTATGCACCCAGCATAGGAGCACCTCAATACATAAGGCAAATACTAACAGCCATAAAAGGGGAAATCGAGAGTAACACAATCATATTAGGGGAATTTAACCGCCCATTTTCAACAATGGACAGATCGTCCAAAATGAAAATAAATAAGGAAACACAAGCTTTAAATGATACATTAAACAAGATGTACTTTATTGATACTTATAGAACATTCCATCCAAAAACACCAGAATAATCTATATTCTCAAGTGCTCATGGAACATTCTCCAGGATAGAACATATTTTGGGTCACAAAACAAGCCTTGGTATATTTAAGAAAATTGAAATTGTATCAAGTATCTTCTCCAACCACAATGCTATGAGACTAGATAGATATCAATTACAGGAAAAAATCTGTAAGAAATACAAACACATGGAGGCTAAACAACACACTACTTAATAACCAAAATATCACTGAAGATATCAAAGAGGAAATCAAAAAATACCTAGAAATAAATGACACTGAAAACACGACTCAAAACCTATGGGATGCAGAAAAAGCAGTTCTAAGAGGGAAGTTTATAGCTATAAAAACCTAACTTAAGAAACAAGAAACATCTCAAATAAACAACCTAACCTTACACCTAAAGCAGTTAGAGAAAGAAGAAAAAAAAAACCCAAAATTAGCAGAAGGAAAGAAATAATAAAGATCAGATCAGAAATAAGTGAAAAAGAAATGAAGGAAACGATAGCAAAGATCAATAAAATTAAAAGCTGGTTCTTTGAGAAGATAAAAAAAATTGATAAACCATTACACACCCTCCTCAAGAAAAAAAGAGAGAAGACTTGAATCAATAGAATTAGAAATGAAAAAGGAGAAGTAACAACTGACACTGCAGAAATACAAAGGATCATAAGAGATTACTACAAGAAACTATAGGCCAATAAAATGGACAGCCTGGAAGAAATGGACAAATTCTTAGAAATGCACAACCTTCCGAGACTTAACCAGGAAGAAATAGAAAATATGAACACACCAATCACAAGCACTGAAATTAAAAATGTGATTAAAAATCTTCCAACAAACAAAAGCCCAGGAACAGATGGCTTCACAGGCGAATTCTATCAAACATTTAGAGAAGAGCTAACACCTATCCTTCTCAAACTCTTCCAAAATATAGCAGAGGGAGGAACACTCCCAAACTCATTCTACGAGGCCACCATCACACTGATACCAAAACCAGACAAATATGTCACAAAGAAAGAAAACTACAGGCCAATATCACTGATGAACATAGATGCCAAAATCCTCAATAAAATACTAGCAAGTAGAATCCAACAGCACATTTAAAGGATCATACATTATAATCAACTGAGGTTTATCCCAGGAATGCAAGGATTTTCAATATACGCAAATCAATCAACATCATACACCATATTAACAAATTGAAGGTGAAAAACCATATGATCATCTCAATAGATGCAGAGAAAGCTGTTGAGAAAATTAAACACACATTTATGATAAAAACCCTGCAGAAAGTAGGCATAGAGGGAACTTTCCTCAACATAATAAAGGCCATATATGACAAACCCACAGCAAATCTCATCCTCAATGGTGAAAAACTGAAACAATTTCCACTTAGATCAAGAAAAAGACAAGGTTACCCAACTTACCACTGTTAGTCAACATAGTTTTGGAAGTTTTAGCCACATAAATTGGAGAAGAAAAAGAAATAAAAGGAATACAAAATGGAAAAGAAGATATAACACTGTCACTGTTTGCAGATGACATGATACTATACATAGAGAATCCTAAAGATGCTACCAGAAAACTACTAGAGCTAATCAATGAATTTGAGTAAGTAGCAGGATACAAAATTAATGCACAGAAATCTCTTGCATTCCTATATATTAATGATGAAATATCTGAAAGTGAAATTAAGGAAACACTCCCATTTACCACTGCAACAAAAAGAATAAAATATCTAGGAATAAACCTACCTAAGGAGACAAAAGACCTGTATGCTGAAAACTATAAGAGACACATGAAAGAAATTAAAGATGATAGTAACAAATGGAGAGACATACCATGTTCTTCGATTGGAAGAATCAACATTGTACAAATGATTATACTACCTAAAGCAATCTGCAGATTCAATGCAATCCCTATCAAACTACCAATGGCATTTTTCACAGAAGTAGAACAAAAAAATTCACAATTTGTATGGAAACACAAAAGACCCTGAATAGCCAAAACAATCTTGAGAAAGAAAAATGAAGCTGGAGGAATCAGACTCCCTGACTTCAGACTATGCTACAAAGCTACAGTAAGCAAGACAGTATGGTACTGGCACAAAAACAGAAATATAGATCAGTGGAAGAGACTAGAAAGCCCAGAGATAAACCCATGCACCTATAGTCACCTTATCTTTGATAAAGGAGCAAGAATATGCAGTGGAGGAAAGACAGCCTTTTCAATAAGTGGCGCTGGGAAAACTGGACAGGTGTATGTAAAAGAATGAAATTAGAACACTCCCTAACACCATACACAAAAATAAATTCAAAATGGATTAAAGACCTAAATGTAAGGCCAGACACCATCAAACTGTTAGAGGAAAACATAGGCAGAACACTCTATGACATAAATCACAGCAAGGTCCTTTATGACCTACGTCCTAGAGAAATGGAAATAAAAACAAAAATAAACAAATGGGACCTAATGAACCTTAAAAGCTTTTGCATAGCAAAGGAAACCATGAACAAGATGAAAAGACAACCCTCAGAATAGGAGAAAATATTTGCAAATGAAGCAACTGACAAAGGATTAATCTCCAAAACATACAAGCATCTCATGCAGCTCAATATCAAAAAACAAACAACCCTAACCAAAAATGTGCAGAAGACCTAAATAGTCATTTCTCCAAATATGATATACAGATTGCCAACAAACACATGAAAGAATGCTCAACATCATTAATCATTAGAGAAATGCAACCCAAAACTACAGTGAGATATCATCTCACACCAGTCAGAATGGCCATCATCAAAAAATCTACAAACGATGAATGCTGGGGAGGGTGTGGAAAAAAGGGAACACTCTTGCACTGTTGGTGGGAATGTAAGTTGATACAGCCACTATGGAGAACAGTATGGAGGTTCCTTAAAAAACTAAAAATAGAACTACCATATGAGCTAGAATTCCCACTACTGGGCATATACCCTGAGAAAACCATAATTCAAAAAGAGTCATGTACCAAAATGTTCATTGCAGCTATATTTACAATAGCCAGGACATGGAAGCAACCTAAGTGTCCATCAACAGATGAATGGATAAAGAAAATGTGACCCATATATACAATGGAATATTACTCAGCCATAAAAAGGAACAAAACTGAGTTATTTGTAGTGAGGTGGATGGACATAGAGACTGTCATTCAGAGTGAAGTAAGTCAGAAAGAGAAAAACAAATACCGTATGCTAACACATATATATGGAATCCAAAAAAAAAAGAAAGAAAAAGAAAAGTAAATGGTCAGAAGAACCTAGGGGCAAGTTGGGAATAAAGACACAGAACTCGTAGAGAGTGGACTTGAGGATATGGGGAGGGGGAAGGATAAGCTGAGAAAAAGTGAGAGAGTGGCATGGATATATATACACTACCAAATGTAAAATAGATAGCTAGTATGAAGCAGCCACATAGCCCAGGGAGATCAGGTCGGTGCTTTGTGACCACCTCGATGGGTGCGATAGGGAGGGTGGGAGGGAGGGATGCAAGAGGGAAGAGATATGGGGACATTTATATGTATAACTGATTCACTTTGTTATAAAAACAGAAACTGACACACTATGGTAAAGCGATTATACTCTAATAAAGTTGTTAAAAAAAAAATCTGCAATGTATTTAACCCAGTTCTGGTGACTGAGAGATACAAGAGGAAGTGCAGAATATTCTCTGGGTAAACGTAAGCTTAGCTGAGAATAAGGTATTTGTACACATGAAATAACAAACAGATAAAGGAGAATGTGAAGTACAAATACATGATTAAATGTGTTGTAGCAAGAGTGTATATTGGAATATCAGAGGAGAGGTCAAAATTGAAAATAACATTGTCCTGGGATATTGAATGGCTGAACTCCTACCTGGGCCTCCACTGTGGAGAGCAGTGGTCATATAGAGATGGATGAAGGGTTTTCCACCAAAATGACAGGGAAAGCCATGGCCAGCATTTGGGCAGAACATAGCAAGATATGAAACAAACTGATGTGAAAGACACATTACAGGGCAGGAAAGATGAGGTTGGAAAAGAAGTTTGGTGCAGTAGATAGAGGGTCATCCACATGCACTTCAGTACAGACTTATATGATGTTTTTCCCTTATTCACAGAAATAACAATGGGCCCCAACTGTAACTTGGAGGGACTAGCCAGAGCTCCCTGCAGATTCCCATTAAAATATTTCTCATCTAGAGAACATTTGAAAGGATAGAGAGGGGTGCAAATGGCCAACAGGAGGACTTACTGAAATGAAAGCAGCAAAATAATTTCCCAGATTGCCACTGACTATTAAAATAGGCCATGAGGGTCCATGGTTATTACTTTAACAATTAGTTAATTTTAGCAGCAGGGAGGCCATTAGCTGACCAGCTCACTCCTCTGCCCAACATATCCTAACCAATGAGCTGTGATTGGGGCAATAAAAATGAGATTATGCCTAGGCAATAAAATATTTAGACTTTTAATATGTTGGTGGAAATGGACTATATTTTAAAGTGACAGAGCATTATATTTCCCTTCTCTTTACTTTCCCAAGGCCAATATGCCCCATCGTTGCCTCAGCAATCTGAGAGAAGGTATGATAAAAGCAAAGAGTGTGAGAGGAAAAAAAATTAAGGAAATTATAAAGGAAATATGCAACCATGTCCTGTGTGCTAGAGTGAGTAAAAATACTTGGGTTTTATTTCTAAAATGGAAAACAGTATATATGAAAAATTACCACATAAAAATAAAATTGGCATAATTTATAAAGAATATGGGAATTAATGACACACATGTAACTTTATCTGTGAGTGGTATCTATGGCTAATATCTTTATCAATAAATGCCACCCAAATGTAAGTCAATTGCCAATTTTAAATTAATTTGCAGAACACATGTAAACAATTTAAACATTCTATATGCAAGTGAATGTAAATATTGCCAAACCCCTGAGAATGGAAATGAGTATGCATAACTTCCTGCACCAATGAAGCCAACATTCCTATTGCTATTTTCTTTCAACTGAGGTTTTTCTACACCAAATGATAAGTGTAATGTAAACTTGAGATTTATCCTGAGGTGAGCATCCTGAGCTTTATCTTTCTTAAAATTGTCCCCACTGCATATGTACAGTAATGACCATCCAGTCAGAACTGGTTACTCTTCACTCACTTGAGCATTGGTCTACACTTGAGCATTATTTTCTTACCTTATTGGGAATGTGCTTTCCCATTTTCTCTCTTTATACCAAGGGTACTTACACATATAACTTATTTTGTCTGTTTTGAAATATTGCACTCCTTGCTTGTAAGTGCACTAATTTCTTTCAATATATTAAAGATTTTCAATATTCTAAATAGAGCTGTTTGTGAAATGAATCAGTCAGGGGAGACTTTACAATGAGGTCAAAACCTGAGCATCCCTTGAAGGTCAAATATTGTTTGGATGGGGAAGAAGAGAGGGCAAAGATCTATGGCTGAAAGATTAGATCCAGATGAGAGAGAGTTTAAAGAATATACTTGCTAATTCTCCAAAGTCAAAGGCTACTACTTGGCACGAGGGAGGCTCAATACAAACAATGGTAGAGAAACCTGCACCTTGCTATGGTCCTCCAAACCAGCTAGGTAAACCACGGGACACAACCATCTCCAGCTCAAGTATGCATTCCCTGGACCAGGAGTTGTCTTTGCTTCAGCCTATTGGATGAGTAGCCCTTATTGCTTTCATGCATTACATCATCTTTGAGTTCTTGGCACATCAGTTAGCTTCAAATTTACTAGTATTCATTATTTGTTTAAAAAAAAAAAAAGGAAAATGGAAAGAAAGAAAGAGGATAATTTACATTTCCTGATTCAAAGCCACGGGCTATTCATCATCGCTTGCACATCGCTTATAAAGATGATAAATGAATGTATAGTAACTGAACCCTAAAACAAAATAATGTGTTTTTCTTAAAGCTTCACAGGGCTGCATTTCCGTTGTAATTAGTTTACTTTTTTTAATCAAATTCTGTTAAGCGGCAGTCAAAATGAAAGCTGATTTTCAGACTGCTAAAAGAAGCCCAAAAAAGAGAAGAGAGAAAACAAGGGTATTTTTTCACACTTAATACTACAAAAATATCAAGATAATTGCATAGCTTTCAGAAACAGCAAGTATATAATCATGTCCTGATGATTGTATGATATTTAAATATAGGATGCTATAAGAGAACCTACCATTTGCTAAAGAACTGGTTAAATTGCTATTCCATCTTTGGAAATTCATATAGAGAAAGACATCTTTAAATTTCTGTTGTTCTACATTGTCCATAGGATAAATTTCAAATCCCCAAATATTACCATTTAACTTCAGCACTTCATCCTAAACTTAATCCCTTTTCTCTCAAAAGTTTCTACATATTCCGTCATGTGGTTCCTTGTTTTTCAACTACCTGCAATGGTGTTACTGCTCAATTCTTTGCCTACCTAATTCCTACTTCTGTCATCCTAGTTTACATCTCTTCTCTGAAAACCTTCCTGCTGTTTCTGCTTCACAATGGCGGCTCATTCTGTAGCTATGCACATTTAACTTAGAACATATACACTTGTGACATTGTCTGTATTATATTTTTAGACTTTGAATGGTTATTAGCATCTCAGATGGTTTCTGGGTGTGTGTTCCCCTATCTAGATTTCATAATCCTTAAGAGTGGAGGGGTCATGTCTAATAAAAGTTTTTTATTGTTCATTGACTAACAACATTATGGGAAAGAAAGTGAACTCTCATCACACTACAGTAATAGTACTACCTAAGCAGTGTGAGCTCCCATCCACTGAATCTCAGCCTGGGAGGACCTGGGAGTCCAGGTTAGCCTCACTGCTTTCCTCTTACCTAGAAGTCAAATGGAGGGGAGGAACGTATGCCTGCTGCTGTATTTGATATATGTTGAATATCTTTTTCTACACAGGACCTGTACTTGGAATGCATTTGAAGTATTTGAAAATCTTCTAAATAACCATGTATTTTTATTTTGCATTCTTTCTTGCCACCATACTCTAATGTTCTGCAGCTCCTGTCGTCAAACCACATTTTCCTTCACACAAAATGTCCTGAGACCATTATGCTCTTAACCTTCCTTTTCATTTATTATTAGGACTTAGTCTCAGATCTTGCCCTCTTTCTCCAAGCTAAACATTTGTTAATGACTTAGTCCCTAGAGTGTGACACCTTCCAGAGATGAGTCAGGTGTCCACCATTCATGTGTTTGGTGCTCTGATAATGGGAAAGTGCTAGCGTTGAATGAATGTAAACCATGTGCCAGGATATATGTGATTTACAAATTTTTAATCTCATTTAAATTTTCAATATTTGCATATACCATGGCATCCTTACTGAAAGCCTTGGAGGAAGAGATGCTTATCTTTTTATGTAAACCTAAGTTTTTATTTCAACTCTATATCTGCCCCCTCTGCAAGGATTTTTAGTCTTAGAGGCAGCCTCTCTCTCTCTCTCTCTCCTTCTTTCTTTCTTGATGTTTATAAGATGTTTGTTCTTATATAAGATCTTGTTTTCCCCCAAAATTAGTTAGCTGTGAGTCTTCTTGTTGACTTTGTCTGTATCGCAGAAAGCACTTTCAACCTGTATACATAGGTCTTCCTTCACTTTAAGAAATGCTTCCTCTATTTTATTTGTATTCATACATTATGTTTGATATTCCTGTGATGCTCTTCTTTGGGAAAATCAGTTATCTAGGTAACTATGGCCATTTCTCTCATTTGGGAGTGGGAAATTGAGGCACACATGATCCACCACTAGCAGAATCTTCACCTCTACAAACTTTTCTAAATTTTGTGTGTCTGTGGAGCATCAGCAGATAAGGGATAACTTATGTGATCAGTAAGCTGCCTTACTCTCATCACAGTAAGGATACAGTCATTCTCCCAGTCTTGCAGCTCTCAAAATCGAGATGCATCAGCATCATCTTTACGGCTGGTTAAAACACAAATTGCTTGGCCTGACTTCTCAAATTTCTGATTCAGATGGGTTGGGGTAAGGCTTGAGAAGTTATAGCTCTAACAAATTTTCAGGTGATGCTGATGCTGCTTGTCCAGAGATCACACTTTGTGAATCACTGTCCTAGATAACTAATTTAAGTGATCTTCACTTGTCATTGTGACAAAGACTTGAAAATTGGTTCTTTTTTTTCAGAAATTACAAACCAATACATCTATCTACACCATCCAGTAGGGTATTTGATTGCTTGTTTGTGTCTAAATTGGCTTCCAAATGGCAGTCAGAACAGGACAATCTAGATGGTGGAAAAGCTTTTCAAGTTCATCTTTCCCATTACTAATTAAGAAGATTCTAATCCTACATTTATTACTGCGAATGAGAACCTTGTTTTAACTGCTGCAATTTCTACTTTTTGACATTCTTTCTTTGCTTATGGAAATTACCTTCCTATCCATATTATTATTTATTTCATCACATTGTAGCTTAATTTTAGAATTTTCAGCCCTTACGGTACTTATGGATCTCTTTCGTTACTTCACATAGGCTATGTCTTAAATCTTATTAAACATACCATGGAGTTTTCTGAATTGTTTTCTGGTTATTTTAGTAAATCATTGTCAAAAGTGTTAGTTTTCTATTAATATTCGGGATAATTATTATGTTATTTTGCCTTCAGTATTTTCATCATAGGTTCTGGTCTGCTTTAGTTCAATAAAGGCACTTAGTGCTCTCTTTAGCTCTTCCATATTTGAACAAGTGCTGGTCTATTTCAATTCAAACCTTTTCAAGACACATGATGTGTAATTATCCTTTGCATTACTCACTATTCACCTTGTGCTTGTAAAACAACTAATAAGAACAACAACAAACTTCAGTTAGATGCTAATTTGACACAAAATCCAACCAGCCCAAAGCCATATTTAGAGCCCACTTACAGCAAGGGCTGCTTTGGTGGATTGAGATGGTTAATATTTTACCCTTTTGCCTGATTCTTAGAACTGACATCATATATTTTAAATAAATAGATAATAGATATATAAGTAGATACACTCATACATGCATACATATATTTCAAATAATAAATAAACAATGAAACATAATAAAATAATCCCCAGTGTGCATTACTGTTAGGAATTTTTTCTGCTATTGCCTAGAACATTGTATGTGTGGGATTTACCAATCAAAATACAAAAAACCCAATAGACAATCTACCTTTGCACCACTATCCCACTCTCCTCCTGCCCTGCTGTCTAAAGATGAAAGGGATCAAACTCTATTAAAAAACGTTGCACAAAAGCAGTGAGTTGGGGACAATCTCCTAGTGTTATGACAATATACACACTATAGACACTAGGTCTTGAACCCAAGGAGAAGACCACGGACAGGGGTAAATGAGTACCCTTAGTGTGGGGCCACATGAATGGGCTGCATTATTTTTTTCAATCCAAATTCATGAACCGTATAGATATTGAACTATCTCCAAGATTCTGGCAATGACTTTCTGTCTGTCTTAGTTCTCCCAGAAGATATGAGTACTCATTTTTAATTTGCTGTCATAAAATTTCCACTGGCAAATGTGCACAGAATATTCCAGGGATGCTATACTCAATTCTTTTTTACAGAAATCAGAGTAAGCTTTCTCATATAAGTTTTATTTTTTTTCATAGTTTAAACCCTTCACTAACTCTCCATCACTGATCCCTTAAGCATGAGATCCAGAGACTTTCACATTCTGTTGTGGGCCTGTCGAAACTCCTGTCCTGCCACTCTCACTCACTGTCATGGACTGAAGAGTGTCCTCCAAAAATTTCATATGCTGAAGCCCTAAGCCCCAGTGTGGCTGTATTTAGAGATGGGGCTTCTAAGAAGTAATTAAGATTAAATGAGTTCATAAGCATGAGACCCTGATCCTATGGGATTAGTGTCCTTATAAGAAGAGACACCAGACAGCTCATGCTTGCTTTCTCTCTCTCTCTGTGCATGTCCGTGCATTAAGGAATGGCCACTCAAGGACACAGTGAAAAGGCAGCCACCTACAAGCCAAGAAGCCAGAAAGTGATTTTTTCAGCACCTTGACCTTGGACTTTCCAGCCCCCAGAACTAAAAAACAGAGCCAACAGAAGATATCTATATCTATATATCTATATCTATATATCTATCTATATACACAGAGAGAGACAGAGACAGAGAGATTATAAGGAACTGGCTCATGAAATTATGAAACTAAAAAGTCCCAATATCTGCAGTAGGCAAGCTGGAGACCCAGAAGAGCTAATGGTGTAGTTGCAGTGGAAATCCAAAGGCCTGAAAACCAGGAGAGTCAGTGTAAGTTCCAGTCCAAGTGAAAGTCCAAAGTCGGGAGAAGACTGATGTCTGAGCTTGAAGACAGTCAGGAGAAAAGAGTGAGTTCTCCTCTGCTCAGCCTTTTAGTTCTCTTCATATCTTCAGTGGATTGGATGAAGCCACCCATGTTGGAAAGGGCAATCTTTATTCAGCCTACTGATTTAAATGTTAATCTCATCCAGAAACTCCCTCACAGAAATATCCAGAATAACATTAACCAAATATTGGGCACCTTGTGGTCCAATCAAATTAACACAGAAAATTAACCATCACAGTGCTCTGCTAGCCATCATA
The DNA here is from genome assembly GCF_005190385.1 of Monodon monoceros. NCBI lineage: Eukaryota > Metazoa > Chordata > Mammalia > Artiodactyla > Monodontidae > Monodon > Monodon monoceros. The sequence goes on from NW_021703765.1 coordinate 35,561,001, forward strand.
CTAATTATCAAAAACAGCATGTATTATGTGCCATTCTAATTCAGCTCGATGTCTCTTGTCTTATCATCTTGGTGTATATGTTTCTTCTGCCCTGAATGGCTTCCTTCTGTATCCCTATATTGTGTGTGTTCATCTAGAAAACCCCTACCCATTCTTTAAATCTCAACTCAAGGGCTAATTCCTTTGAATCTTCTGAAATCTTTAAGTAGAATTGATGTTTTCTCCCATTGTCACTTTAAGCAACAGATGAGAAAGCCCATATCATGTTATATTGTAATTTTTTACTTATAAATATTAGAAGGCTTGTTTCTCATTAGACTGTGAACTCCTTCAGCTCAAAATATGTGTCCTTATTTTTTTAATGTTTTTGCACTTATTACAGACCATTATGTAAAAAGTGTTTCAATAAATCTCTGATGATTGAAGTAATGCATAGGTGAAAAAGAGCAGGGTTAGAAATCAAAAGACAGGACAATGAAGCTGTGACAGGAATTAGCTAGGGGCATTTTTCCAGGACTCCTGATGGCAAAGCATAAGGTGGCTTCTTCTCGAGGCAAGCATGAGTACTCTATCCAGTTTCTGCTGCATTATCCCATCTTCCCTCTGTTACCATTCCCTCTATTTTGTCAGGTAATGGGTGAGCTCCCATCAGAGAGCTCTGTGGGAGATGTGAACAGTCTTAGCATCAGACATCTGAATAATATAATTCTCCTGAATATCTCCATGTGTAAGAATGTGGAGTGCAAAGGAGAACAAGGCTGAGTACACAAAATACTTCAAATGTCATTACTCAGGCCAGATAGAGAACAAAGCCCACCAGAACCAGACACAAAAGGCTGGTGGATGACTGGGGGATGAAGAGGGAAGGAAGGATAGGTAGACAAAGTCTGTGGAAACAGAGATAAAGGGAGCTTTCCTGCTTGAGGCACAGTGCTCCTCTACTTTGCTTGACAGGCAGGGGCACAGGTAATGAGCACCAAGGCATCTGAGTAAGCTCATTCACAATGTTGGAGAAGCTCTTACAGTCCTGGTCTGAAAAACCCCTCTCAGGAAGCAGAATGTGAGTTTGGAGTTCTAGGACAGAGACAGGCAAGAAAAGTGGGAGTCTGTGTGGGGTTTAAGGACTGCCTTTGGCAGAGCTCCTTGGTAAGTGAAGGGTAAGGTTCTCCACTAATAGATGGAAAATACTGAATGGAAATACAGGCACTCAATGTGGACCTCCCACCATGGACTCCTATCTTTATGTCCAGGTTGATGGCCATCATACTGTGTGTCACAGAAATGCACAACTCCCATGCTTGTGTGCCTTACTTACATGATAAGAGAGGGCTAGAAGGGTAGCCTGCTAGGTTTGAACGTGGTCCCTTGTCTTTTCTGCTCCCAAATCACCTTGCGTAGGTCTTAAAAGCAAATACTTGTTTTCTCTAATTTTTATGGAACTGAGAACTTTCCTCTCCATCATGGCTGGAAAATTTACAGCCAGTTCCCCTATAGCAATTTTGTGGCAATTATATGCATATTGACCTACATGGCCACCATAAGCATGCTTATCCTGACTGGTGGCAAAACCATATTTCAGGTACCAAAGGGCTGCAGGGGAAGACATAAATTACTCTCTTCCTGTTCTCATTGCAGATATGTGTGCTGTGGAATGCAGGGGAAAATTTCAATGACAGCTCCAAGGACAACTGAATCCACAACCAAATCTCCAAGCCCATATTCACACACAACACAGGGTCACCCTACAAGTCCTGGGAGTCAAAGCATTTGGATGTGTTAGCCAGTTCAGCCTGAAGATGTTTTCTGGATCAGTCCATTCTTAGTACTGCTTGAAGTGGTGGAAACTGATGTCACTGGCCCTGCCATGTGCTGGGTTTTTGAGGTGATGTCTTCAGTGTAGCAGGTAGGGCTCTGGAAAGCCCACATAGACCTAGTGTAACTGGTTTTGTGGTTGTTGCTGCAGATCATCTCACCACTGGATTTTAATCAACTGGTGAGAAATGAGCACTATGACCACCCATGTTTTCTTGTGAAGTGTGATCTCTGCAGAGCCAAAGAGAATACCGTCTCATCAGGGGCTAGAAAATCTACAGGCACTTCTATTGTCTCTACTCTGAGGAAAGACTGTCTGAGATGTGGGAGAAGCTTTGTCCAAGGAAACAAGTGAGGGCAGCATAAGTACTACTTCTGAGTGCAGTCATCTGGAGTGTGAAGATTTCTTCTCTCACCACTCCTGCTGGCTTCCATATTTGTAAATTTCATTAATGCCCATTTAACAGTCACTTGAATTCCCATCCTACTTGAGTTCATAGGAAGTGCAATACTTTACCAGATATTCATCCCAAGGAATTCTGGGAATTTCCAAGGAATGCTTTCTATCTGTCACTTAAGCAACCAGCTTTTTCAGAGGATAATATTGCTTTCTCCCCTTACATCACCTCTCTCCAAACCAAAACTGGGTCTCACAGGTGACCACTGCTATGCCTTGACTACATCATCCGAAGCAGGCATGGAGCCTACTCTAAACAATAGATAAGACCAGACTATAGGAGTTTAAGATTTTTTTTTATCAAAGGCTTCAAGATAATAAATTTACAATAGAGAAAATCTCTCAACATTTGCTACAAAATGTGAGAATTTCTAGATTGGATAGGCTGTACCTCCCATATAACCATGCCCCCAGTTGGAATGCTTAGACTTTTTCCTCCTATTTGAAGTACTGACTCTTCCCCAACACCTCAAGATGCAGAATGTGTGTGTGTGTGTGTGTGTGTGTGTGCGTGTGTGTGTGTGTATGTGAAGGGGGGTTGGTTCTCCTCATTCTCAGCCTCACAGTCATGCCTGGGTCAGCATAATAATCTGTAGACATACGTCTCTGTCACAATGACACAGATTTATATCATGATACTAAACAGATTATCCCCTCTGTGTTACCTATATATAATCCACAAGCTCACCAAAATATTTCCTGCCCTGAAAAGCATTATTAGATAAGGTAACAGTGACTTCATTTCATTGAGACATTGCTAGTCTCCAGGATTACTATCCTAAGAGTACTACATGTGTTAATGCATTTAATCCTCACAATAATCCTATGAGATAATAATAATAATAATTCTATTTCTCTAATTGGGAAAATTAGATACAGATAAGTTAAATACCTCCCAAACAAGAAAATAAAGTAGCAACTAAACAGATGTGAATACTGAGAAACAGGACAAAAAATTTGCTGAAGTTTTAGAATAGTAGTATCTTTATCTCCTATCCTTCCTATAGCTTGCCCTGTACCCAGCTCTGCCTCTAGCCATAAAGTATAAATGATAATTGTATCTAGTCTCATAGCCTCCATAGAATCCTGAGAGCAACTTGGTAAGACCTTGTCCTGCTGTATGAACATTTCCATTGGGGTGAATGGCCCCTTCCACAGACAGGACATCCTATCACTAGGCCTGGGCTAGGTCCTGAAAATGGATGATTCTCCTCATAACCAACAGCATGGTGGAGTTGGCACCACTTGGAAGCAGGCAAGTTTATTAGACTCCACTTAGTCAATTGATCACTGACTCTCCATCCTGGTTTTCCTTCACTCCATTTCTGGCTCCTTTTAACAGGTCACTGCCCAAACAAAGTTCCTAAGTGTAGAGAGAACATAATACTCTGAGACCTCTTTTCCTAGTAAACTTATTTGGGCTCAAAGAAGGGCTTAAGATTGGCCATAGATGGGAAAGGCTTTCCCCTAGATTCCTGATTCAGCTATACCCACCTGCAATAGGGAATATTGGTCACACCTCTAAATCTCTGAATTCCATTCCATGCAGTAGGCAGAAAGATTCTCCTGGTCCTAGTAGAAAAAGTATTGGTTCCTTCCTCAGAATGCCCAAATTGATAATCATTGGAAAGTCTTTCCTGCATGGATACATAGCTGGATGTGGGTCATGGAGGGCCATGGCTGTGATCTACTGAGCCAGGGAGAGGGCAGTTAGGTTTCTAAGTTTCTCCAGTACACTGCACTATCTAAGCCCAGTTGCTTAATTGAGCCCTGTAGGCTTAGGTGCTAGTAAAAGTCTTGCTGACTTAAGGCTTTTAATGAAAGCGAGGGGGCTCTTAACCTGAGAAAACATCTGATGTTGAGCAGGGATTCAAAGACTGGTAAGTTGGATAACAGAGTAGATACACAAGACCTTTTTATTGCTTATTTGCAATAGAGAAGCACCATATATTTTTTTTCTTTTTTTTTAAGAAGATGTTGGGGGTAGGAGTTTATTAATGAATTTATTTATTTTTGCTGTGTTGGGTCTTCGTTTCTGTGCGTGGGCTTTCTCTAGTTGCGGCGAGCGGGGGCCACTCTTCATCACGGTGCGCGGGCCTCTCACTATTGCGGCCTCTCCTGTTGTGGAGCACAGGCTCCAGAGGCGCAGGCTCAGTAGTCGTGGCTCACGGGCCTAGTTGCTCCGCGGTATGTGGGATCCTCCCAGACCAGGGCTCGAACCTGTGTCCCCTGCATTAGCAGGCAGATTCTCAACCACTGCACCACCAGGGAAGCCCACCATATATTCTTGATCCATTCACCAGTTATACACATTTGGGAATACCACTCAGAAAAAAAAAGAACAAACTACTCATATAGATACACAATGTCATGGATCTCAAAACAATAAGCTAAGTGAAAGAAGCCAGACACAGAGATGACATCGGTGATTGCCTGGCCCAAAGCTGGAGTGGGAGGGGGAATTGACTGCAGTGATACAAGAGGAAACTTTTGGGGGTGGTAAAAATTTTTAAACCTTCAAAGTTATGATGGTGTCATGACTGTGCACATTTACTAAAACCCATCAAATTGTAAACTCAAAATAGGTGAAGTTTAAGGTATTTAAATTATGCTTCCCTAAAGTCACCTGCACACACATACACAAATCCAAATCCAAAAGAAAGTTCTGAAGCAGATATCAAAAACTAGAGAATAAATAAGAAGAGCCAGATGATACAGTAAAAGAGACAATAGCTTGCAGGCTAAAAGAATGTCAAGAGTTCTCTCCTGGGTTTGGGATTGACATGTACACACTGCTATATTTAAAATAGATAACCAACAGGGACCTACTGTACAGCACAGGGAACTCTGCTCAATATTCTGTAATAACCTAAATGGGAAAAGAATTTGAAAAAGAATTGATACATGTATATGTATAACTGAATCACTCTGCTGAACACCTGAAACTAACACAACATTGTGAATCAACTATACTCCAAGATAAAATTTTTTTTTTTAATTTTTAAAAAATGAAAGAGTTCTCTCCTGGAAAACTAGATGTCACACACAATTCTTGTTCAAACTTCCAATAAACAGAGACTACTGAAAACTGACTTGAATTCACTTGAGCGCAAAACCAGACCTGAGCTAACATTGAGCTGTCAATACAGTATGAAACTTCAGAGGTTTGACTCCAGAATATTAATATGTTTATAGGTTTGTGCTCCAGACATTGCTGTATATACTGTATTATCATTCTAAAATTCAGAAACATATCTGATCCTAAGATTTTCAAATAGACTGTGGGTCTGTATCTAAAATGATATATAAATCCCAGTTCAGTCTACCTCCTGAGTAGGGAAAAACCCACTTCCTCCCTACCATGTTTCTTCCTTGTCTCCTTTACTTTCATAGAGAACACTTCACTTCTGACACTTGTGCTTGCCAAATGTGTGGGAGTTTTTCCCCACACCAAGCAATTCTTTGCAACACTAGCTGGGTGTTATATAATTCAACTCAACTCTGACACTATCTACTGGAGATACCATTAGACCCACAGGTTAAGACTTCAGTCCCACAAGGCTGCCCCCCGCCACACACACACACGTACACACACACACACTTTCAACAATAGTCACAAGTCCAGGTTATCACCTGTAGTTCTGACCAAACTGCTATAGATTGGAGGTTCCAACAACCCCTTCTTTGGGGTTCAGATGCCAGTTGCAAGTCCAAGTTGTCACCTGCACTTTTGACTGACCGGCTGTAAATCAGAAGTTTCCACAACCTCCTCTTTGGGTTCCATTAATTTGTCAGAGCAACTCACAGAATCCAAGAAACGTTTTACTTACTAGATCACAGGTTTGTTACAAAAGGATGTAACTCAGGAACAGCCAGATGGAAGAGATGCACAGGGCAAGGTAAGGGAAAAGGGTGCAGAGCTTCCATGCTCTCTCAGAGCATGACATTCTCCCCAAATCTCCACATGTTCACAAACCAGGAAGTTCTCCAAACTCTGTCCTTCAGGGTTTTTAATGTAGGCTTCACTACATAGTCATGATTGATTAAATCATTGGCTTTTGGTGATTGATTCAAACTCCAGCCTCTCTCCCCTCCCCAAAGGTTAGGGGGATAGGGAGCTGGAGGCAGTACTGAAAGTTCCAAACTTCTAATCACCTGGCTGGTTCCCCTGGCAACCACCCCTCATCTTTAGGTCACCTAAGGACTTTCCAAAAGTCACCTCATTACCATAACAAAAGACACCTTTAACACAGGAAATTCCGAGGATTTTAGGAGCTCTTGCCAGGAACTGGGACAAAGATCAAGTACATATTTCTTATTATAAGTCACCATATCACAGTATAACATTATAGAAATTCAATTAGCTTCAAAGGCTGTAGTAGAGCTTCCCTGACCTACACTGATGAGTCACTAGGAGTATGGTGTGAACACACACACACACACACACACACACTCTGACTGACAAATCCTTAAAAAGTACAAGAGCACTGTATTAGTGAAATCTGATAGAGAAGAGTGAAGGAAAAATGAAGATAACAAAAAAAAAAAAAGGCAAACTGATGGAGTGAGGATGATACAGTGGTAAAGTCTGACCTTCTGAGGAAACAATACCATAGATCAGACATAATTGGCACCTAAATTCCCTAAAGAGAAATGGTATTAGACTGAAGAAAGGAGGCACATTTCTACTCAATTAGAATCATAACAAATGTATGTCTGTTATGGCATCATTCATACCCAATATTGGTTTTGGGTGTCCTTATTTCTATACGGTTCCTATTGCAGACTATGTTTCCTCAGTGATGAATAGAACTGAGCACATTCAACCAGCATGAACAAAATGTACCCAGCACTGCTCTCTGTCAATTCAAGGAAACAGACCAGATTGGAAAATGACAAATGTAATTGATGTGTATAACAGAAGAAATAGCCTGATAAAGAAGGAAGCATATATACCTATATACATGAACCTCATCTACAGAACTCCTTCCATTCAATTATATAACACATATAATAAGTCATTTCCTCAAATTTGTATTTCTCGTCTTAGTTCCAAACCTTACTTGGAAATGCCTTCTATTATTGTGAGGCTGAAATTAAAAAACAAATATAAAAGGGTTTTATTTGATAGCAATTAGCATACATCTACAGCATCATTTTTAGTGACCACTATAGGGATATACCCAACTTACTGATACAACAAATTATTGTTAATCATGTCTATTTTTTCTAGGTATATCTCTCATATGAATAATGGAATTTAAAAATTTCATACATATCTTTAGTTTCTTATCTAAATATTTAATTTGGAAACAAAATCATAAAAATATTATTAATATTTCAAAAGAGTTTTTTTTTAAAATCAGCATTATTGAGGAAAATTACATAATATAAAATGCACAATTTATAAGAATATAGTACACTGCATTTTAACAAATGTATGCATCCATGAAACCACCATGACAATTAAGATACATAACATTTCTATAACCCTACACAAGTTGTCTTGATCCCCTTGCCAATCAATTCTCATCCCCTGCTCCTTGCCCCAGAAAATCACTGATCTGTTTTATATCACTTAAATTAAGATCTATACTTATAAATGAAAACATACAGAAAATACTGTTTTGCATTTAGCTTCTTTTGCTCAGCATTATATTTTTGAGATTTATCCATATTGTTAAATTTACCATGAGTTTGTTTCTTTTATTACAGACTAGAAGTCCATTGAATGGATATACCAGAGCTGCTAAGAACAAGTCTTTGGGTAGCATGTACTTTCATTTTTCTTGGGAAAATACCAAAAATTAAAATTGTACAGTCATATAGTAAATGTAGAACTTTATTAGAAACTGCTTAATTATTTCCCAGAAGAGTTGTATCAGTTAACATTTGTCACCGGCAATGTATGAGAGTTCCACTTTTGTTCCTCATCTTCAACAAAACAATATTATCAGACTTAAAAAATATATATATATTACCCATTCAGCTTCATTTATAGTAGCTAGCTCATTGTGGTGTAAAATTTCATTTCCCCAATGACTAAGGTTGTTGAGCATAATTTCATATGCTTACTGGCTGTTCATAGCTTTTTTTTTTTTTGAAGTGTCTTTTAAATACCTCTGCACATTTTTATTTGGATCATTTATCTTCCTAGATTATTTGAGTTATTTACATATTCAAGATACAAGTATCTTTTTAATATAATAATTGTGACTCTCTTATATCAACTATATTTCAATTCAAAAAAATAAATAAGATAAAAAAGAACTGTGGGAGGAGACTCCTTCAAGTTGGCGGAGGAGTAAGATGTGGAGACCAACTTTCTCCCCACAAATACATCAGAACTACATCTACATGTGAACAACGCCTACATAACACCTACGGAACACTGGAAGAAGACCTCAGACTTGCCAAAAGGCATGAAACTCCCCAAGTATCTGGGTAGGGCAAAAGAAAAAGAAAAAACAGAGACAAGAGAATAAGGATGGGACCTGTACCTCTTGGAGGGAGCTGTGAAGGAGGAAAACTTTCCACACACTAGGAAGTCCCTTCACTGGCATACATGGGGGCAGGCGGGGGGAAGCTTCAGAGGCACAGAGGAGAGCACAGCAACAGAGGTGCAGAGGGCAAAGTGGAGAGATTCCTGCACAGAAGATTGGTGCCAACCAGCACTCACCAGCCTGAGAGACTTGTCTGCTTACTTGCTGGGGTGGATGGGGGCTGGGATCTGAGGCTGGGGCTTTGGAGGTCAGATCCCAGGGAGAGCACTGGGGTTGGCTGTGTGAACACATTCTGAAGGGGCTAGTGCACCACAGCTAGTCGGGACGCAGCACAGAGAATAGTCTGGAACTACCTAAGAGGCAAGGAACCACTGTTTTCAGATGTACAAGGAGAGGGGATTCAGAGTACCACCTAAATGAGTTCCAGAGATGGGTGTGAGCCACGGCTATCAGTGCAAGCATGAGATGGGAATGAGGCTAAAGATGCTGCTGCAGCTACCAAGAAACCTGAGTGCAAGCACAGGTTACTATCTACACCTCTCTTCCTGGGAGCCTGTACAGCCTGCCATTGCCAGGGTCCAATGATCCAGGAACAACTTCCCTGGGAAAACACATGGTGCACCTCAAGCTGTTGCACAGTCATGCTGGTCACTGCCTCCAAGGTTCACCTCACATTCCATAGCCCTCCTTCCCCCCAGCCTGAGTGAGTCAGAGCCCCCTAATCAGCTGTTACTTTAACACTACCCTTTCTGGGGGTGGAACAGATGCCCTCAGGTGACCTACACAGAGAGGCAGGGCCATATCCAAACCTGAACCCAAGGAGCTGTGCGAACAAAGAAGGGAAAAGGAAATTTCTCCCAGCAGCCTCAGGAGCAGTGGGCTAAATCTCCACAATCAACTTGATGTACACTGCATCTCTGGAATACCTGAATAGACAACAAATCATCCCAAAATTTGGATGGTGGACTTTGGGAACAACTGTAGACTTGGGATTTTCTCTCTGCATCTAATTTGTTTCTGGTTTTATGTTTATCTTAGTTTAGTATTTAGAGCTGATTATCATTGGTAGATTTGTTTATTGATTTGGTTGCTCTCTTCCTTTTATATATATATAATTTTCCTTTCTCTCTCTCTCTCTTTTTTTTTTTTTTGCAGTACGCAGGCCTCTCACTGTTGTGGCCTCTCCTGTTGCGAAGCACAGGCTCTGGACACGCAGCCTCAGCAGCCATGGCTCACAGGCCTAGCCACTGCGTGGCATGTGGGATCTTCCTGAACTGGGGCATGAACCCATGTCCCCTGCATCGGCGGATGGACTCTCAACCACTGCACCACCAGGAAAGCCCTACTTTTTCTCTTTTTGTGAATGTCTATGTGTATGTTTCTTTTTGTGATTCTGACTGTATAGCTTTGCTTTTGCAATTTGTCTTAGGATTCTGTCTGTCCTTTAATTTTTTTTTAAAGTTTTTACTACTTGTTATCATTGGTGGGTTTGTTTCTTGGTTTCATTGCTTTCTTCAGTGTTTCTTTCTTCTTGATTTTTTAATTTACTTTTTTATTTTTAATAATTTTTTTATTTAAATAAATTTTTTTTTTTCTTTATTTTGCTTTTCTCCCTTTTCTTCTGAGCTTTGTGGGTGATAGGGTCTTGGTGCTCTGGTTGGGTGTCAGGCCTGAGCCTCTGAGGTGGAAGGGCCGAGTTCAGGACATTGGTCCACCAGAGACCCACTGGCCCCACATAATATCAAATGGCAAAATCTCTCCCAGAGATATCCATCTCAGAGCTAATACTCGCTCCACTCAATGACCAGCAGGCAACAGTGCTGAACAAAAAATGAGCAAGACAGGAACACAACACACCCATTAGCAGAGAGGCTGGCTAAAATCATAATAAGTTCACAGACACCCCAAAACACACCACTGGATGCAGTCTTACCCACCAGAAATAAAAGATCCAGCCTCATCCATCAGAACACAGGCACTAGTCCCCTCTGCCAGGAAACCTACACAACCGACTGAACCAACCTTAGACACTGGGGGCAGACACCAGAAACAATGGGAGCTATGAACCTGCAACCTGAGAAAAGGAGACCCCAAACACAGTAAGTTGAGCAAAATGAGAAAAAAGAGAAATACACAGTAGATGAAGAAGCAAGGTAAAAACCCACCAGACCTAACAAACGGAAAGGAAACAGGCAGTCTATCTGAAAAAGAATTCAGAGTAATGATAGTAAAGATGATCCAAAGTCTTGGAAATAGAATGGAGAAAATAAAAGAAACATTCAACAAGGACATAGAAGAACTAAAGAGCAAACAAATAACCATGAACAACACAATAAACGAAATTAAAATTCTCTAGAAGGAAACAATAGCAGAATAACTGAAGCAGAAGAAAGGATAAGTGACCTGGAAGATAAAGTAGTGTAAATAACTACCACAGGGAAGAATAAATTAAAAAGAATGAAAAGAATTGAGGACAGTCTCAGACACCTCTGGGGCAACATTAAATGCACCAACATCCGAATTATAGGGGTCCAAGAAGAAAAAGAGAAAAAGAAAGGGAATGAGAAAATACTTGAAGAGATTATAGTTGAAAACTTCTGTAATATGGGAAAGAAAGTAATCAAGACTATAAGTGCAGAGGGTCTCATAAAGGATAAATCCAAGGAGAAACATGCCAAGACACATATTAATCAAGCTATCAAAAGTTAAACACACAAAAAATATATGGAAAGCATCAAGGGAAAAGCAATAAATAATACACCAGGGAATCCCCATAAGGTTAACAGTTGATCTTTCTGCAGAAACTCTGCAAGCCACAAAGCAGTGGCAGAACATACTTAAGTGATGAAAGGGAAAAACCTACAATCAAGATTACTCTACCCAGCAAGAATCTAATTCAGATTTGATGGACAAAATAAAACCTTTACAGACAAGCAAACGATAAAAGAATTCAGTACCACCAAACCAGCTTTACAACAAATGCTAACAGAACTTCTCTAGGCAAGAAACACAAGAGAAGGAAAAGACGTACAATAACAAACTCAAAACAATTAAGAAAATGGTAATAGATACAAACATATGGATAACTACCTTAAATGTAAATGGGTTAAATGCTACAACCAAATGACATAGACTGGCTGAATGGACACAAAACCAAGACCTGTATATATGCTGTCTACAAGAGACCCACTTCAGATCTAGGGACATAAGCACACTGAAAGTGAGGGGATGGAAAAAAGATATTGCATGCAAATGGAAATCAAAAGAAAGCTGGAGTAGGAATTCTTATATCAGAAAGAATAGACTGTAAAATAAATACTACTACCAGAGACAAAGAAGGACACTACATAATGATCAAGGGAACAATCCAAGAAGAAGATATAACAATTGTAAATATTTAGGCACACAACATAGAAGCACAACAATACATAAAGCAAATGCAAACAGCCTTAAAGAGGAAATCAACAGTAACACAATAATATAAGCAACTTTAACACCTCACTTTCACCAACGGACAGATCATCCAAAATGAAAATAAATAAGGAAACACAAGCATTAAAAGGTACATTAAACAAGATGGATTTAATTGATATTCATAGGACATTCCATCCCAAAACAACAGAATACATTTTCTTCTCAAGTGCTCATAGAACTTTCTCCAGGATACATCATATCTTGGGTCACAAATCAAGGCTTGATAAATTTAAGAATATTGAAATTGTATCAAGTATCTTTTCTGATGACAACGCTATGAGACTTGATATCAATTACAGGAAAAAAAGATGTAAAAAATAAAAACACATGGACACTAAAGAGTATGCTACTAAATAACCAAGAGATCACTGAAGAAATCAAAGAGGAAATAAAAAAAAAATACCAGAAACAAATGACAATGAAAACACGACTAACTGACCCAGAACTTATGGGATGCAGCAAAAGCAGTTCAAAGATGGAAGTTTACAGCAATACAATCCTACCTCAAGAAACAAGAAACATCTCAAATAAACAAACTAAACTTATACCTAAAGCAATTAGAGAAAGAAGAACAAAAAACCCGCAAAGTTACCAGAAGGAAAGAAATCATAAATTTCAGATCAGAAATAAATGAAAAAGAAATGAAGGCAACAATAGCAAAGATCAATAAAACTAAAGGCTGGTTCTTTGAAAAGATAAACAAAATTGAAAACCCATTAGCCAGGCTCATAAAGAAAAAAAGGGAGAAGAATCTACCCAACAGAATTAGAAATGAAAAACAGGAAGTAACAACTAACACTGCAGAAATACAAAGGATCATGAGAGATTACTACAAGCAACTATATGCCAATAAAATGGACAACCTGGAAGAAATGGACAAATTCTTAGAAAAGCACAACCCTCCAAGACTGAACCAGGAAGAAATAGAAAACATAAACAGACCAATCACAAGCACTGAAATTGAAACTGTGACTAAAAATTCTCCAACAAACAAAATCCCAGGAACAGATGGCTTCACAGGTGAATTCTGTCAATCATTTAGAGAAGAGCTAACACCTATCCTTCAAAATCTCTTCCAAAATATAGCAGAGGGAAGAACACTCGCAAAATCATTCTACAAGGCCACCATCACCTTGATACCAAAACCAGAAAAAGATGTCACAAAAAGAAAACTACAGGCCAATATCACTGATAAACATAGATGCCAAAATCCTCAACAAAATACTAGCAAACAGAATCCAACAGCACATTAAAAGGATCATACACCATGATCAAGTGGGGTTTATTCCAGGAATGCAAGGATTCTTCAATATACACAAATCAATCATTGTGATACACCATATTAACAAATTGAAGGAGAAAAACCATATGGTCATCTCAATAGATGCAGAGAAAGTTTTTGACAAAATTCAACACCCATTTATGATAAAAACCCTCCAGAAAGTAGGCATAGAGGGAACTTTCCTCAACATATATGACAAACCCATATATGACAAACCCACTGCCAATATCATCCTCAATGGTGAAAAACTGAAACCATTTTCACAAAGATCAGGAACAGGACAAGGTTGCCCACTCTCACCACTGTTATTCAACATAGTTTTGGAAGTGTTAGCAACAGCAATCAGAGAAGAAAAGGAAATAAAAGGAATCCAAATCTAAAAAGAAGAAGTAAAGCTGTCACTGTTTGCAGATGACATGATACTATACATAGAGAATCCTAAAGATGCTACCAGAAAACTACTAGAGCTAATCAATGAATTTGAGTAAGTAGCAGGATACAAAATTAATGCACAGAAATCTCTGACATTCCTATAAACTAATGACGAAAAATCTGAAAGTGAAATTAAGAAAACACTCCCATTTACCATTACAACAAAAAGAATAAAATATCTAGGAATAAACCTACCTAAGAAGACAAAGGACCTGTATGCAGAAAATTATAAGACACTGATGAAATAAACTAAAGAAGATACAAATAGATGGAGAGATATACCATGTTCTTGGGCTGGAAGAATCAACGTTGTGAAAATGACTCTACAACCCAAAGCAATCTATAGATTCAATGCAATCCCTATCAAACTATCACTGGCATTTTTCACAGAAATAGAACAAAAAATTGCACAATTTGTATGGAAACACAAGACCCCGAATAGCCAAAGCAATCTTGAGAATGAAAAATGGAGCTGGAAGAATCAGGCTCCCTGTCTTCAGACTATACTACAAAGCTACAGTAATCAAGACAGTATGGTACTGGCACAGAAACAGAAAGATAGGTCAATGGAAAAGGATAGAAAGCCTGGAGATAAAACCACGCACATATGGTCACATTATCTTTGATAAAGGAGGCAGGAATATACAATGGAGAAAGGACAGCCTCTTCAATAAGTGGTGCTGGGAAAACTGGACAGGTACATGTAAAAGTATGAGATTAGATCACTCCCTAACACCATACACAAAAATAAGCTCAAAATGGATTAAAGACCTAAATTTAAGGCCAGAAACTATCAAACTCTTAGAGGAAAACATAGGCAGAACACTCTATGACATATGTCACAGCAAGATCCTTTTTGACCCACCTCCTAGAGAAATGGAAATAAAAACAAAAATAAACAAGTGGGACCTAATGTAACTTCAAAGCTTTTGCACAGCAAAGGAAACCATAAACAGGACCAAAAGACAACCCTCAGAATGGGAGAAAATATTTGCAAATGAAGCAACTGACAAAGGATTAATCTCTAAAATTTACAAGCAGCTCATGCAGCTCAATAACAATAAAACAAACAACCCAATCCAAAAATGGGCAGAAGACCTAAATAGACATTTCTCCAAAGAAGATATACAGACTGCCAACAAACACATGAAAGAATGCTCAACATCATTAATCATTAGAGGAATGCAAATCAAAACTACCATGAGATATCATCTCACACCAGTCAGAATGGCCATCTTCAAACAATCTAGTAACAATGAATGCTGGAGAGGGTGTGGTGAAAAGGGAACACTCTTGCACTGCTGGTGGGAATGTGAATTGGTTCAGCCACTATGGAGAACAGTATGGAGGTTCCTTAAAAATCTACAAATAGAACTACCATATGACCCAGCAATCCCACTACTGGGCATATACCCTGAGAAAACCATAATTCAAAAAGAGTCATGTACCAAAATGTTCATTGCAGCTCTATTTACAATAGCCCAGAGATGGAAACAACCTAAGTATCCATCATTGGATGAATGGATAATGAAGATGTGGCACAGATGTACAATGGAATATTACTCAGCCATAAAAAGAAACGAATTTGAGCTATTTGTAATGAGGTGGATGGACCTAGAATCTGTCATACAGAGTGAAGTAAGTCAGAAAGAGAAAGACAATTACCATATACTAACACATATATATGGAATTTAAGAAAAAAAATGTCATGAAGAACCTAGGGGTAAAACAGGAATAAAGACAGAGACCTACTAGAGAATGGACTTGAGGATATGGGGACGGGGAAGGGTAAGCTGTGACAAAGTGAGAGAGTGGCATGGACATGTATACACTACCAAACATAAAATAGATAGCTAGTGGGGAAGCATCCGCATAGCACAGGGAGATCAGCTCTGTGCTTTGTGACCACCTAGAAGGGTGGGATAGGGAGGGTGGGAGGGAGGGAGATGCAAGAGGGAAGAGATATGGGAACATATGTATATGTATAACTGATTCACTTTGTTATAAAGCAGAAACTAACACACGATTATAAAGCAATTATACTCCAATAAAGATGTAAAAAAAATGTGAAGCTCATTAATGGGTAAGATATGACAGATCTAAACTGTCTTATATAACATAGAAGTTCTCCTTTACAAATATAATCTTCATCTGAATGAGCTATGTTTTAAGTCATGACATCCTGATGGTTCCTAAGCAGTCACCTAAAATACCATTTCTTTTAATGAAATAATACCAATGCACACCTTCTCAAACCACACAACCCCTTCTCCTCAGTCCCACATTTATATTGGTATGTTTCTCATCTTAACCACCTCCTGTCACTAAATGTTCTCTTCTCAAAATCAATTTATTTCAGTTTGACATGGTCCTAAGCTCCTTGGTTTGAAGAAAGAGACAAAGTTCCCAGGACTTGCATTAGAGACTTCCCACAGCCTTCCAAGGCACATTTCATTCTGTTTACTGCTCCTTCTCTGCCTATGGTACACCATAAGGAAAAGCAGGGACAACTATAAGTCACATAATGCCAAATACCATTTATTGTGTGAAGAGTAACTATGCCAGTTACTTACCTAGCATCTTTTTTTTTTAACACCTTTATTGGAGTATAATTGCCTTACAATGGTGTGTTAGTTTCTTCTATATAACAAAGTGAATCAGCTATACATATACATACATCCCCATATCTCCTCCCTCTTGCATTTCCCTCCCACGCTCCCTATCCCACCCTTCTAGGTGGACACAAACACCGCATTGAGCTGATCTCCCTGTGCTATGTGGTTGCTTCCCACTAGCTATCTATTTTACCTTCAATAGTGTATATATGTCGATGCTACTCTCACTTCGCCCCAGCTTCCCCCTCCCCCTGCGATGTCCTCAAGTCCATTCTCTATGTCTATGTCTTTATTCAGAGGTTCTTCCCGAGTCTTTTGGGCCTTGATTGTTTTCAGCTTAAAATAATCCACATGCCAAAGAGACATTTTGGGGTGGTAAATTTTGTTTCCCTATAGTACACTTGCTGTGAGTATAAATATGAGAAGGGTATTGATATTCATCAATAGGTGAATGCTGAATAGCCCAATAAATAAACTGGGGTAGTTACTGACCTACTGCCTCTTAGTCTCATATCTGGCCTTCTCAATTTTGCTCAGTAATGCCAGGGCTGGGAGTCTGTTTTTCCAGAACACCTGGTAGGTGGAGCCAGTAGGAGGTGTTGGGAGAGTGAGACACAGGGAAAGGGAAGAAGCAGCATTTCTTCCTCCCTCTCCCTTTACCTTTAGTGGCATCTCAGGAAGTGGCTGTGACCCTGGTTTCAGCCATGAAGCCCTCTTCTTGGTTCCAGTACTGACATGTGGCCTGTGCTTTGTACTCCTGAACTCTGGTAATACCACTTCCTCCCTTTTCTTTCACCAGCAGTAGAAGTGGTGAGTGTTTCCTACAATTATTAATTTCTGGGTTAGCACACTATCCCCATTCACTCTCTCTTTAAAACATGTAGAGCTTTACTGGACATAGTTTTGCTGGACATAGCCTTCCTTTTGTCATTCTTTCCTGGATATTTAAATATCTCAATTCACCTGAATCAGTGATTTTCACACAGGTTCTTAGAGGCTGGGGATTTCCACAAGCCCCCTAAGGACTGCTGCTTAAAAAAAAGTAAAGGAGAGAGAGGATCCATATTGTTTGGAAAACACCTCCTCCCTTCAACCATATTATTTTTGTTTCATGTTTTGTTTACATTTCTCAGAGGAATTCTGTCACAACAAAGGCTTTTGCATATAAAAAAATTATTGAAATCATGGATTTTTACCACTGGCAAACATGTTGAACAAATCTTGATCAAGGATAAAAATCCAGCTATTGCCTCAGTAGAAGTTGCTGTATTCTAAACAGAAGGTGGGGGTGGGGGTTGGGGTGTGTGAGATATCACCCCCAATTTACTCCCTTTCCTTTCACTCACTCCACCTCATCACCTACAATTCTTTCCCAATAGACCTGACACTCTGCCTCTTGTTTCTAGGGTACTCTTGCTCTCAGGAGCCTGGCTGAAAATTTTCCTGAACTCATTGTGTATCAAAAGACTGAATACATCCATAAAGCCTGCAATAAAAATAACCCAAACAAATGACTACCCCATCACATGTCCTATTATCAAAGTACTTGTGTAGGAACAAAATGTTGTTGTTGGTTTTGTTTTCATTTTTCTAATACAGTCAAGGCCCCAGTGAGATATGAATGTGGAATATCATCCCACTTTATAATATATGCACCATAATCTTCTTAAAATGAGTTTTCACTTCAAGAAACATAAGGACTTAAATATGAGCAGCCTGTTTTGTGCATTTGTGTGTTTGGCATCTCATTACACTTCAGACCATTTTGTCTTCTTAGAACAATTGAATATCATTAGTGGAGGCATATTTTGTTGCCAGAACATTCTTAGTTGACTGTGCTTGTTAAAATGTGTCCTTTTGCCAGCTGATGGATGGGAATTCTGAAGGGTGCCTGGTGGGTGAGCATTTGAATATCAGAACTTTCATCTCTTTCTTCCAGAGAGAAAAATAGCTTTGCTACCAACCAACACGAATTGTCCTTGACTTCCCCTCCCTCTTTTGTCTTCTTTGTGTAACACTCTGTTTAGCTCACATTTCTATCAGGCATCCAGACTATGCAAGATATAAAAGCTTCAGAGCCAGGCAAGCCTTGGAACAAATCCAGACACCTCAGATTTATTTACATGGTGACCTTGGGCAAATCACTGAACCTCTAGGGTTTTAATTTGCAAAATGGGCTTCCTAATGCTTATTTATCAGGGTCATTACAATTAAAATTCCTCACCTGGTTTGGGCACCTAGTAGAAGCATAACGATTGGTAGCTGAACAAAATAATAGACAAAAAAAAAAATGCAAAAAACAATTAGAGAAGAGCTGAAAAGGAAATATAATGCAGCATTAATTAGAATATAACCAGGCATTAAAATATAATGTACCCCAAGATAAATAACTTTAGAAGAAAAACCTAGAAGTTACAGGAGTTTCTTTTTACATACAGTAGTTACTTTCTGTAAAGTCACCAGGGGCACTCAATTTAGTAACACTGAACCATTGCTCCTATGGTAAAAACAGGATTAGGTTCCTGTGAGCCTCTGGTCACAACATTTTCATAAACTAATCAATGAACAACCTTATATTATGTTTGTTTCTTTTAAAGACACCTCATTTAAAATATATTGTTGATTCATTTAATATGGCACTCACGTCCAACAGCCTCTAACTCATGGCTGAATGAAGTTTACCTAGACATGTATTTTCTCCATGAGGTACATCCCAACCTTAAGCAGAAAGATAACCTTTCTGCTTATCTTGCTTAGGAATAAGAGACAGAAACTCAATATGCTTAAAGGCTATCTTAAACATGTAAAGGCACAAAATTCATAAAAATGTGAAATATTTCACACAAAATAGACCACAAAGAGGAAATGTGTTTACAGTATGAGAGCTTGTCTTGTTCAGCCTCAGCAGGGATGCACACAGGGCAACTAAAATTTTTCACCACTTTGTGCATGTGCATGTCCGTGGATGACCATGAATATGCCATGAGTATTGATTGACTTGGGGATTACAAATAATTTTAGCAAGTAGGCAAATTAGAAAAAATAAATCTGTGAATAAGAAGGATCAACTGAAAATATCAGCAGGGACCCTTGGACCCAGGAGGGATGCCTTAAAATGAATGATGAGAGGAGAGAGTCCAGGCAGGAATTGCCAAATCAGCAAGGCCAAGATCACTGAAAGTCGGGAACAGTGTATGGGAACAAATGATAAGCCAGGAATCCTCTGGCCCAGATCCCACATGATGCTCCTGCTCACTTCCTTCAAATTGAATGTGCCCTGCTCGGAGCAGCTTTTCCCGGCCTCTCCATCAAAACAGCATCCAGGGGCTTCCCTGGTGGCACAGTAGTTGAGAGTCCACCTGCCGATGCAGGGGACAAGGGTTTGTGTCCCGGTTCGGGAAGATCCCACATGCCGCGGAGCGGCTGGGCCCATGAGCCATGGCCGCTGAGCCTGCACATCCAGAGCCTGTGCTCTGCAATGGGAGAGGCCACAACAGTGAGAGGCCCATGTACCGCAAAAAAACACAAAACAACAACAAAAAAAACCAGCATCCACCTTCCATTGCTCTTTATAGACTTCCCCTACTTTATTCTCCTCCAGAACACACCTGCATGACCTGACATATGTGGGGTTTTATTTGTGAATTGTCTGCCTGTCCTTGACAGAATGCAGACTCCATGAGGTCGGGACTTTGTGGACTTTATTCTCCAACCTCGGGGACCTACAGAACACCTGCCACAGTATGGTTGTTACTATCTGTTGAATGAGGACAGAAATTTTAATGACTCTGAAGACACGTTGAAAAGTACACATTTTGTCTAAGAGGAAATAAACAGTCATTTGAGTGAACAGTCCTATCAGATATGAAAGATTTATAGTGCTTCTGATGCTATATGCAAAATTAAAGAAGGGAAAAATTGTTCCTATACTCATGGGGTAATCGATATAAAAAGAGAGGAGAAATGGGCTTAAGATGGGGACTACTCTATGCTGGCATCAGGAATTACAGCTAAGCATGATTGTTTATATATATGTATATATATATATATATATATATATATATATATATTTTAAGTCTTTCCAGTGAGACAGGGATCTATGGGGTTGTGGAACAAAGGGATAGAGAATGTACAGATTCGATTAGTGTACAGATTCGATTGCCTGCATCTAAGTGTCAGACCCAAGTAAATGCAAGTTTCTCTGTCTTGAAACTTTGGGGGATGTTGACACTCAAAAGCATCACCCCCTCCCAACTCTAAATTGCAGCATGTAAAGCATGCTTGACTATCCCATGTTAGTTCTAGGTCCTTTCTTACTCAATCTACATCTTCACAGAAATCATCCAAGCATCTGTCCTTAACAAAACAACCTTCTGGCCATTTTTCTGTCTGCCTCAACTGGAACTGCAACCTACATGGTATGATTTAAAGGAAACTGGAAACTTCTCTACATTGTTAATGATGTCCAAAATGAGAATATCGCAGAATCTTTGGGGTCTAAGAGCTTTCAAAATTCTTCTGTACCTGGATAACTAACAATTAAACTACTGTCAGTCATTAATACTTCAGTGTAAATTAGCTTATCCTGGAATTTTAAGCAGCAATCGTGTAATTTCAAATTAATTTTATAGAATGAGAAAACTGAAATTCATAATGGGAATATAGTGTTATAACTAAGTTAGTAATTTGAGGCAGGAAAAAAACCTAGGTCTCCTGGCATTCAATTAACTATTGCATTCTGATCTAAAACTTTTCCAGTACAGGTGGTTGAGACCATCTCTTAATGAAATTTCCAATTAGTAAATTCTTATGAGGAAAAAGTATAAAACCCTTAGTAAAATGCAAATATCTTAACGGAAATAAATGAAAATCACTTGAAAAGGTATTATCCTTACTTGGTTTATCAAATTAGCTGTTCCCAGAAGTCAAGTCACATCTTCGGACACACTATCCATCTATGAAAGACAAACTAGACTTAAGAGTTCCCAAAAGCAACCATCAACCTTGCCAGTCTTCTACATCTGACTGTGGCATATCTACAGGAGTCCAGACCCCACAGAGGCTGGCAGGCAGCTATAGGGAGCTTTCTCTCTCTGAGCTGATTATGGTGAGTCCCTGAGTCATGTAGAAGCAACTTTGAATCCTTGTGACTGCAAATGTTAGTCAAGAAACTGATTGTACGCCACTGGGACCTGAAAAATGATTCCTTAATGGAAGAGCTGGGTTTGACTAAAATGCCTTTGGGAATGTTTCATTTCAATGCTGCCTATTTCTTTAATATATTCCTCTAATGCTTTCCCAACCACATTTTACACACACACACACACACACACACACACACACGAAGAATTTTATAAGCAATCACACTTAGCTGTTAATGCTTGATGCTAACTTAAAATGATCTCCATGTTCTATCTTCAACCCATTTTTCCTGTAGATAAGTACTGCTTACCTTCTCAGGAGTATTTAAGTTGTCAAAAGGAAATTTGCTTTTCTTACCCCATGAGGGTGGCAACAATTTTTTCTTTTCTTTAGTTTGCATACAGTATCAGGAAACATATCATTGCTATGAATTGAAGTGAAGTACCAAAGGTGGAATTTCTGACATGAGAGCAGGCAAGTGAGTGAGCTACTTGGGGAAATGTGATCCCTTTCCAGTTACTTCCAAGAGAAACTACATTTGCTGCCACAGTTTTGTACACTCATATCTCAGCACTTTTATACACAGAGATTTTGAGCACCAATAATAACATGATCTGCAACACTATAGGTGATTAGAAGAAACATCTGGCTTTCTATTTTAAAGTCCTATGTTTTGCATAGCTGCGTTAGGCCACTGTGTTGGGGGAAGGAATGACATTCTTCTAAACCAGGGGTCAGGAAACCATGGTTCATGGGTCGAATCTAGCATGCCACCTATTTTGTAAAAAAGAAAAAATATGTATTGGGACACACTAACACATTTATTCATGTATTGTATTGTGTATGGCTCTTCTTATGCTAGAACAACAGTGATGAGTAATTGTGACAGAGACCATATGGCTCACAAAGCCAAAAAAACTTACAATTGGCCCTTTATACAAAAAGGGCTCTAAACCAGTAGATTTACTTGCTCTAACCAGTGGATCAGGTTTTAAACATAAGCATTTATGTTTTAACAAGGCTTCCAGGAAAGGCTGCTACCTATGGATGTTTGAGAAATTCACATGGAACTCTATTTGTGCCAGGCTTCGAGGAGGGTCAAGACATGAATGGAGAAAGGACAGGTTCAAGACTGTTGCCCAATACTCAGGCTCTAAGGAAATTCTACACGATAGCTTCCTCTTAACTTTCTGAGTCTTGTGTTCCCTCCAGCTTTCTGACTTAGCCTCATATTTCCTGATACTGATTTTGGTACATTTCCACTTGGTTCTTGGCATCCTCTATTTAGACAGACAGTATTTATTTTTGGCATCACTCTTTGGGACTACCCTTGCCACTAATATTGTATATGATATTTATCTGTTCCTGCTCCACTGCTGACTCCAGACAGCCTTCTGGTTTTGGTCTATTCCCATCCCAATTTGAGTACAAGCAAAACAACAACAGCAAACATTATTCTCAGCTGAGCGATTTATCTCTCAGGAGGTCTCCAATTCTTAATGTTTGATCCCAAAACAAACATGAGATTGAGACACCTAGACAACTGTTTTTATCCCATATCCCAAGGTCAAGCAGTGCCCAAGGAGTTGTTAAATGGGATTGCCCAAGGACACATAATTCGATAGCCTCGGGAAAAGCACTGTCACCAAGTCATGGTATGGGATTACCTGGTGTGCTGTTAAACTAATAATCAACATCATCTTCAGATTCAGGAAGGTGGCATTCTTCTCCAGTTTCATCTATTTTCCCAAAGACTGGGAGCAAAATCTGCACTAGGATTTGCCTTTAACAGTGAAAATATGGGTGATAAGTTTCTCTGCACACATCACACCCACCTGTCTGTCCTTCTCTTGGCCATGAAGCCAAAAACAGTTTTATTTTGATGGTACAAGTTTACCAGAATTTGTAACATTAAACTAAATGCATTGACCTTTGGAGATTTAAAGACTCTGAAAATTAGTGATACATCTATTTTCACAAACTAAAAAAAGTAAAATATGGGTATGTCACTATATATGATATATATTCATACACACATAAACATATATATGGTATCATTCTGATATATATGACAATGAAACAATAAAAAATAGTTTATAATATTCCAAGAATTAATGTAATATGGAGTCGTTTATAGTGACTCCAAATAGTGAAATGGGTCAGATAGCCCCATTTACCTTAAAACTTCCCCAAAATACCACTGTTAAAAATGTAAAATTAAGCATTTTGTTATGATGACTTTGAAAATACAGTAAAAATCTGAATTATTTTCAGTATCTCTTCCTGAAAAGTTAAAACATATGTAAAACTTGTATAAACTTAATATCCAAAATATTTAGATAGGAACTTCTTAGCAATAGAACACAGCTCTGTTTATGCACACTAATTTCCAGAAAGTTTGCAAAACCAGGATTCTTGCAGATAGCCATTTAGATAGAGACTGATGAAACATGACCCTCTGTGAGCTCCATGAGACCTGATCTGTGTCATATTCATTACTGTATCATCAATATCTTGTGTAATAACTGGAACCCAACTCCTTCCAAAAGATGTCTGTATCTTTGTTTTCTTGGATACAGTACCCTTGGACTCAAGCTCCAGATTGCATCAGGTAGAGTTATTATTCACCTGTGAACACTGGGCCTTAAGAAGCCAGTCTGTTACCACTTGGGGCCCTTGGGTCGACTCAACTTCTCCCAGCCCTGGTCTATCCCAGCACTGGCTTCCTTCTCATCAGTATCAAGAATGCCGTGCAGCTGTGCTCATCCATGTTCTAATGATTCTCTCCTCTGTAAAATTTGTATCACCCAATTGTTACCACCTCTGGGAAACTGTATGAGCTACTTCCAGCAGTTCTTTCTAGACCCCTGTAGTTCTTCTCAGGGAGATGATGAAGATATGTGTCAAAGTTAAATGAGAGTATAACCCCAGGGGGTAAGAGCAAATGCATCCATTGAGAGTGATAGAAACAAAGGCTGTAATGTAGGGACCTGCTGCAGAGGGCACTGGATGATGTAGATATAGGGAGTATCTGGGAGGAGAAAAAAGACTAGGACAGGACATGACTTTTATCAAAAGGAAAATAATAACAGAAAAAGAAAATAACACAACAAAAGATGGTTATTGCCAACAGTGGTGAAGACCCCCTCCAGTCGGTGATGATGAAGGAACTACTCTGAAGGAATGCCTTGAGTGAAAAGCAACGAGACAGAACATCTTGTTACAGCTACTGACCTTCCTCAAGATGGGAGGGAAGGGAGCACAGACATCAGGTTGGCTAAACCAGAAGAAAAGAGAAAAATATCGAGGTTTGAGTGAGATGGAGCATGGTTGAGGATACATTTACAAAAGTAAATTTTAGTTGTTTCCATTGGGTAAATCTTGTTTTCCCATCTAGACTGCCAGATCCCAAAGGGTAGAGACAATGTTTTGTAAGTGTTTTGAAAACACAGCATGTACAAAATCTTGTCTAACTCATAGATAAACTTGTCTAAAATCACAAGGCTAGTAAATGTCAGGACACTTTGTCATTACAGTTCTATTGGCATCCCTAGATCAAATGTATGCTTTTTTTATAATGTGCATTTTAGATTTGCTTCAGTCTTAGCTTCATTTGAAATCTTTTCTGTTGTACATTCTTTTTTCTTACCTATTTTTAATGTCTTATGTTGTTATAGTCTATGAATCTCTATAAATCATCCTATGTTCTTTCAAGTACAAAGCAGTTAAATGAATCAAGAAATAATACTATTTATATGATACACACACACACACACACACACACACACACACACACACACATTTCCCCTTCGGTGGAAAGATTTGCACTGTGTAGTTATAGGTTGGTTAACCTGCCCATCTACCTCTGGTAGTTCTGAAAGACAAAATTCTATCTTTACATATTGTTTAATAAAGAAAGTACTTATGAACCCAAGTAAATGTAAGCCCTCATTAAGGTCTGGGGTCCCTCTCTAGTATCCTTCTCTTTCATATCCTCTCAACGTAACAATTTTTTGATTGCCCACTTCCCCTGGGTCTCTCCTTTCCCACCAAGTCTCCACTACCTCATGCCAAGTTCAAAGGACTCAGAATGAAGACAGAGGCACCCCCTTTCCTTGGGTCTTAAGCCAAGTATTTCTGAAAGTATAATGAAACTGCAGTTTCATTACTTTTGATCATTAAGAGGAATGTTGGCATATAGGAATGGAAATTGAGATGGAGTAACTTTCAGCAACATGAAATGAGCTATTAGCAGAACCCAATTCTACGGTGTTCTAGTTGCTCTTGGAATATGGATTTCTGTGTTTCAGCCACACAAGATGATCTCTTGAGTTTGAGGGAAGTCTACGAATAAAAGGTTAAAAACAGGAAATAATAAAAATGACTTACTAAGGAATTTAAAATCATAAATGCATGCAAATTCATCCCAAAGAGGATTAATTTAATCAATCATTAAATAATTAATGAGGACTTAATGCTTTGTAGAACTGTCCTAGGCACAGATGGGAATGAAGAAACAGGGAAACTTTAAGTCTTAATTGTCAAAAACATGGAAGACATACAATATGTTGCATTAAAAATAGGGTGAAGTTGGGAGAAAAATAAAAGTGCTAATATACATGGTAAAATTTACATACATTGATATGGATATATATTTTTATATCTATATGGATCTCATTACCCTAAGTAGTACAAGATGAAAATATTAATGCCTTTGAAATGGAACACTGAACCAAGCATAGATTGGGGTGTAGGAGATAAGACCAGCTCTCACTTGGCTACAAATAAGCTTTGTGACTCTGGGGAAATTAATGTCTATATTTAGCTCTTTTTTCCATCTGTGAAATGAGGGTAACTGGATTATTTCTAAACTGAAAGAATACGTTAATTTATGAATATATAATACACTTCTGCATATTAAACACTAACATATTTACCAAAAGAAATTAGAAATATTTGAGATTTGCTTCTAAATTTAGAGGGTGATACCAACAGAGGCAGCCATGATCTCCCCAACCTGTCCCTCAGTAAACTGAGATAAAGCCCAGGGCAGAAGAACAATGAGACCAACTTCAAGAAGGATATTTTAAAGTGCTTTTATTTTGAAAAAGTTCGAGTAAGAGTATAAGTGAAAAATCATACCATTGGATTGTTGGCAGAGGTCATCAAAGGAGATGACTGCCAGTTGACCCAAGAGCTGTACCCAGGCTCCTCAGCACCCCCACCCAGGCATCCTTGAAATGTATGTTCCCTCCACCATTTCCAAAGTGGGAACCGTTTTCTATGACACAGCCTTGAGGGAGCAACGTATCATTGAGACCATGTGGATGGCATATGTGACTGAATTCTGCTTCGGCCTCTCCGTAAACACGTAAGATGCTGGTGGGTAGGGGTAGGATCTATTCATCTTGCAGCTCCTGAGACAAGCCTCCTTTGTAAATTTCCTTCTTCTTAACAGTGCCACCTACCAATCTGGGGTGGCTTCCTCTTTCTTGGTCTCTCCTTGCTCTTTGTATACAGGGCCAAGTTTCAGATTTCACCAGGGAAGCCCCTAAGCTTTCCAACCAACATGGATTAAAAATTTTATAACACATTTCTCCTTTGCCTTTTGCAGGGAAGATGCATAACACAACAACTAAGACTCCAGGATCTAAAGCTGGACCAAAAACAAGTTCTAGTATTTATTAGCTGTTTCACTGTGAGCAAGTTAAACTCTCTAGGAATCAATGACCTTACTAGAGAAGCAAAAGTAAGATTTTCATCAAAATAATTTTTGTAAGGAGAGCATTAAATAAAATAAGCATTTAATAAAAGGTAAATTTTCTGATATTCTTATTTACTCAGTTCTGAAAGAATAAATAAAATGTTTATTACTGAATTGGAAGAGACATCACCACACCCAGGAAAAATTAGTTGTAATAACTATATTTAAAATGCTAACATACTCATACCAGTGGGTCACAATTTAAATGCAATCTAACCTTATTCCTAAAATTAACATTATCCAAAAGTTGGTCATTAAGAAGGACAGTGAGTTTAGTCTTCACTTTCATCTATCTTTCTGAGAGAAGTCTCCATGGTTGGTCCTACCCACCTTCATTGTCTGGCCTATGCAATGTGCCTATGGGCTCGCCTTAATGCGCAGGTGCAGGTGATTTCTTCATCTAACTGTCTGCAAGGGTTTTGTTGGTTTTTTTTTTTCTTTTCCTGTCAAACTCTTTGAGGGCATTGGGCTGACAATTCTGGGTCGGACTGAGTTTAACCTTTTCCTTTCAAATCAAATTATGGGGAAAATGCCAGGGAAATGGCTCCCTAACAGCTGGCATTGTTCAGAAATCACTGAGCTTGGTGAATTTGTAAGATAAGTGTCTAAATTGTGAGGAAAGGCAGACAGCTTCCCCTCTCAGGCTGATATCTGAGGGACTAATGACTAAATGACTCCATTTTGCTCTACACACAATGGCCTGTCCCAGAAGACTTAAGAGGCTCTTGGGGCTCAGTGGCCTCTCCAAAAATCAGCCTGCCTAAAAGCTGGTTTGGGGTCTTCCCTACTGCCTCTTCTCCCTGTTTAGTAATCTTATAACTTTTAAAACTGGTGAGGAGAGGAGAGGGTAGATTCTAGCCTTGAGTAATGTGAAATCCAATGAAAGCTCCCTATCATGACACTAAGAAAAATGACTAAGGAAATAAAAAGTACTCAAGTACTCACAGGACAAAAGCCAAAAATGGAGAAGCAAATTTAAAGTATTATTAGAGAGCCACCAAATTCACATTAAATACTAAAATATTAAAATTGATTGAGGTTGTGAAATAAGTGAATTACTTAGTCTCCCATGCATTAAAACTAATTTTTCATCTCCTTCTCCAGGCCACTTCCCACTGGCTTTCATTGAGCCCTCTTAATATTTTACTTGCTGAAGGGAAAAGGTTTCCTTTTGACATATTGGCATCCCTGGGGTTGGTTGGCTACCTCACTGCCAACTCCATGAGCAGATTTCTCAGTCTAAGTGAAGCAACAATAAAAAATGAAAGATTTTATATACCTCCTAAACTCAGCAGATTTTTCAACCAGTGCTCCCCCAAATACTTTTATCCATGAAGCCACCCCCTTTGTACTTTACATTTCTACCTTTCTAATTCCCTTTCAACCTCTCCAACCATTAGCCTCACGGTAATTCATCAAAAAAAAAAAAAAAGCCAAAAAAAAGTTGAGGTCACTGCATTTGAGCAGTCAAAACCAGCTTTTACTTTTCTTAGGTTGGAGTTCTGGGGAAAGAGTTTGCCTCTTTGGAGATTTAGATCAGCCAAGGTATGGTGGTCCCTGATTTCTGGAACTCAGGAATTAATATGGCAGATCCTCTTAGTTAGGAGGTGAACTCAATGCTGGTATACAGACATCAAAACAGATGCTCAAAACAGAGCAGACAAATGCCCCAAAGAAGTGCTCGAATCACTGGAGATGGGCTTTGGAGGCTTACCAGAATATTAATCATAAAAACCTCCAAGTTTCCTGTCTTATACTAACATGCTAAATCTGGACTCTTTGCTGTAAGGAAAGTTTATACATGTGAGGGCAGAGCTAAGGTCAGTAACACTCAATTTCTCTTCAGAATGAAGCGGGATTCCAAACTCTCCATCACTCCCTAATGTTCCCTTCTTCAGGATCATGAGATAAGAGCAATGGTTTTGTGCACTGATAAAGAGAAATTTGACACTGGTCTAGTCTAAACTCCACTTTCCCATGTCCTGAAACTGCAGCAAACAGAAGGGATCTGACTTGCTCTAGTCAATACTGAGAGCCTGGTTTACAAGGTGCCCAATTCAGAACCTTTGTACAGAACATTTTTAGGGCAGCTAGTGGTAGGAATGTTTTCTTAATCTTAAGGCTCATGCTTCTTTTTTCAGATCATTCAAGATTAGGGGCTAAGGCAAAAGCCATGCTATTTCACTTCATTTGAATCAAGAGGAAATGGTACAAAGGTATTATCTGGTTATAAAATTAATACACTCAACCTGGTTCAGAATTCAGGCTCAAGCTTCAGTGTATAAAACAAATAACTATCCTTGTATATTCAAAACTGTCAATATGTTAGTTCAATCTATTCCTGTGATGCTCTTAGAAGAAAAGTCAGAAGTCATCAGCCCCACTCATTCTACGAGAAAATGTTTGTTCGGCACCATTATTCATATAAAATCACACTGCTGGTCAGTCCTGAGGACCAGCACTTAGCTGCCCCATTGCTAGTTCTGTGCTCTGCCTACTGTCCCCTAAAGGAAGAAGATATATTGTGGCATTTATTTAATGAAGGACATCAATTAAATAGAAGATTCCCAACACTTCGACAGAAGGGAACACTAACCCATGTGATAACAGTAGTTCTTACAGGAATCAAGGGAAATTCCATAACAATAAGCTTGGGAAGATATACTAAATAGAGTTAAAAACATTTTTGTGTGGCAGAAATTTTCAAAGACTTTAATATCTTGTTGACTTTTGCAAACATTTAAGACAGGGATATACTAGACCTTTCACAAACATAGATGACCCTGGAAGTCATCAATTGAGAAGCATTTGAAGTGAATACTGAGACCCAGAATGTATCCCTGGAAACACCATGTTAGTGCCGGCACAGCCCGTGATTTATCCATCAGAGTTGCCAGATTAGCAGGTTGGAACAGGGAGTCAAATGAGTAATCCTCTCAAACACCAATTGCTTTTGCAAGGCTACATTGAAGAGCCCCACAATTCTCAAGGTTTTAACCATCAACTCATTGTGAATGTGCTAAAATCACAATACATAATTTTTTTTTTCTCAGAGCTGACCTATCACTTTAAACCTCTTAACCTGTCCACCACTCAGCTGCTCTCTATTTTTTTTCACATTAATTGCAATCACACGCCTTTGCTCTTATCACACTTGTGCATTTTCTGTTTCCATAATGACCATGGCTCTTTTAAGATCTTGTCTTTGCTTATACTGTTCTTCTTATCTGTAATGAATTATTTTCTCCTTCCTCTCGGTCTAACACAAGCCTCATTGAGATGACTTTACATCCTATCTCCTCTCGAAGTCATCAGCATCCCCAGTTCAGAAGTGAATTTCTTCTGCTATAAGCATGCACTAACTGCCTAATTCTGCTAGTTATATTTTCACAGATTTGTGTTTTATCTGCTTATTTAGGTTATAATCTCTTTTACTCATCTTTGCTTCTCCATCAACATGGAACTTGATGTCTGGCATATAAAACATTTCAAATAATTGATTGTTAAGCTTAAATGAAACAGGAGTTGAGTTCTATCAGTATGTTGAGATCAGATTCAAGAGTGCTTTTAAGCCATATAGAGGACATTGGACTTAATCTGATAGACGTTTGGAGTTGTTCTGGATTTCTTCTTGAAGGAAGCAATATGAAAAAAAGGTAGCATCATCCCTAGTTGGACAAGTAATGTCCCATATGTAAGCTTGGTGGTCCTAGTTAAGCATTCCGAATCATACTTCCTAGGTCTGAATTCCAGCTCAGTTCTTACTACCTATGTGAAGGTTACTAAATCTCTCTGCCTGTCAGTTTCCTCATCTATCAAATTAGAATAGCATTACTGCATTGCTCCTAGGGTCACTCTGAGGTTTGCATGAGGTAACCCATGTAAAGCCCTTAGAGCAATGTCTGGCACCCAGTGATCCCTCGAGAAACATTAACTAGTACTATAACTAACAACATGGAGAAGTGAAAAGAGAGTTGATCTGGGAATCAGGAGACCTTGGCTGTTCTGCAGTTTGAAGAAAACTTACAAATGAGGTTAAGTATTGCCAGTGAAGGCATCTGTTTGGTATTTAAGTAAAAAGAGCATGTGTTTGGTGAATTCACCATTTTCTGAATCCTAGACTTACAGGCTTGGAATCAGACTGGTAGCACAGCAAATGCATGAAACAAGCTTACAAAGACAATCTATTAAACACAGAAGCCCAATTCACTAATTTACAATGAGAAATATAACTATTAATTAGACAGAATGTCAATGTTTATGGATAAGCATGTTCTCTCCTGTGAACAAGTATGTACAGGAAGCCAAATTATAATCCAAGAGCTGTTTGATGAAAGAGGAACAGAGCAGGGAGAGAAAGGGGACAACCTTGATCACATAATCAATTTCACAACCAGATGCACCCCACTCTGTGACAGGCATATACCTACCACTCAAGAGATGCCAAAACAGACTCCCC
Source organism: Monodon monoceros (assembly GCF_005190385.1). Classification (NCBI taxonomy): domain Eukaryota; kingdom Metazoa; phylum Chordata; class Mammalia; order Artiodactyla; family Monodontidae; genus Monodon; species Monodon monoceros. Next base: position 35,592,941 of record NW_021703765.1, read on the forward strand.
ACTTCATCTTTCTAGGGACAGAGAACATTCCATTTCTTTGGCTTCTGATGCATCCCTTTATAGATGCTATGCCCAGCACAGTTTTCTTGTTACAATGCAGTCATTTGGATGGATGTTTTTTAACTGCAATCAATTTTACCTGGAATTTTGCCTGAATGCTATGATTGAATTCTTGATGTTTAAGGATACTTTATTAGGACGATTTTAAGATAGTTATATTCTCCATAAACTTTTTTGGTGAGCCTCTGGTAACCCTGAGAGACTCAGCAGAATGGATTTCTGTATGCTTTCCATTTGGAGTCTTCCTAAATCTATCCTTAGATGATATATCAATTAGCTGGTGTTGAGTAATAAACAACCCCAAAACCTATTGAATCAAATGTTTATTTTGAGCCCATTGTTTGCTAAAGACCCTGTGCCTCAGCATTTGGAGCTGGGCTCAGCTGAGCCCATTTCTATCCACATGGTGTCAGCTACATTTACACACATGTCTGAGCTCAGATATGATGGAGATGACTGGGGCAATTGGATCTCTCTCCATATGTCTCTCACCCTCCTTGCTCTTTTATGTTAAATCAAGTGCTAAGTCAGGGGCAATAGACTTCACTTCTTGATGGAAGAAGCTGCAAAGGATCAATAGCCATATTTCCTAAAACCTGCCTTGAATAGGAATAAATTATGACTGAACAAATGAATGAAAGAATGAACTAATGAATGAATGTGTCTTCAAGTAGAGAAGTCCTACCTGTTGTGTACTCTGTGCAGTTGAGTCTCTGTAACCCATGAGTCTAGAAAACCTAACTGGAGGGGCCACAGTGAAAGGGGCTCAGTCCCAGAAAGAAGTTTGAAGCAGGCAGCATGAATTATTCCCTCCCGACACTCAAACTTTATGGTCCTAAGAACGCAATCAGCAGGGGAGGCGAAAGCCCCTGAATGGAGGCTGACATCGAGTGACCCTTGCTGAAGAAGCTGACGCTGACCACTTCTGCCCAGTGATGGAATTTGATGGGTTTCATCATCTTCCTCCCATGTCCGCTCCAGTTCTATCGATTGCATCGCCTTCAATATCTCTTTTGTGGTTAAAGGCTGCTCCCGAGACTGCCCTCTCTGAGTTGCCTAGTTTTGTCAATTCCAATTGAGCCAGACATCCTTTTACCCTTTCCTAGACAACAAAGCTTTCTGGTCGATGTTCAAAAAAAAAACAAAAAACAAAAAAGGAAAGACAACTCATAGAAGGCTTAGAAGCCTCAGAAAGTCTTACTAAAGCCTTCTTTCCTTCGGATCTATTCTCCCCTGCCCGGGTTAAGGAGGGCAATTCTCCTTCTCTGCCAAGAGCTCATATTTATCTTCTCCAGCATTTTACCTCTGCCTTGGGATCTCAGACAGAAATCTCCTTTTTATTTTCCCCTTTCTTTCTTCTTTCTAAAAATTAAAGATGCTTTATTGAACATAAAGATAGCCTGTACATTTTAACACTGTACATCACTTTCATCATTTTTTTGTCTTTTTAGCATCTTTATTGGAGCATAATTGCTTTACAATGGTGTGTTAGTTTCTACTTCATAACAAAGTGAATCAGCTATACATATACGTATATCCCCATATCTCCTCCCTCTTGTGTCTCCCTCCCACACTCCATATCCCATCCATCTAGGTGGTCACAAAGCACCGAGCCGATCTCCCTGTGCTATGCGACTGCTTCCCACTAGCTTTCTCTTTTACATGTGGTAGTGTATATATGTACATGCCACTTTCACTTCGTGTCAGCTTACACTTCCGGCCCCCTCCAACACCCCCACCCACCGTGTCCGCAAGTCCATTCTCTATGTCTGCGTCTTAAATCTGTTTTTCTTTTTAATTAATTAATTTATTTTTGGCTGCGTCAGGTCTTCGTCGCTGAGCGTGGGCTATCTCTAGTTGTGGCGAGCAGGGGCTACTCTTTGTTGCGGTGTGTGGGCTTCTTATTGCAGTGACTTCCCTTCTTGTGGAGCACGGGCTCTAGGCGCGCGGGCTTCAGTAGTTGTGGCTCACGGGCTCTAGAGCTCAGGCTCGGTAGTTGTGGTGCACGGGCTTAGTTGCTCCGCGGCATCTCCCGGGCCAGGGCTCGAACCCTTGTCCCCTGCATTGGCAGGCGGATTCTTAACTACTGTGCCACCAGGGAAGCCCCTACGGCTGCGCCTTTATTCCTGTCCTGCTCCTAGGTTCTTCAGAATCTCTTTTTTTTGATTCTGTATATATATATGTTAGCAAACATTGTTTTTCTCTTTCTGACTTATTTCACTCTGTATGACAGACTCTAGATCCATCCAACTCACTACAAATAACTCAATTTCGTTTCTTTCTATGGCTGAGTAATATTCCATTGTATATATGTGCCACATCTTCTTTATCCATTCATCTCTCGATGGACACTTAGTTTTTGTCCATATCCTGGCTATTGTATTTTTGATTTTTGGGTTTTTAGAATATTTTTTAACATCTTTATTGGAGTATAATTGCTTTACAATGGTGTGTTACTTTCTACAGTATAACAGATTGAATCAGCTATACATATACATATATCCCCATATCTCCTCCCTCTTGCATCTCCCTCCCACCCTCCCTATCCCACCACTCTAGGTGGTCACAAAGCACCGAGCTGATCTCCCTGTGCTATGCAGCTGCCTCCCACTAGCTATCTATTTTACATTGGTAGTGTATATATGTCAATTCTACTGTCTCACTTTTTCCCAGTCAGACCTTCCCCCTCACCGTGTCCTCAAGTCCACTCTCTACGTCTGCATCTTTATTCCTGTCCTGCCCCTAGGTTCATCAGAACCTTTTTTTTTTTTTTAGATTACATATATATATATATATATATATATATATATATATATATGTTAGCATACGGTATTTGTATTCCTCTTACTAACTTACTTCACTATGTATGACAGAATCTGGGTCCATCCACCTCACTACAGATAGTTCAATTTTGTTTCTTTTTATGGCTGAGAAATATTCCATTGTATATCTGTGCCACACCTTCTTTATCCATTCATCTGTCAGTGGACACTTAGGTTGCTTCCATGTCCTGACTATTGTAAACAGAGCTGCAATGAATATTGTGGTACATTCCTCTTTTTGAATTATGGTTTTCTCAGGGTATATGCCCAGTAGTGGAATTGCTGGGCCATATGGTAGTTCTATTTTTAGTATTTTAAGGAACCTCCATACTATTCTCCATAGTGGCTGTATCAATTTACATTACCACCAACAGTGCAAGAGGGTTCCCTTTTGTCCACACCCTCTCCAGCATTTATTATTTGTAGCTTTTCTGATGATGGCCATTCTGACAAATGTGAGGTGATACTTCATTGTAGTTTTGATTTGAGTTTCTCTAATGATTAGTGATGTTCAGCATCATTTCATGTGTTTGTTACCAATCTGTATATCTTATTTGGAGAAATGTCTACTTAGGTGTTCTGCCCATTTTTGGATTGGGTTGTTTGTTTTTTTTTTTAATATTGAGCTGCATTAGCTTCTTCTATATTTTGGAGATTAATCCTTTGTCCATTGCTTCTTTTACCATTTTTTTCTCCCATTCTGAAAGTTGTCTTTTTGTCTTGTTTATGGTTTCCTTTGCTGTGCAAAAGCTTTGAAGTTTCATTTGGTCCCACTTGTTTATTTTTGTTTTTATTTCCATTTCTCTAGGACATAGTTCAAAAAGGATCTTGCTGTGATTTATGTAATAGAGTGTTTTGCCTATGTTTTTGTCTAAGAGTTTTATAGTGTCTGACATTAAATTTAGGTCTTTATTCCATTTTGAGTTTATTTTTGTGTATAGTGTTAAGGAGTGTTCCAATATCATTTTTTTTACATGTAGCTGTCCAGTTTTCCCAGCACCACTTTTTGAAGAGGATATCTTTTCTCCATTGTATATTCTTGCCTCTTTTTATCAAAAATAAGGTGACCATATGTGTGTGGGTTTATCTCTGGGCTTTCTATCCTGTTCCACTGATCCATATTTCTGTTTTTGTGTCACTACCATACTGCCTTGATTACTGTAGCTTTGTAGTATAGTCTGTAATAAGACAGCCTGATTCCTGTAGCTCCGTTTTTCTTTCTCAAGATTGCTGTGGCTATACGGGGTCTTTTATGTCTCCATACAAATTGTGGAATTTTTTTGTAGTTCTGTGAAAAATGTCATTGATAGTTTGATAAGGATTGCATTGAATCTGTAGATTGCTTTGGGTATAGAGTCATTTTCACAATGTTGATTCTTCCAGCCCAAGAACATGGTATATCTCTCCATCTGTTGGTATCAACCTTAATTTCTTTCATCAGTATCTTATAGTTTTCTGCATACTGGTCTTTTGTCTCCTTAGGTAGGTTTATTCCTCAGTTTTTTATTCTTTCTGTTGCAATGGTAAATGGGAGTGTTTCCTTAATTTCTCTTTCAGATTTTTCATCATTAGTATATAGGAACACAAGAGATTTTGGTACATTGATTTTGTATCCTGCTACCTTATCAAATTCATTGATTAGCTCTAGTAGTTTTCTGTGGCATCTTTAGGATTCTCTATGTATAGTATCATGTCATCTACAAACAGTAACAGCTTTACTTCTTCCTTTCCAGTTTGGATTCCTTTTTTTTTTTTTCTTTTTGTTCTCTGATTGCTCTGGTTAAAACTTCCAAAACTATGTTGAATAATAGTAGTGAGAGTGGGCAACCTTGTCTTGTTCCTGATCTTAGTAGAAATGGTTTCAGTTTTTCACCATTGAGAATGATGTTGGCTGTGGATTTATCATATATGGCCTTTATTATATAGAGATAAGTTCCCTCTATGCCTACTTTCTGGAGGGTTTTTATAATAAATGGGTGTTGAATTTTGTTGAAAGCTTTTTCTGCATCTATTGAGATGATGTATGTTTTTTCTACTTCAATTTGTTAATATGGTGTATCACATTGATTGATTTGTATATATTGAAGAATCCTTGCATTCCTGGGATAAGCCCCACTTGATCATGGTGTATGATTTTTTAATGTGTTGTTGGATTCTGTTTGCTAGTATTTTGTTGAGGATTTTTGCATCTATGTTCATCAATGATATTGGCCTGTAGTTTTCTTTCTTTGTGACATCTTTGTCTGGTTTTGGTATCAGGGTGATGGTGTCCTAGTAGAATGAGTTTGGGAGTGTTCCTCCCTCTGTTATATATTGGAAGAATTTGAGAAGGATAGATGTTAGCTCTTCTCTAAATGTTTGATAGAATTCACCTGTGAAGTCATTTGGTCCTGGGCTTTTGTTTGTTGGAAGATTTATTATCACAGTCTCAATTTCAGTGCTTGTGATTAGTCTGTTTATATTTTCTATTTCTTCCCCATTCAGTCTCAGAAGGTTATGCTTTTCTAAGAATTTGTCCATTTCTTCCAGGTTGTCCGTTTTATTGGCATATAGTTGCTTGTAGTAATCTCTCTTGATCCTTTGTATTTCTGAAGTGTCAGTTGTTACTTCTCCTTTTTCATTTCTAAATCTATTGATTTGAGTCTTCTCCCTTTTTTTTCTTTATGAGTCTGGCTAATGCTTTATCAATTTTGTTTATATTCTCAAAGAACCAGCTTTTAACTTTATTGATCTTTGCTATCATTTCCTTCATTTCTTTTTCATTTATTTCTGATCTGATCTTTATGATTTCTTTCTTTCTGCTAACTTTGGGTTTTATTTGTTCTTCTTTCTCTAATTGCTTTAGGTATAAATTTAGGTTGTTTATTTGAGATGTTTATTGTTTCTTGAGGTAGGATTGTATTGCCATAAGCTTCCCTCTCATAACTTTTGTTGCGTCCCATAAGTTTTGGGTCATCATATTTTCATTGTCATTTGTTTCTAGGTATTTTTTGATTTCCTCTTTGATTTCTTCAGTGATCGCTTGGTTATTTAGTAGTGTATTGTTTAGCCTCCATCATTGCTTTCACCTTATTTCCTAGATCTACATGTATATATAGTGCATGTGTGTATATATACACACACACACACACACACACATATGTATGCTTATCCATATATAGAGAGTGAGAGAGACAGAGAATTCTTATTAGGCCTAAATTATGAAACAAGGACCTTCCATTTTATGCTTCAAATTCTACAGGTCTCTTTAAGATGCTGCAGAAAGACTTTCTCAAAACAGGGGACTGTTACTATTGCTTCAGAAAGAATGGTCTGGTTATCACATGTCTCACATTCTATCATGTCTGCACCATCTTGATAGACGTAAATCAGATTTTCAAAAATCATTGTTAGACATAAGTCCCCAAACTACAGGGTAAAATCCAATCTCCTCACTCTAAGAATAAAAATGTTAAAATAAGATCTTTTCTGTGCCAATGTGTCCAGCTTCAGCCTCCCCCCCACTCCCCACCCCAGCCATAATTACTTTGCTCAGATGCCACAGCAAACCACTAATCCCAACTCTGCATTGTTCACCTCTGTGAGATTGCATCTGTGAGTCCTCTGCCCAGAATTGGCTCCCCATTAGTTTGCTTGGAAATCCCTTTCATATTTTAGTTCAGATTTCAGTCTTATCCTTACCTGGTAAGCCTTTCCTGATGCACTTACATAGTTCTGAGTCCCTCATTTATATGATTTATATGTATGTATTTTAACCCCAGTAACTTCATTGCCTTAAAACATTGTTCCTATCTATATATATCTATAGATCCTCTTCTAGTAGAGGTTGCAGAATCCTGTGTCTGTGTTTTAATACAACTCTGCTTTTGTCTTAGAACTTTCCCTGCTCTTCTGGGGCAGATATTTGTATTATTTGCCTTTGCTTTTGTAGTACATCTTCTCAACTCCCTAACTCTTCCTCTTCACCTTTCAATATCCCTCTCCATTAGCATGCTACTTTCAACTATAAACATGATCTTGTCTTCTTTGTGTTACAAAATCTGTCTTGGTCCCCCCTTGCTCCTCCACTGAACTCCTTATCATTCTCCTTTACCTGGGCTCCTAATTCAAGAATAGTCCACACCTGCTATTTCAACTGCCTTGCCATTTAAACACTCCTTAATTATTTGCAATCTGGCTTCTACCTGCACCTCTTTGCTTACAGTTGCCTTCACAAAGATCATTATTTCTTTGCAATACGTGCACACACACACACACACACACACACACACACCCTTTCATGCATGTGCCTGCACACATGTATGTATATACACCAGTAAGCATATATAAATATAAGATTTTAAGCAACTCTTATCACCCTTCATCATTCACCACACTCCCTCCTTGAATTCTTGATCCCTCATCCTTCAGGGCCTTATAATTTCCTCCTTCTGGCTGAGAAGCAGTGTGGTGAACGACAGAAGATGACACTTACCTCACACTTAGGATTAATTGTTGTTCTCTCTTATTCCCAGAGCAAACTAAAAGCAGCTGACTGGGAGGAGATTCCCTGGTTTGCCTACATACTTCTGTTGCCACCTGTGAGTTCCATACTCACCACCAAGAGTCAGTTGTGTTTATGACCAAACACATTTTTGCCATTTTGGGCTTTTTATTATAATGACACATTTTAACTAAATAATATGTAAACCAATAAAGTATGAATGCAAAAGAAATATAATTATTTCTTTCATGGAAACTAAATCAAAAAGACTTGAGGAAGACAATTTGTAAGAGACAGAACACACAGATCCTATTGAATTTGAGTGAGACATTAGTTGTAGAGGAAAAATATCATAAAATTCATGACTCGACACTTGGTTGTGCTCTCTGAATTCTCATACATCCTCTATATGCCTCCTAGAATCCCTTGCTCTGCTTGCCCTGTCTCATGACCATACCTTAACTTGGGTACCAGTACTTCACAGTCCCTGGGCTCCTGGCCTGAGACCTTGCACACATGTCTGGAATGTTTGCAAACTGTGTTGTGTCATCTGCCTGCTCTGACTGCCTTCTGAATGCCTCACCCCACTGTATACTCCACTGCTGGTAGATGCACTCCCTGTGAAATGTCTTCAAGAGCCACTGCTATTACTTTGACTTTCTGGAAATATCACCACTGTCTGAAATTCCCTACTGATGATTTTTTTTTTTAACCAGACTAGGCCTTTTGCATGAGTTGTGGCCCAAATATGCAACAGTGCCCTCTGGATGCCAGATGGAAGACTGCCTTCCCCCTTCCTTCATCTAGCTAGGTTGATACCCTACTCTATCACCAGCTTCTTCTCATCCTGTGTCTCCCTTGTTGCTGAGAGCTCAGCATGGCTTTGCCTTTATTAACTCATATGTGATAGTTAGCAGCTGCTACATTATTAATGATGAATTTGTTGATCCCATTTAATAAGCCCTAAGGGAATGTAATATATGGGACAGCCACACTCAATAGCAGAAAGAGAGTGAAAGCAGGGCTTAGCTGCAGCTTGACATTGAAACAGGGAGAAAGCCAGAGAGAGGTCATGCCCTGGGTCGGCTCATGGTGATCTTGTGGGCCAAGAGGTAGCGAAGGGCAGGGTCTGCAATGGAGAGTGCCCATCAAAAAGAAAACACAGAACCATCAAAATCAGGCATCCCTACAACTCTAGGGTACATGAGTGTTAACATTCCCCATTAATAGGGAGACAAATAAAAAGAGGGAGGGATGAACATATGGAAAAATCAGCAGGGAAAACACAGTGATTCTTTACTCATGAGGAGATGAAAAATTAATAGTAGGTGGTGGGGTGTATTGTTAATGAAGTAAATAGTAAAAGAACCTTATGGAAAGTGTCAGTGAGGTCAGTGATAGGAGCTGAAGGGACTTTATAGCCACCCAACATCTTCACGGACACTGAAGTCAGGAATAAAAGTTTAGGAACCATACAGAGTGCAATTATGTGTGATACTAATGGAAAAGGGAAAAGCAATCTTTTGGGGGTGATTCACACAGTGAGTAATTGACTCTGGGTTTGGACTGTAATTGCAGCAATGGCACCTCTGGACAAAATTATGAGGCTTTAGGGGCTGCAATCAGGCAGGTCTCTGATCCAGCAGCTTCCTGGGGGATCCAGTGTAGCTTTACAGGGTAGAGCTTTGACCCTGTCCTTATCTGTCCTCCTGAACCCTGAGCCTGAAAGCCCAACTCCCTGCCTACAGCCTCACAAAAGCAGGTCAAAACAAGAATGGGCAGAGGCAAACGCCCTGTAGTGGAGATTGAAACAGTAATCTGTGTGTGTGTGTGTGTGTGTGTGTGTGTGTGTGTGATGGGGCCTGGAAGAGTATTCAGAGCAGCTCAAGAATTTGCGCACTCCTGTAGGTTTCCATAATTCCTGCTTCAATATGGCTGCACTCCTTGTTACTCTCCAAAAGCCTCAATTTACCCACTTAGTGCCTTGGCTCACACTATACTTCCCAACCTAAAATGCACTCCCTTCCTCCAACAAGCCTCTCTCAAGATTATGAACAAATATGACTCCTTCAGTAAGCCTTTTCCAGATCTAATCCACAGGGCACCTCTCTACCAGGGTTTCCTACTGTTCTTGGGGTCTAGTAAACAACAGTATTACCTTGATTACAGGTTGAGTCTTATCACCCTAAAAGATCATATAAGCTTCTTAAAAGCCAGAGCCGTATCCCCAACAATATCCAGCACACACTAGAGGCATTAATTGCCCAGTGAATACATATTGATCAATTGATTATTGAACTCACTTAGCACTTTCACATTCCTTGGCTTAGGTATTTGATGGTTAGGAAAAAAATTGGTGGAAGTCAAACTGAGTTTATTCTAATTAATGAGAAATAGAAATGAGACAAATGGTTTCTTTGGAACCATAGAAAAAAGACTTGAAAAACATAAAATGGCCAATCACATAAAAAAGATGTTAAACCTCATTAGTAATCAAAAACATGTATTTTTAAACAAAATACCATTTCTCACCCATCAATTTTGCAAACAGAAAAATCGGGGATTTTCCCCAATGTGAGGAAGTGGGCATTAACACATATTATATACTTTCGTGGGATGTGAATAGAATCTTTTTGGAAATTAATCTAATAGCTTTTCTGTTTTTCAAAATTAACAAGTCTACATTTATGAACCTGTCTTACAGAGAAATGAATACTTGGTACAAAAGCATAAATAACAAGATGATTTTTGCCCTAGGGAAAAATTGAAAACATGCTAAATGCCCATCTGTAACGTATTGGTTAACTAAACCAAGAGGTGTCCATTATTATAGGACACTGTGGAACAAAACAGAATGAAGGCAACTGTTGAGGCAGGATCATCCATGTACATGTGTAGGCAATAAATTAAGCAGCTCATAAGAATTGTATACATATAAATGACCCCATTTAGGTTTAGAATTTGTACGAATGTATGTATATATATGAATATGTATCTGTATCTACATATATAAGTGCATAGAAAGAGAGCTGAAAGGACACATAACAAAGTGTCAACAGCAGTTAGCATCCTCTATAGAATGGAATGAGGAGGGGAAATGGAGAAGTGCTCTGTACGTTTCCATACAAAACATAGAGTTGAACACAAAATAGTTGACCAGATCTAAGGGACTTCAGTGCAAGCCCTCAAGACAAGTTTTCTCCCCATGCAATGAATGCATCAAGGACAGTTTGCCCAGGTGTGGTATATATTCTGCTTCAGTCAGCGTCTGCACTGCCCCCTATTGGGAGCATCACGGCACTGTGAATTCATGCCACCCAGAGGCCACCTTTGCCTTCCCACCCTCATGAGAGAGTGGCATGGACATATATACACTACCAAACGTAAAATAGATAGCTAGTGGGAAGCAGCCGTATAGCGCAGGGAGACTAGCTCAGTGCTTTGTGACCACCTAGAGGGGTGGGATAGGGAGGGTGGGAGGGAGGGAGACGCAAGAGGGAAGAGATATGGGAACATATGTATATGTATAACTGATTCACTTTGTTATAAAGCAGAAACTAACACACCATTGTAAAGCAATTATACTCCAATAAAGATGATTTTTTAAAAAAGCTGCTCCTGCCGTTTCACACTTCAGTCCTAGTCTTTGTTCAGGACCCTTGTGCTGCCTCAATCCACATTGATCTCACCTCCTCAGAACTCCCATGGCATATGCTTGCATCAATCAATTGACAATTAATTATGAATGATTTTGTGACTTTGGAGGAGTAACTTTCAAATGAGCTACTAAGCAATTCCTATATTGTAATGTTTACAGTTTTGTTATGTGACTCTCTAGCAAGTAGCAGAAATACAGAAACTGAGTCTTTCCTTCCCCCCCCCCACCCTTTGTATCCACTTTTCTTAATTCCCATTCCCCCACCATTCTTGGCTTGCCCCACTCAAAATGAGAACGCACAATACTCATTTAGGCGGAAAGCATGGATCCTTCTCCCGACTTTGGAAGTCACAGTTCCCCCTGAGGTACAAAGGCAATGCGGCACTTTAATTAACATTAAGGCCCTCTCCTCTGATGGAACTCATGGCAATAGAGGAACTAAACTGAACTGCTTGTGACAAACTGAACTCGGCAAATTAGAGAGCCTAAAATCTCATAGGTGAGCTCAGCTGGAGTTAATGTAACCATATGAAAAATAAACACTGTAATAACTCCATTGTAGTAATGAAGTCCCATTTCAAGTTTTAATTTGGGGTATTTTGCCTCTGAGTTTAAAAAGCTGGGAAAGTAGCCCTTGTGAGCTGGTCAGTTAGTTTGAATCCATTACTCGGTCTCCACTCAAAGGAAGGTCAGACCACCTAGGATTACAATTTGCCCGGGACAGTGTGGACTCTGCTCAGTGGAACCGTTCCCCAGGGCTTCTGATTGTTGTGCTTCTAGAAAGGAAGGGCGGCTGCTACAGAGTCTCAAGGTCCTCTGGGTCTTCTCTGTTTCCTACTCTCTCTGCTCTTACTCAACCATCTTCACTCCCCCACCTCCTCCAACTCCTAGAATTTCATTATAGATGCACAATACATTTTTAATGAATTAAATTAACATTTTGGCAACATTAGAGAAATAAAATCTCTGCCTTTGGCTAAATGTGAAATAAAGAGTGACTGCCTAAAATTTAGGTGTTATGGGAGAAAGAGAGAGAGACAGAGAGAGAGGTTGAGAGACATTTTTGATTTGAAATCTACAAGTCTATAGTTGAAAAGTAGAAGATAATAAGCAGGTAGACATGAGGAAGATCATAAGGGTTATATATCCATGCTGAGAAATCTGAATTGATCATTTAAAGAGCCAGTGAAAGATTTTAAATAAGGAAATGACATGACCAAAAGTTTGTTTTAGGAAGCCACCTGTGCTAAGGCAAGTCCAGGGGCTGCAAGCGAGGGGCAATTTGGAAGATGTTGGGTAGGATCCAGAGGGCCTGGGGCCCAGCCTGGGGGCTGGAGGGTGACTGTAGTGCACAGAGACGGAGAGTCCAAGGGGTTGTTTGGATGGGAAAGAAGGGGGTTCTGTTTGGGACATGGTAATTTTGAGGTGCTGCTTGGGAAAAAGTAAGGCAGGGCACTGAAAACACAAGTCCAGAAGTGTAGGCTGCACTGAGTTGAGAGATGTAAGAGTCAGGGATTAAGAGGCAGAGCTGAAGCCCAGAGAGTAATGAGGCCACCAAGAGGAGAGTCAAGTAGAAAATGTTGAAGATGCAATCCTTAAGAACACTCAATTTTTAAGTCAGGCAGAAAATAGTCCCTTTTGACTTTTCCTTTCATCCTCTCATTTAATTTAAATTTAATGAATGTCCCGGCTTTCTTTACATCTGAGATGAATCACCTTCCCTTTCGAGCGCCCATGCCACCTCACACCTCGGTGCGTTTCTCAGGCTCACTTCTCATTTCTGCCAACACCATACCTTGACACATTCTTTTTTCTTTGTGCCTCCTCTGGTTTTGCATTAAGTCCCTCTGAATATTTCTCATTTCCTTGGAGTGTTTGCATGTGGATGGGGTGGGGGTCTCTGAGGCAGGAGAGGTCAAGACAGGAAGTCAGTCCCATTACTTAGAAATTGGTATCGAATAAGAAACAATTCTCCACCCCGATCCTTCCTGGTGATAGTTTATAATCTACAGCCAATGCTTTCTCCATCTTATAGGTACTGTTACATCTACATCAAAGGTTCCTCATCCCAAGGAGCTGAAACCTCAGGTGTTCACAGTATGATCAAGGCTTCTGACATAATTTCTAGGCACTCTTTAGATAAATTAATGCCAATTCATCTGAATCTACAATACTAGGATTTAAAGCATTAATGAAATAAAGCAATTGAACATTTCAATGTAAGATTTTCAGGTGCTTCCCCACACATTCAGAAGACACCCAGGCATGTACACAACTCAGAGATGATTCTTCCTCCAAAATTCTACCTGGAACAGAGCCAGGGCTGCCACACAAGACACAAGCACAATAGCAAACCCACCCAGGCCGACTTCCAGAGAAATAACCTGTGAACATTCTGTCTGTCTGTCTCTCTGCTTCCCTAGCTGAGAATGAGAGTAAATCCTTCTGTAGCACAAGCATCAGAAGGCAGCTGGTATCTAAATCTACTCAAGTGAAAACTTTACCCTCAGGTGGGCCCAGGAGGCAGAAAGCTGTAACTGCAGAGGCAGGGTTGGCAATCCTTTGTTCAAGTGGAGGAGGAGTGTTTCTCCAGAGGAGCAGCAACACTGAAACACAAAAGTGAAGAGCAAGACGAGGAACTGGTTAGAAATCTAAACATGCCATGGAAAAGAAGAACAAGAGGAAATGAGAAGGACAGCTCAAGTATCTGAAAACCTGATTTGAGAAAGCACGTTGAAAGGGACTCGGCTTAATAGTGCAAAAGGAATACATTTTCTAGTAAATGGATGTGATGAATTTTAAAACATGAGGCTGTGAGACCGAAAAGGCATCAAGTATTGGCAAGTGGTGGGGAAGTACCCACCACCCCCCTGATTGGGGGTGGAGTCCAAGTCCAGAGCCTCAGGGAGCAGCCCAGAGCCCCACCTGAGCAGTCCAGGTATGCCCAGCATCAGTGGCCTCATTCCCCTTTGAGGCTGCCTGTCAATCACACCCCTGAGGGAGCTTGGCTGTGTGAGAACCATCCTTCCCAAGGCACTCCTTCCATTATCCTCACTAAACCTACCTCTACCGTAGGGATGCACACAGATTGCTCACATTAAGAAGTAAATTGATTATGAACTGCGTTTTGTCTACCAACAATTTTTAATATGTAATCTTGTCATGAGTGAACGAAAGTCATTAATAATACAGTAAGCAAAATGTGCTACAGTTAACCTTAAATTATAACTTACAAAGAGCATTCTTGCAGTTTCTTCTTTGATTTATGAGCTCAGTTTATTCTATGCAAATTCATGCACAGTTTCTAATAAGAGGGAGGAGGAAAGATAAAGGAGCTTTGAATATTTTATAAGCTTTTTCCACTTACCTTAATTTAGAATTATGAGGCTGAATATGTAAGTAGAGAATAATTACCTATTACTAGTCTCCACATAGTTTATCTATTTCAGCTCTGAACATCCTGAGCAACGCAAAGCATAACTGTTTTACTACCTGGACCACTGTGAATATGATAATTAGGCCTCCTTCAACGTTACTTGTTGCTGACACATGAGAAGATAGACATTGTAATATAACCAGACAGTCCTGCGCTGTTGTTTAATATCCCTTTTTAAAATAATATACTGGACAGTCAATATTTCATTCATTGCACATAAAATGAACTTTTTAAAGAGGTTTGTGCCCTGAAAAATTTCCTTGCCATTCTCCTATTGCTGCATTCTGTGAGCTCCAGGAATAAGGAATTAAGTAAATGGAATTATATTGAAAAAGGTGAGATTGATGGTCTGGCAGATAGAGAGCACATTCCAGGAGCAGGGCACAGCCCTGCTCATTCCCTCCCCCTCCTCTCCACCCACAGCAATCCCTCTTCATACACACATACTCCATGTCCCAACTTTCCACTCACCACCCACAGGCACAGGCCATGTAGATATCAGAATAAACTTTAATTCAAAAAGATACCTGCACCCTGTGTTCATTGCAGGATTATTTACAATAGCCAAGACATGGATGCAACCTAAATGTCCATCAACAGATGAATGAATAAAGAAGATGTGGTATATATACACAATGGAATATTACTCAGCCACACAAAAAAATGAAATAATGTCACTTGTAGCAACGGATTGACCTAGAGATGAAGTCAGACAGAGAAAGACAAATATATGATATCTCTTATATGCAGAATCAAAAAAAAATGATCCAAATGAACTTATTTACAAAACACAAGCAGACTCACAGAATTAGAAAACAAACTACTGGTTACCAAAGAGGAAAGGTGGCAGGGGAGGGATAAATTGGGAGTTTGGGATTGACATGTACACACTACTATATTTAAAATAGATAACCAACAAGGACCTACTGTACAGCACAGGGAACTCTGTTCAATATTCTGCAGTAACCTAAATGGGAAAAGAACTTGAAAAAGAATAGATACATGTATATGTATAACTGAATCACTTCGCTGTACACCTGAAACTAACACAACATTATAAATCAACTATACATCAATTTAAAAAAGAATAAATAACTAAATAAAATGGGGGGGTAAGAAAGCACAGGGTTTAGGAGATCTGCCAAAGAAAAGCTGAAATGGATGAGGTTAGTGATGCCTCCAGGTACAAAAATGGCTGCTCAATTATTAACTGACCACAAGGGAAAGGAAAGGCTATTCAGGGATCACCAGACCTTGACTAAGTCAATAGGAGGACTTGGGTGACTGGATAACCCGAGGCAGTGAGGTAATTTTCCACAAGAGGCAGCGGGTGCTCTGGGAAGGACTCTCCAAGCACTCCTTAGATGTGTGCTTAGAATCAGAAGCCTGCACTAGGAAGCAACTGGCAGTTCCCAGACTTCTGGATTCACATACACACTCTTCAGGAAGTCTCTGGCAATGGTGACTTTGTTTTTAAGAAATCTGGACCTGGAAGGAATATTGAAACTGACCAGCCCACTTAATTTAGGAAATGGGAGGAAACGGATTCTCAGCCCTTCAGTGCCTGTGCACACAAATGGATTCAAAGGCAGAAGATCCTGGCCTCTGCAGCTCATCCTCTGAGTCAGCAGAGCCCCCACTTGAAGGGATACAGAATCTCAGATTTGTTTTTCTTCTTAGATTACCAGCAGAAACTCTTAAGTACCCAGTAATGTGCTGAATTATCTGAAAAATAACATGGATTGAGAGTGAACTGTTCTTTGCATTAGTTAGGGCTCAAGTCAAATATGGTGCCATGGTTTCCTCTTCTATCACAGTAAATGCTGACCAAATTTAAGAGAAGGAGCAGGAAGCTTCCAATAAAGAAAGAAAAAAGGTTTTTCTCTCCCGGTAAATTGTATCATTGGATTTTGTGTTAATTAGCACTTCATATTGTATTATAGTGATGGTGTCAGACCAACAGCCAAACAGAATTAATGAGTTAAATATCTGTCAGCAGAAAGCTTCTGGTCTGATTAAGTGCACTGCAGGTGTGTGTGTGCGTCTATTTCTTTTCTTTTTTTTTCATTGTGGTCAGTATATTGAATTGTCGAAGAGACCATCATACTAATAGCCTCAATTATCAATGAGTGAAGAAAATTATAATCCCTTGTCTTGATCACGGGAGAGAATAATAATTGACATAATAAGAAAAGAAGGCACAGGAAAATGAAAATTTAAAACATCCTCTTTAGCGTCTAAGTGAATGAATGAATGATGCCTCAAATCATTCATTCCTGTTCAACTTCTGCTTCAAAATAACTTGGTAGTTTTGTGACATAAAAATTTCCATTAGTGAGTTAATTCTGGGGAAAGTAAAATTTACCAAGTTGTGCTCTGTCTTCCACTTTACATACATTGTTCATTTCATCCTTACCTCAGCCCTATGAGTGTATCCTTTCATTCTATTTCAACTGAGGAAAGGCAACATCAAACAGAACTGCCTATCCTTTATTCTAACAACCAATATTTATGAAACACCTTCCCTGAGTCTAATTACATACTGAGCACAGATTAAGAAAATGTGTATCAGAAGGGGAAAATGCCAGCCGTACCATAAAGGATGTTTGAATGATGTTTCAGTTATAAAGAAAAATATGAGGGGAAATAGATAAAAAATGAAAAACAAAAGAGGGAAATAACGATATGGCACAATGTAATATCAGAGCTGTCACAATGCATTATAGAGTTGATTGTCAAATGAGTGGCAGAGATAGAAACTGCTATTAGTTTAAAAACAAAAGAAGATTGCAGGCTAAAGTGGTCTGAGAAGATTGTAGGAGGAGAAGAGATTTGACCTTGGTCAGGAAGGATGATCAGGATTTGGATACAATAAGAAGGTCAATAGGACACGACAGGGCATTTCAGAGGGGGAATGGGAAAGAAACATCTGCACGGAGCAGGTACCAACTCTATTTTGGAGGCAGAGAGCCTTCAGGCTGGAGAGGAGGATTTGTACAAATACACACTGAGTAGTAAGGCAGAAGAGGCTGGGGGTGTGCAGCAGAGCCTTGAAGAGAAGAGAGAATAATTTGAATTGTATTATTTTAGAAAAATTAAATCATCCCCATTTAATCAAATTTCTTTTCGCACCTGCTTACATTTAATTGCCCTAACTGATCATATGGGCTAGTAGCTTTATACTTGGCCTCTCAGATAGCATTCTCTATCATTACTACTGTGCTCATGTAAAATATTTTCAAAAGTAGCTTTATATTCCACAAATCCAATGGCTTCCAAATGTTTTTGATCATATATACTTTCCAGGAAAAAAAATGAGCTAACTGACCCCATATAAATAAATAAACAGATTAAACAGACAAGAAAACAAACATATATATATATATATACACATATATATACACATACTATAAATATGTACACTCATTATAAAACTTATATTAAACCATATTTTTTAAATGAGAAAAAAATGAAATGACCAATATTTACATTTTAATTTTATTATGTAATTATAATTTAATGTTAGCCTTTTGCTGAAATTGAAAACGTTATTCATGGTAATATTTTCAGCAAAAGCCTTAAGACTAAATATGCTTCCCATTTCAGAGAGTCTTGGTTTAATACATTGTGAGAGAACAATTGTAAAGTCTAGCAATGACTTCAGGATTTTTTTTTTAACATCTTTATTGGAGTATAATTGCTTTACAATGGTGTGTTAGTTTCTACTTTATAACAAAATGAATCAGTTATATATATACATATGTTCCCATATCTCTTCCCTCTTGCGTCTCCCTCCCTCCCACCCTCTCCCTATCCCACACCTCCAGGCGGTCACAAAGCACCGAGCTGATCTCCCTGTGCTATGCGGATGCTTCCCACTAGCTATCTACCTTACATTTGGTAGTGTATATATGTCCATGCCTCTCTCTCGCTTTCTCACAGCTTACCCTTCCCCCTCCGCATAACCTCAAGTCCATTCTCTAGTACGTCTCTGTCTTTATTCCTGTCTTAGCCCTAGGTTCTTCATGACATTTTTTTTCTTAAATTCCATATATATATGTGTTAGCATACGGTATTTGTCTCTCTCTTTCTGACTTACTTCACTCTGTATGACAGACTCTAGGTTTATCCACCTCATTACAATTAGCTCAATTTCGTTTCTTTTTATGGCTGAGTAATATTCCATTGTATATATGTGCCACATCTTCCTTATCCATTCATCTGATGATGGACACTTAGGTTGTTTCCATCTCCGGGCTATTGTAAATAGAGCTGCAATGAACATTTTGGTACATGACTCTTTTTGAATTATGGTTTTCTCAGGGTATATGCCCAGTAGTGGGATTGCTGGTCATATGGTAGTTCTATTTGTAGGTTTTTAAGGAACATCCATACTGTTCTCCACAGTGGCTGTATCAATTTACATTCCCACCAAAAGTGCAAGAGGCTTCCCTTTTCTCCATACCCTCTCCAGCATTTATTGTTTCTAGATTTTTTGATGATGGCCATTCTGACTGGTATGAGATGATATCTCATTGTAGTTTTGATTTGCATTTCTCTAATGATTAGTGATGTTGAGCATTCTTTCATGTGTTTGTTGGCAGTCTGTATATCTTCTTTGGAGAAATGTCTATTTAGGTCTTCTGCCCATTTTTGGATTGGGTTGTTTGTTTTTTTGTTATTAAGCTGCATGAGCTGCTTATAAATTTTGGAGATTAATCCTTTGTCAGTTGCTTCATTTGCAAATATTTTTTCCCATTCTGAGGGTTGTCTTTTGGTCTTGTTTATGGTTTCCTTTGCTGTGTAAAAGCTTTGAAGTTTCATTAGGTCCCATTTGGTTATTTTTGCTTTTATTTCCATTTCTCTAGGAGGTGGGTCAAAAAGGATCTTGCTGTGATTTATGTCATAGAGTGTCCTGCCTATATTTTCCTCTAAGAGTTTGATAGTTTCTGGCCTTAAATTTAGGTCTTTAATCCATTTTGAGCTTATTTTTGTGTATGGTGTTAGGGAGTGATCTAATCTCATACTTTTACATGTACCTGTCCAGTTTTCCCAGCACCACTTATTGAAGAGGCTGTCCTTTCTCCATTGTATATTCCTGCCTCCTTTATCAAAGATAAGGTGACCATATGTGTGTGGGTTTATCTCTGGACTTTCTATCCTTTTCCATTGATCTATCTTTCTGTTTTTGTACCAGTACCATACTGTCTTGATTACTCTAGCTTTGTAGTATAGTCTGAAGTCAGGGAGCCTGATTCCTCCAGCTTTGTTTTTCATTCTCATGATTTCTTTGGCTATTCGAGGTCTTTTGTGTTTCCATACAAATTGTGAAATTTTTTGTTCTATTTCTGTGAAAAATGCCAGTGATAGTTTGATAGGGATTGCATTGAATCTGTAGATTGCTTAGGGTAGTAGAGTTATTTTCACAATGTTGCTTCTTCTAATCCAAGAACATGGTATATCTCTCCATCTATTTGTATCATCTTTAATTTCTTTCATCAGTGTCTTATAATTTTCTGCATACAGGTCTTTTGTCTCCTTAGGTAGGATTAGAAATGAAAAAGGAAAAGTAAAAACTGACACTGCAGAAATACAAAAGATCATGAGAGATTACTACAAGCAACTCTATGCCAATAAAATGGACAACCTGGAAGAAATGGTGAAATTCTTAGAAATGCACAAGCTGCCAAGACTGAATCAGGAAGAAATAGAAAATATGAACAGACCAATCACAAGCACTGAGATTGAAACTGTGATTAAAAATCTTCCAACAGGGCTTCCCTGTTGGCGCAGTGGTTGAGAGTCCACCTGCCGATGCAGGGGACACGGGTTCGTGCCCCGGTCCGGGAGGATCCCACGTGCCACGGAGCGGCTGGGCCCGTGAGCCATGGCTGCTGGGCCTGCGCATCCGGAGCCTGTGCTCCGCAACGGGAGAGGCCGCAACAGTGAGAGGCCCGCGTACCGCAAAAAAAAAAATCTTCCAACAAACAAAAGCCCAGGACCAGATGGTTTCACAGGTGAATTCTATCAAACATTTAGAGAAGAGCTAACACCTATCCTTCAAAAACTTTTCCAAAGTATAGCAGAGGGAGGAGCACTCCCAAACTCATTCTACGAGGCCACCATCACCCTGATACGAAAACCAAACAAGGATGTCACAAAGAAAGAAAACTACAGGCCAATATCACTGATGAACATACATGCAAAAATCCTCAACAAAGTACGAGCAAACAGAATCCAACAGCACATTAAACGGATCATACACCATGATCAAGTGGGGTTTATTACAGGAATGCAAGGATTCTTCAATATACGCAAATCAATCAATGTGATACACCATATTAACAAATTGAAGGAGAAAAACCATATGATCATCTCAATAGATGCAGAGAAAGCTTTTGACAAAATTTAACTCCCTTTTATGATAAAAACCCTGCTAGAAAGTAGGCATAGAGGGAACTTTCCTCAACATAATAAAGGCCATATATGACAAACCCACAGCCAACATCGTCCTCAATGGTGAAAAACTGAAAGCATTTCACTAAGGTCAGGAACAAGACAAAGTTGCCCACTCTCAGCACTCTTATTCAGCATAGTTTTGGAAGTTTTAGGCACAGCAATCAGAGAAGAAAAGGAAATAAAAGCAATCCAAATTGGAAAAGAAGTAGTAAAGCTGTCACTGTTTGCAGATGACATGATACTATACATAGAGAATCCTAAAGATGCTACCGGAAATCTACTAGAACTAATCAATGAATTTGGTAAAGTAGCAGGATACAAAATTAATGCACAGAAATCTCTGGCATTCCTATACACTAATGATGAAAAATCTGAAATTGAAATCAAGAAAACACTCCCATTTACCATTGCAACAAAAAGAATAAAATATCTAGGAATAAACCTACCTAAGGAGACAAAAGACCTGTATGCAGAAATTTTCAGTTTGTTTTGATCATTGGTTTTCATAGCTGCTCTAACTGTAATAGGAATCTCATGAAGATACAGAATGCCCATCGATGAAGGCATAATCTCGACTCTGCTGGCTAGTCATGAAATCACTTTTCAATCCTATGTACCCAATGCGCAAAAGTATGGAATTTTGCTACTCAACTTCTAGCTTATCTAGAGCCCAAGCAGGTTAGGGAAATTTTCTTGATATTTCAAATGTTCTTATGTGAGAGTTTTTTTTTTTAACTTTTTATTTCATATTGGAGTATAGTTGATTAACAATGTTGTGTTAGTTTCAGGTGTACAGCAAAGCGACTCAGTTATACATATACATGTATCTGTTCTATTTCAAAATCTTTTCCCCCTTAGGTTGTTACATAATATTGAACAGACCTCCCCGTACTATACAGTAGGTCCTTGTTGGTTATCCCTTTTAAATATAGCAGTGTGTACATGTCAATCCCAAACTCCCTAACTACCCCTCCCATTTTCAAGAGTTGTTTACTTTCCCACTCATTGTCTGACCAATGAGTGGGAAGATCAATTTTATTTATTTAATTTTTTTAAGTTTATTAATTTAGATCAATTTTAGATCTTCACCTGGCAGAGGGCTGAGGAAGACTGAGGCTCTACTATGTCCTCACCAGGAAGTTCTCTGGGGCTTGTACTGTTAACATGACTTTTAGTGCACAGTATCCTCACAGGACTATTATCAGTCACTAGTCTATGAAATGTGGTTTAGGTAAAAGAAGACAATGTAATTCACAAATCCACTTACCTGGGCATATATAAACTAAAAGAGAATAAAGCAGCAATGGTACCCAACCCAACCCTCTGAACTATGGAATGAATCCTCATTCTCCCCTCTGGATACCTCAAGGCCACTGTGAATTACATGACTGACTTAAGGACTGAGAAAGGCCTCCCATGTCAAATGAAAAATTAACTGTTAGTACTTTTATCCTTTTGCTAGTATCAGTTTTGATATTCTCTTTTCACACCTCAATGAATTACCTTATTTTGTGAGCACCTCTGACTGTGAGCATCACTCTGGAAACAATTGCTCTGTACAGGTTTTGAGTGTGTGACATCTAAAGGCAAAGAAGTTTGTGATTTGACCTAATATCACAGTCATTCTGTGCTGATGTCCACATTATTAGAAACAGGTCTTTCCACTCACAGCCCTTGTGCCCGATAGGGGATATATACGCAGATATGAAAGAATCTCCAAATAATTTCTACTTCATTTTTTAAGTGTCTTTTTCCATTCCCTGACCACTCCACTCCCACAAACTTAGCACAATAGCATACCTTTAGTATACATTCAATTTATATTTTAGACTTAATTTTAATCTAATGTGATTCCCCAGAGTAATGAGTGGTTAGCTCAAGCAAATGCTCACAGGCACACACACAAACCAATGTAGAAATGCAAGTTATTCTTCAGACAGAAATGTCACCTAAAGGAACCCTAGCCCAAATATAGCCAAAGAAGATGCAATACAATGTCAGAAAAGTCTACTACCAGTTATTCTTAAAAGGCTCTTTTTTTTTTAACTTCTTTATTGGAGTATAATTGCTTTACAAAGGTGTATTAGTTTCTGCTGTATAACAAAGTGAATCAGTTATACATATACATACGTCCCCATAACTCTTCCCTCTTGCACCTCCCTCCCTCCCACCCTCCTTATCCCACCCCTCTCGGTGGTCACAGAGCACCAGGCTGATCACCCTGTGTGGTGTGGCTGCTTCCCACTAGCTATCTATTTTACATTTGGTAGTATATATAAGTCCATGCCACTCTCTCAATTTGTCCCAGCTTACACTACCCCCTCCCAGTATCCTCAAGTCCATTCTCTGGTAGGTCTGTGTCTTTATTCCCATCTTGCCCCTAGGTTCTTGAAGACCACTTTTTTTCTTTTCCTTTTAGATTCCATATATATGTGTTAGCATATGGTATTTGTTTTTCCCTTTCTGACTTACTTCACTCTTTATGACAGACTCTAGGTCCATCTACCTCACTACAAATAACTCAATTTTGTTTCTTCTTATGGCTGAGTAATATTCCATTGTATATATGTGCCATACCTTCTTTAACCATCCATCTGTTCATGGACACTTAGGTTGCTTCCATGTTCTGGTTATTGTAAATACAGCTGCAATGAACATTTTGGTACATGACTCTTTTTAAATTATGGTTTTCTCAGGGTATCTTCCCAGTAGTGGTATTGCTGGGTCATATGGTAGTTCTATTTTTAGGTTTTTAAGGAACCTCCATACTGTTCTCCATATAGGCTGTATCAATTTACATTCCAACCAAGAGTGCAAGAGGGTTCTATTTCTCCACACCCTTTCCAGCATTTATCGTTTGTAGATTATTTGATGATGGCCATTCTGACTGGTGTAAGATGATATCTCATTGGAGTTTTTTTGTTTTTGTGCTTTTTGTGGTTTTTTGCAGTACGTGGGCCTCTCACTGTTGCAGCCTCTCCCATTGCGGAGCACAGGCTCCGGATGCACAGGCTCAGCAGCCATGGCTCAAGGGCCCAGCTGCTCCATGGCATGTGGGATATTCCTGGACCAGGGCAAGAATCCATGTCCCCTGAATCGGCAGGCGGACTCTCAACCACTGCGCCACCAGGTAAGCCCTCATTGTAGTTTTGATTTGCATTTCTCTAATGATTAATGATGTTGAGCATTCTTTCATGTGTTTGATAGCAATCTGTATATCTTCTTGGCAAAATGTCTATTTAGGTCTTCTGCCCATTTTTGGATTGAGTTGTTTGTTTTTTTGATATTGAGCTGCATGGGCTGCTTGTAAATTTTGGAGATTAATCCTTTGTCAGTTGCTTCATTTGCAAGTATTTTCTCCCATTCTGAGGGTTGTCTTTCTGTCTTGTTTATGGTTTTCTTTGCTGGGCAAAAGCTTTGAAGTGTCATTATGTCCCATTTGTTTATTTTTGCTTTTATTTCCATATCTCTAGGAGGTGGGTCAAAAAGGATCTTGCTGTGATTTACGTCATAGAGTGTTCTGCCTATGTTTTCCTCTAAGAATTTGATAGTGTCTGGCCTTACATTTAGGTCTTTATTTCATTCTGAGTTTATTTTTGTGTATGGTGTTAGGCAGTGTTCGAATTTCATTATTTTACGTGTAGCTGTCCAGTTTTCCCAGCACCACTTATTGAAGAGCCTGTCTTTTCTCCACTGTATATTCTTGCTGCCGTTATCAAAGATTAGGTGACCATATGTGCATGGGTTTAACTCTGGGCTTTCTATCCTGTTCCATTGATAAGTATTTCTGTTGTTGTTCCAGTACCATATTGTCTTTATTTTTTTTTTTTAGTAAATGTTGAATGAATGAATGTTTTTTTTTAATTTTTTAATTTTATTTTATTTATTTTTTTATACAGCAGGTTGTTATTATTCATCAGTTTTATACACATCAGTGTATACATGTCAATCCCAACTGCCCTATTCATTTAGGTCTCTAATCCATCTTGAGTTTATTTTTGTGTATGGTGTTAGGGAGTGTCCTAATTGCATTCTTTTACAGGTAGCTGTCAGTTTTCCCAGCACCACTTATTGAAGAGACCGTCTTTTCCATTGTATGTCCTTGCCTCCTTTGTGATAGATTAGTTGACCATATGTGCGTGGTTTTATCTCTGGGCTTTCTATCTTGTTCCACTGATCTATGTTTCTGCTTTTGTGCCAGTACCATATTGTCTTGATTACTGTAGCTTTGTAGTATAGTCAGAAGTCAGGGAGTCTGATTCTTCCTGCTCCATTATTTTCCCTCAAGACTGCTTTGGCTATTCGGGGTCTTTTATGTCTCCATACAAATTTTAAGACTTCTTGTTCTAGTTCTGTAAAAAATGCCATTGGTAACTTGATAGGGATTGCATTGAATCTGTAGATTGCTTTGGGTAGTATAGTCATTTTCACAATATTGATTATTACAATCCAAGAACATGGTATGTCTCTCCATCTGTTGGTATCATCTTTAATTTCTTTCATCAGTGTTTTATACTTTTCTGCATACAGGTCTTTTGTCTCCCTAGGTAGGTTTATTCCTAGGTATTTTATTATTTTTGTTGCAATGCTAAATGGGAGTGTTTTCTTAATTTCTCTTGCAGAGGTTTCATCATTAGTGTATAGGAATGCAAGAGATTTCTGTGCATTTATTTTGTGTCCTTCAACTTTACCAGATTCATTGATTAGCTCTAGTAGTTTTCTGGTAGCATCTTTAGGATTCTCTATGTATAGTATCATGTCATCTGCAAACAGTGACAGTTTTACTTCTTCTTTTCCAATTTGTATTCCTTTTATTTTATTTTCTTCTCTAATTGCAGTAGCTAGGACTTACAAAATTTCATTGAATAACAGTAGTGAGAGTGGACATCCTTGCCTTTTCCTGATCTTAGAGGAAATGATTTCACTTTTCACTATTGAGAATGATGTTTGTTGTGGGTGTCTCTTATATGGCCTTTATTATGTTGAGGTAGGTTCTTCTATGCCCACTTTCTGGAGAGTCTTTATCATAAATCAGTGTTGAATTTTGTCAAAAGCTTTTTCTGAGTCTATTGAGTTGATCATATGGTTTTTATTCTTCAGTTTGTTAATATGGTGTATCACATTGACTGATTTGTGTATATTGAAGAATCATTGCATACCTGGGATAAATCCCACTTTATCATGGTGTATGATGCTTTCAGTGTGTTGTTGGATTCTGTTTGGTGATATTTTGTTGAGGATTTTTGCATCTATATTCATCAGTGACATTGGTCTGTAATATTCTTGTTTTGTAGTATCTTTGTCTGGTTTTGGTATCAGGGTGATGGTGGCCTCATAGAATGAGTTTAGGAGTGTTCCTTCCTCTGCAATTTTTTGGAAGAGTTTGAGAAGGGTGGGTGTTAGGTCTTCTCTAAATGTTTGATAGAATTCACCTGTGAAGCCTTCTTGTCCTGGACTTTTGTTTATTGGAAGATTTTTTTTTAAGATGTTGAGAGTAGGAGTTTATTAATTAATTAATTTATTTTTGTTGTGTTGGGTCTTTGTTTCTGTGTGAGGGCTTTCTCTAGTTGTGGCAAGCGGGAGCCACTCTTCACTGCAGTGCACAGGTCTCTCACTATCGTGGCCTCTATTTTTGCAGAACACAGGCTCTGGATGTGCAGGCTCATTTGTTGTGGCTCATGGGCCTCTTTGCTCCGTGGCATGTGGGATCCTCCCAGACCAGGGCTCGAATCCATGTCCCCTGCATCAGCAGGCAGATTCTCAACCACTGTGCCACCCGGGAAGCCCCTATTGGAAGATTTTTAATCACAGTTTCAACTGCATTACTTGTCATTTGTCTGTTCATATTTTCTATTTCTTCCTGGTTCAGGCTTGGAAGGTTATATCTTTCTAAGAATTTGTCCATTTCTTCCAGGTTGTCCATTTTATTGGCATAGAGTTGCTTGTAGTAGTCTCTTAGGGTGCTTTGTATTTCTGTGGTGTCTGTTGTAACTTCTCCTTTTTAATTTCTAATTTTATTGATTTGAATCCTCTCCCTCTTATTATGGATGAGGCTGACTAATGGCTTATCAATTTTGTTTATATTCTCCAAGAACCAGTTTTAATTATATTTATCTTTGCTATTGTTTTCTTTGTTTCTATTTCATTTATTTCTGCTCTGATCTTCATGATTTCTTTCCTTCTGCTAATTTTGGGTTTTATTTGTTCTTCTTTCTCTAATTCCTATAGGTGTAATGTTAGATTTTTTATTTGAGATTTTTCTTGTTTCTTGAGGTAGCCTGTATAGCTATAAACTTCCCTTTAGAGCTGCTTTTGCTGCATGAAATAGGTTTTGAGTCATCCTGTTTTCATTGTCATTTGTCCCTAGGTATTTTTTGATTTCTTCTTTGATTTGTTCAGTGATGTCTTGGTTATTTAGTAAACTATTGTTTAGCCTCCATGTGTTTGTCTATATTACGTTGTTTTTTTCCCTGTAATTCATTTCTAATCTCAGAGCATTGTGGTCAGAAAAGATGCTTGATATTATTTCAATTTTCTTAAATTTACTGAGGTTGATTTGTGACCCAAGATTTGATCTATCCTGGAGTATATTCTGTGCACTCTTGAGAAGAAAGTGTGATCTGCTGTTTTTGGATGGAATGTCGTATAAAAATCAACTAAATCTATCTTATCTATTGTGTCATTTAAAGCTTATGATTCCTTATTTATTTTCATTTTGGATGATCTGTCCATTGGTGTAAGTGAGGTGTTAAAGTCTACCAGTATTTTTGTGTTACTGTCAATTTCCTCTTTTATAGCTGTTAGCAGTTGCATTATGTATGTGGTGCTTCTATGTTGGGTGCATATATATTTATAACTGTTACATCTTCTTCTTGGATTGACCCCTTGATCATTATGTAGTGTCCTTCCTTGTCTTTTGTAACATTCTTTATTTTAAAGTCTATTTCATCTGATATGAGTATTACTATTCCAGCTTTATTTTGATTTCCATTTGCATGGAATATCTTTTTCCATCCCCTCATTTTCAGTCTGTATGTGTCCCTACAAGTGGTCTCTTGTAGACAGCATATATGTCCCTAGGTCTTGTATTTGTATCCATCCAGCAAGCCTCTGTCTTTTGGTTGGAGCATTTAATCCATTCACGTTTAAGATAATTATCAATATGTATGTTTCTAGGACCATTTTCTTAATTGTTTTGGGGTTTGTTTCGTAGGTGCTTTTCTTCTCTTGTGTTCCCCACTTAGAGAAGTTCCTTTAGCATTTGTTGTACAGCTGGTTTTGTGGTGCTGAATTCTCTAAGCTTTTGCTTGTCTGTAAAGCTTTTTATTTCTCCATCAAATCTAAATGAGATCCTTGCTGGGTAGTGAAATCTTGGTTGCGGGTTCTTCCCTTTCATCACTTTAGTTATGTCATGCCACTCCCTTCTGGACTCTAGAGTTTCTGCTGAGAATTCAGCTCTTAACCTTATGGGAGCTCCCTTGTATGTTATTTATCATTTTTCCCTTGCTGCTTTCAATAATTTTTCTTTGTCTTTAATTTTTGCCAATTTGATTACTATGTGTCTCAATGTGTTTCTCCTTCAGTTTATCCTATATGGGACTCACTGTACTTCCTGGATTTGGGTGGGTATTTCCTTTTCCAAGTTAGGGAAGCTTTCAACTATAATCTCTTCCAATGTTTTCTCGGGTCCTTTCTCTCTCTCTTCTCCTTCTGGGACCCCTATAATGCAAATGTCGTTGCGTTTAATGTTGTCCCAGAGATCTCTTAGGCTGTCTTCATTTCTTTTCATTCTTTTTTCTTTATTCTGTTCTTCAGCAGTGAATTCCAGCATTCTGTCTTCCAGGTCACTTATCCATTATTCTGCCTCAGTTATTCTGCTATTGATTCATTCTAGTGTAGTTTTCATTTCAGTTTTTGTATTGTTCATGTCTGTTAGTTTGTTCTTTAATTCTTCTTGGTCTTTGTTAAACATTTCTTGCATCATCTCAGTCTTTGCCTCTACTCTTTTTCCGAGGTCCTGGATCATCTTCACTGTCGTTATTATGAATTGTATTTCTGGAAGGTTACCTGTCTCCACCTCATTTAGTTGTTTTTCCAGGGTTTTATCTTGTTCCTTCATCTGGTATGTAGCCCTCTGCCTTTTCATCTTGTCTATCTTTCTGTGAATACGGTGCTTGTTCCATAGACTGCAGGATTGTAGTTCTTCTTGCTTCCACTGTCTACCCTCTCCTCCATATATTGTTGATTACTGTAGCTTTGTAGTATAGTCTGAAGTCAGGGAGTCTGATTCCTCCAGCTCCGTTATTCTTTCTCAAGATTGCTTTAGCTATTCAGGATCTTTTGTGTTTCCATACAGGTTATGAAGTTTTTTGTTCTGGTTCTGTGAAAAATGTTAGTGATAGTTTGATAGGGATTGCATTGAATCTGTAGATTGCTTTAGGTGGAATAGTCATTTTCACAATGTTTATTCTTCCAATCCAAGAACATGGTATATGTCTCCATTTATTTGTATCATCTTTAATTTTTTTCATTAGTGTCTTATAATTTTCTGCATACAGGTCTTTTGTCTCCTTAGGTAGGTTTATTCCTAGATATTTTATTCTTTTGGTTGCAGTGGTAAATTGGAGTGTTTTCTTAATTTCATTTTCAGATTTTCCATCATTAGTGTATAGGAATGCAAGAGATTTCTGTGCATTAATTTTGTATTCTGCTAGTTTGCCAAATTCATTGATTAGCTCTAGTAGTTTTCTGGTAGCATCTTTAGGATTCTCTATGTATAGTATCATGTTATCTGTAAACAGTGACAGCTTTACTTCTTCTTTTTGAATTTGCATTCCTTTTATTTCTTTTTCTTCTCTGATTGCTGTGGCTAAAACTTCCAAAACTATGTTGAATTAGAGTGGTGAGAGTGGGCAACCTTGTCTTGCTCCTGATCTTAGTGGACATGTTTTCACTTTTTCACCATTGAGGACAATGTTGGCTGTGGGTTTGTCATATATGGCCTTTATTATGTTGAGGAAAGTTCCCTCTATGCCTACTTTCTGGAGGGTTTTTATCATAAATGGGTGTTGAATTTTGTCAAAAGCTTTTTCTGCATGTATTGAGATGATCACATGGTTATTTTTCTTCATTTTGGTAATATGGTGTATCACATTGATTGAGTTGTATATATTGAAGAATCCTTGCAACCCTGGGATAAATCCCACTTGATCATGGTGTATGATTGTTTTAATGTGTTGTTAGAATGTGTTTGATAGTATTTTGTTGAGGGTTTTTGCATGTATGTTCATCAGTGATATTGGCCTGTAGTTTTCTTTCTTTGTGACATATTTGTCTGGTTTTGGTATCAGGGTGATGATGGTCTCATAGAATGAGTTTCAGAGTGTTCCTCCCTGTGCTATATTTTGGAAGAGTTTGAGAAGGATAGGTGTTAGCTCTTCTCTATATGTTTTATAGAATTCACCTGTGAAGCCATCTGGTCCTGGGCTTTTGTTTGTTGGAAGATTCTTAATCACAGTTTCAATTTCAGTGCTTGTGATTGATCTGCTCATATTTTCTATTTTTTCCTGGGTAGTCTCAGAATGTTGTGCATTTCTAAGAATTTATCCATTTCTTCCAGGTTGTCCATTTTATTGGCATAGAGTTGCTTGTAGCAATCTCATGATCCTATGTATTTCTGTAGTGTCAGTTGTTACTTCTCTTTTTACATTTCTACCTCTATTGTTTTGAGTCTTCTCCCTCTTTTTCTTGATGAGTCTGGCTAATGGTTTATCAATTTTGTTTTTCTTCTCAGAGAATCAGCTTTTAGTTTTATTGATCTGTGCTGTCATTTCCTTCATTTCTTTTTCATTTCTTTGTAATCTGACCTTTATGATTTCTTTCCTTCTGCTAACTTCGGGTTTTTTTTATTCTTCTTTCTCTAACTGCTTTAGGTGTAAGGTTAGGTTCTTTATTTGAGATGTTTTTTGTTTGTAAGGTAGGATTGTAATGCTATAAACTTCCCTCTTAGAACTGCTCTTGCTGCATCCCATAGGGTTTGGGTTGTGGTGTTTTCATTGTAATTTGTCTCTAGGTATTTTTTGATTTCCTCTTTGATTTCTGCAGTGATTTCTTGGTTATTAAGTAGTGTATAGTTCGGCCTCCATGTGTTTTTATATTTTACAAATATTTTCCTGTAATTGATATCTAGTCTCATGGTTTTGTGGTCAGAAAATATACTTGATACAATTTCAATTTTCTTAAATTTACCAAGGCTTGGTTTGTGACCCAAGATATGATCTATCCTGGATAATGTTCCATTAGCACTTGAGAAGCACGTGTATTCTGTTGTTTTTGGATGGAATGTCCTATTAATATTAATTAAGTCCATCTTGTTTAATGTATCATTTAAAGCTTTTGTCTCCTTATTTATTTATTTTTTTTGGATGTTCTGTCCACTGGTGAAAGTGGGGTGTTAATATTCCCTATTATGATTGTGTTACTGTTGCCTTCCCCTTTTATGGCTGTTAGTATTTGCCTTATGTATTGAGGTGCTCCAATGTTGTGTGCATAAATATTTACAATTGTTATAACTTCTTCTTGGGTTGATCTCTTGATCATTATGTAGTGTCCTTCCTTGTCTCTTGTAACATTCTTTATTTTAAAGTCTATTTCGTCTGATATGAGTATTACTATTCCAGCTTTATTTTGATTTCCATTTGCATGGAATATCTTTTTCCATCCCCTCATTTTCAGTCTGTATGTGTCCCTAGGTCTAAAGTGGTCTCTTGTAGACAGCATATATGTCCCTAGGTCTTGTATTTGTATCCATTCAGCAAGCCTCTGTCTTTTGGTTGGAGCATTTAATCCATTCACGTTTAAGGTAATTATCGATATGTATGTTCCTATGACCATTTTCTTAATTGTTTTGGTGTTTTATTTGCAGGTCTTTTCCTTCTGTTTTGTTTACTGCCTAGAGAAGTTCCTTTAGCATTTATTGTAAAGCTGGTTTAGTGGTGCTGAATTCTCTTAACTTTTGCTTGTCTGTAAAGATTTTAATTTCTTCTTCAAATCTGAATGAGATCCTTGCTGTGTAGAATTATCTTGGTTGTAAGTTTTTCTCCTTCATCATTTTAAATATGTCCTGCCACTCCCTTCTGGCTTGCAGAGTTTCTGCTAAATGATCAGCTGTTAACCTTATGGGGGATTCCCTTGTGTGTTATTTGTTGTTTTTCCCTGCTGCTTTTAATGTGTTTTCTTTGTATTTAATTTTTGACAGTTTGATTAATATGTGTCCTGGCATGTTTCTCCTTGGATTTATCCTGTATGGGACTCTCTGTGCTTCCTGGACTTGATTAAGTATTTCCTTTCCCATATTAGGGAAGTTTTCAACTATAATCTCTTCAAATATATTCTCAGTCCCTTTTTTCTTCTCTTCTTCTTCTGGGACCCCTATAATTCGAATGCTCATGCATTTAATGTCCCAGCAGTCTCTGAGACGGTCCCCAATTCTTTTCATTCTTTTTTCTTTATTCTGCTCTGCAGTAGCTATTTCCACTATTTTATCTTCCAGGTCACTTATCCGTTCTTCTGCCTCAGTTATTCTGCTATTGATGCCCTCTAGAGGATTTTTAATTTCATTTATTGTGTTGTTCATCATTGCTTGTTTCCTCTTTAGTTCTTCTAGGTCCTTGTTAAACGTTTCTTGTATTTTCTCTATTCTAGTTCCAAGATTTTGGATCATCTTTACTATCATTATTCTGAATTCTTTTTCAGGTAGACTGCCTATTTCCTCTTCATTTGTTAGGTCTGCTGGGTTTTTGCCTTGCTCCTTCATCTCCTGTGTTTTTCTCTGTCTTCTCATTTAGCTTAACTTACTGTGTTTGGGGTCTCCATTTCACAGGCTGCTGGTTTGCTTTTTGTGTCTCTCCCCAGTGGCTAAGTTTGGTTCAGTGGGTTGTATAGGCTTCCTGGTGGAGGGCACTAGTGCCTGTGTTCTGGTGGATGAGTCTGGATCTTTTCTTCCTGGTGTGCTGGTCCACGTCTGATTGTGTGTTTGTGGTTTCTGTGGCCTTATTATGATTTTAGGCAGCCTCTCTGCTAATGGATGGGTTTGTGTTCCTGTCTTGCTAGTTGTTTGGCATAGGGTGTCCAGGACCGTAGCTTGCTGGTTGTTGAGTGGAGTTGGTTGTTGGTGTTGAGATGGAGATCTCTGAGTGATATTTACCATTTGATATTACGTGGAGCTGGGAGGTCTCTTGTGGACCAGTGTCTTGAACTTGGCTCTCCCACCTCAGAGGCACAGCCCTGATGCCTGGCTGGAGCATCTATAGCCTGTCATCCACACGGCTCAGAATAAAAGGGAGAAAAGAAAGAAAGAAAGAAGAAGATAAAATAAAATAATATAAAATAAAATAAAGTTATTAAAATAAAAAAGAAGAAATAATTATTTGAAAAAAATTTTAAAATAATAAAATAAAGAAAGAATGAAGAGAGCAACCAAACCAAAAAACAAATCCACCAATGATAACAAGTGCTAAAAACTATACAAAAATTAAAAAAAAATAAAACAGACAGACAGAACCCAGGACAAATGGTAAAAGGAAAGCTATACCAACAAAATCACACACAGAAGCAGACACATACACACTCACAAAAAGAGAAAAAGCCAAATTTTATATATATATATATATATATATATATATATATATAAATTGCTCCCAATGTCCACCTCCTCCAGTTGGGATGATTCGTTGTCTATTCAGGTATTCCACAGATGCAGGGTATATCAAGTTGATTGTGGAGATTTAATCCACTGCTCCTGAGGCTGCATGGAGAAATTTCCCTTTCTCTTCTTTGTTCACGCAGCTCCTGTGGTTCAGCTTTGGATTTGGACCCGCCTCTGAATGTAAGTCACCTTAGGGCTTCTGTTCTTCCCTCAGACAGCACGGGGTTAAAGGAGCAGCTGATTCGGGAGCTCTGGCTCGCTCAGGCTGGAGAGAGGGAGGGGTATGGTGTTCGGTGTGAGCTTGCGGCGGCAGAGGCCAGCGTGACATTGCACCAGCCTGAGGTGTGCAGTGTTTTATCCCAGGGAAGTTTCCCCTGGATCACAGGACCCTGGCAGTGGCAGGCTGCACAGGCTTCCGGGAAGGGACGTGTGGATAGTGACCTATGCTTGCACACAGGCTTCTTGGTGGCTGCAGCAGCAGCCTTAGCATCTCATCTGCGTCTCTGTGGTCCGCACTGATAGCCGCCGCTCACGTCCGTCTTTGGAACTCCTTTAAGTGGTGCTCTTAATCCCCTCTCCTCGGGCACTGTGAAACAAAGAGGCAAGAAAAAGTCTCGTGCCTCTTTGGCAGCTCCAGACTTTTTCCTGGAGTCCCTCCCGGCCAGCTGTGGTGCACTAGCCCCTTCAGGCTGTGTTCATGCAGCCAACCCCAGTCCTTTCCCTGAGATCTGCCCTCCGAAGCCAGAGTCTCAGCTCCCAGCCCCAACCCGTCCCGGAGGATTAGCAGACAAGCCTCTAGGGCTGGTGAATGTTGGTCAGCACGGATCCTTTGTACGGGAATCTCTCTGCTTTGCCCTCCGCACCCCTGTTGCTGCGCTCTCCTCCGTGGCTCGGAATATTCCCCCCTCCGCTGCCTGCAGTCTCTGCCCACGAAGGGGCTTCCTAGTGTGTGAAAACTTTTCCTCCTTCACAGCTCCCTTCCACTTGTGCAGGTCCCTTCCCTATTCTTTTGTCTCTGTTTTTTCTTTTTTATTTTGCCTTACCCGGGTATGTGGGGAGTTTCTTGCCTTTTGGGAGGTCTGAGGTCTTCTGCCAGCGTTCAGTAGGTGTTTTGTAGGAGTTGTTCCACATATCGATGTATTTCTGATGTATTTGTGGGGAGGAAGATGATCTCCACGTCTTACTCTTCTGCCATCTTGAAGATCCCCCTCCTTATCAGGCTCTTTTTATTACATGCTCTTAGTTGGTATATGAGCTTGTGTACTTTGAGTAATAGTGCCTAACACATTATGTTAAAATCATATTATTAATGTCAATAGAATTGTCTATAAATCAGAATTATTTAGGATGCTTAAGCTCTAAATGCCATCAGAATTAGGGGAAAAAAGAGAGAGATGAAAATGGGCTGAAGAAGCAAGGGATGTTTTTATGGAGAAGGGTAAATTTATCTGGACCTTGAGGGATGATAGTGCTTGCAGAGCTAAACAGGGAATGAAGTTCCATGTGGGCAGAGCAACAGCTGTGGCATGATCCAGGCACATGTAGATCTGGTGAGAAACTCACTGGACCAGGTTCAGACTCATGAAGTCCAGTGTGCTGTGTGTTTACATGAGCCTTTTCTCCTAGAGGTGTCTTCAGTGCCCATTTCAGATGAAAATACCTTCCTGGAAATGACAACAATGTCAACTGAATTTTCGCATCTTCCCATTATACAATAAGGATGTGATTGGGTTGTTACATTTACGAGACAGTTTTTGAAATCTCTTTGAAGATAATTGTCAGTTCCTGCAGTAAAAATGAGCCCTTCATGTGACTTTCCCCCCAAAGTTCCCTAATCTGGTTGAGTTTGCAATTTTTGGCTCTATCATCATGTCCCATTAAGATTAAAATGTGGAGTGATTTCAAGGGGTCCAGGGCTGGGGCAGAAAATAAATGCATGATGTTCTAATTGCTATTTAACATCATGGAATTGGAAGGAATGAGGTTAATGGACCACCCCAATGCATATGCAATCTTCCTCATTCTGAATGGTTCTCTGGCACTTTTGATTACCCACTGAAGCAATATAGCCTCCTATGGAGGCTAATAGCATCCTCAGAGGCCTCTTTTCGTACCCTGTGATTTAACCATAATTTTTGAAAATATCCTTAATCTCTCTTCAGCATTGAAAATGGTCTAGCAAGATTTTGAAAATGTCTTGCCTCGGGCTGCCCTGGTGGCACAGTGGTTGAGAGTCCACCTGCCGATGCAGGGGACACGGGTTCGTGCCCCGGTCTGGGAAGACATCACATGCCACGGAGAGGCTGGGTCCGTGGGTCATGGCCATTGAGCCTGCGCATCCAGAGCCTGTGCTCCGCAGTGGGAGAAGCCACAACAGTGAGAGGCCCACATACCACAAAAAAAAAAAAAAAAAGAAAGAAAATGTCTTGCCTCCAGCATGCCCATAGACATGGCAATCACCTGTCTTAATGTTTTCCAAGGTAGTTTCTATGTCTCATACCTTCTGCCATCATAAAACCTAGTCCAAAGATTATGGGCTGGAAAAGTTTGGCAAATGCACTTAAAGGAAACTGCCTTCAATGTGGCCAGTGAAATAGCTTTCATTTTACCACTAACATAAACCCATAATTAAACCTACTTATCTCCAGTCATAACAAGTCCTTCTGCTTCTCAGTTCTGTTCCTACAACAAGCATGGTCTCAGAATCACTCTATACAGTGCTCCCCTCCTTGATAAAACTCTTCAAGAATCAATTCAAGACCTCCTGGACAGTCTAAGACACCAGGTCTTGACCTTTGCTCTTTTCCTTGAATCCTTCCTGTCTGATCCACATACCTTCACTCTTAGCCAAGGTCTGTAATTTGTTTTTGTTTTTGTTTTTTATTTGATGTGTGTTTCTGCTTTCACTCTATTGCATCATTCTAAAGGCATATGCAAAATTTTAGTCTTTTTATTTCACAGTTCTTTGGATCAAAAATACTCCTAAGAGGATGGATCCAAGGACTCTCATAGATATCAGAACCTAATATAGATCATGACATCATGGATTTCTAACCATATTCTGCTATCAAATGAAGGTTTTGAGATCTTAGGAAGAGTGAGTTTATCTAGGAAGAGTAGAAGAGCTATGAATTACTAGGGCCAGAGTGTAGATTGTGATAAACTGTTATAAACCATGCATCCCTGTATTCCTGTTCTTTTACAGTGTTCTTTCATATTTATTCTTGGATTTTACCTGTGATTTTCTTTGCCTATGGGACATTAGCAACTCTGAAAAACACAAAGGCATGAAAAACTTGCAAAATGGGACTTGCTTTCTTGCAATGCTGCCACTTAAAAAAAGACTCAGGATCACTCATTGGAGATAACGTGACTCAGTAGACATCAAAAACAAACCACCAGACATAAGAGACCATCTAAGACCATCCATTCCCAGTTAGCTGCCAGGTGACTATAATTACAGAGTGAGACTAGACAAGACCAGAAGAAAGCCATCCAGCTGAGTCCAACCCAAATTTCTGATCCACACATAAAATGGTAGTTGTTTTTAAGCCACTAGTTTTGAGAATAGTTTATTTGACAGCAATGGATAACTAACACATATTTTAAGCAGAATAGTAACATGATATAACTTAAGTTATAAAAGGATCTCTCTGACTACTGTGTGGAGTCTATGTCATAGAGGAATAAGGGTAGAAGCCTAAAGAGACGATTGCAGTAGTTAAGGATTGATGTGCGATGTGAGAAGGAATCTGGACTAAAAGGGACTGAGATAATTCTGAAATCTAGCAGGACACAGCTAATTTTTCAAGGATAGGAAATATATCCTGACTGAGTCCCAGGTCTGCTTCCAGGGTGTGGCTCCTATTCCATTTTTTGGTTTGGTTACATCTTCTGAGAAACACTTTCTTTTTTCCCCATGAAAAATAACAAGTGGTTTCCTATGAATGTCTTTCTCAGGCTGCTTCCTGATCTTTGAAGTTTGAGGCCTAGAGTTCTCTTTTCATTTTGACTTATCTCAACCACTTTAGGTACAGACCAGCAGTGCTTTCACTAATTTTACTAACGCAATCCTCTTAAAAATGTTGTGTGTTTCCTATAAATCTTATTTGTGTTCACCCAATGCCCCCAAAACCACATCCAGAATTCTGTTCAAAGCAAACATCTCCACAATTTGAATGTGTCAGGCTACCATAGAACAGTATTCTTAAGATACTTGTTACCTGGGAAGTTCTACTAAGCACTGTCTTAAATCTTTCTGAAGTTTTAACAAAAGTTTTACAAACCCTTTATTTGATCTTTACTGAGGCTATTTTTTACTTTGAGAATCTTTAGTCAACCAGAGAGACCAGTGATGTGAAAGCTTTATTTTCCAACTGAGCCAGTCCTGGCTTGTCTACATTTTATCTGAATTTTACTTGAAAACTAAGTAATCAACACTTTAGTTAGTCTCTTTCTTCCTGTATTTTATCATATACAGTTGAAAGAAGTAAATTGACATTGTTAAAATTCTGTTTGGAAATCTTCTTAGCCAAATCCACAAGGTCCCAAGTACACTTTCTATCTTCCAATTACCACAGGTGCTCATCTGGACCATATTTTATACCTCCATAAATCACCATTTTCCAAGCCTCCAAAAGCACTTTACTCACCATTTTGCCTGCCTTCACTTTTTGGTTCACTCTTTTTCCAAATTCACTAACAGATTCCTTCCCACTTTTCTAGATTTCTCCTGCTGTCCAATCCCAAAGCCTATGCCACATGTTTAAGATTTTAGTTACAACAACACTCTGCTTCTAGATAATTTAATAGACTAGTAATGGTCCCCAATAAATCATATCCCTGTATCTACCACACCCTTGTGTAGTCCCTTCACACATGGACTCTAGGCTTGGCCATATAGAATATCAATAAACATGATGCAGAGATTTGAAAGTGCTTAAGCATTGGAGATGGCTCTCTTGAAATTCTGTCCCCACCATGTAAATCATCTGACTCTTCTGCTAGAGACACATGGCCCAGCTGACATCTTTACACAACCACCAGACATAGGAGGCCATTTAAGTTTATCCAGCCTGAGATAAGTTGTCAGAATACCATAGTCGTAAGAGTGACCTCAAGCAAAACTAGCAGAAGAAATATCCACCTGAGCCCAGCCCAAATTCCTGACCCACAGAATTTACTTTTTATTAAAAAGTAAATGAAACTATTGCAATTTTAAGCCATTATGCTTTGCAGTATATTATTAGACAGCAATAGATAACCAAAAGAGAAACTGGTACCAGGAGTGAGTACTATTATAATAAATACTAAAACATGTGACATTAGCTTTGAAACTGAGCAGCAGTTAGAATCTGAAAGAAAGAGAGGCTCATGTTATATAACAGCAGAAAAACTGACAAAAATATTGTTGGCAGAGATTTGGAACACAGAAAATGTACTTAATGAATTTATAACTCTGACTAGAACAATCTCTGGATAGAATGTTAAAAAAATATCAGCTGGATATTTCTAGCTATGTATGATTACTGTAAGATAGGTATAAACTAAATATTGTTTTGTTTTCTGGTGAATTTGAAAGACATATGAAGGGCCCAAAATTTTTCAGATTGCAAAATAAAGCTATTTTTCATCCCTAATCTCTCCAACCAGTCAGATATTCCCAAAGAAGGAAATGGCCTCTCTGTAAATATCAAACCAAGGGTATGGCTGTAACATCATTTGTTAAAACTTTAGAAAGATAGGGATAGCATCTAATAAAGTCTCACAGGTAGAGCAAATATATTTAGGAATCTAAAGGTTGTGTCCGTCACTAGCCTATCATACTTTAAATGGAGAGGACTTGACTCAAAAAGAAATGTGGTTGTAGCATTTATCATATCTTAGTGGTGTGAAAATCATCTTATTTGGAAGCCCGCAAGGCTTTTAGTGGAATTTTATTAGCTTGAACTAAATGGAACACAGAAAGTTCAAAATAAAAAGAGACCTCTGATTGCTCAATGTGTACATGCAGGAAACAGCTTGAAAGAGCTACCCATTTGCAAAAATAGATTATTTGTTATGTAAAAGGAAATATGGACAGGTGAAGTCAAGTGCCTAGAGGGAAGAGCTAAAACTGGGAGAGAAAATAGATAAGGAAACTTATCTATAAGGGAGAGAAATAGATAAGGAAACTATCACTGGAAGTAGAATTATTCCCTAATTAGGGAATATCTCTTGTCCAGATGAGTGGAACTCAACAGCATGTGCCTGGTTTTATTTCAGAATTACTACAGGCCAATTAATTATTCAAGAATTTTGTACATTGGTTGTTTATCCACTGGTAATTTGATGTCAGCCATAGTGGGTATATTTATACCACAAGTATCAGCAAATCTACAAATCAGATATTTTAATTTTTTTCAGAGACCCAGTTGATCAGCACCCCATGGCTGCCATGTAAACAAGTCCAGTCTTATTTACTGGAGGATGAGAAGCCACCTAGAACAGAGGTGAATCATCCCAGCTGCAGCTCACCTAAACCAACCAGTCTACTAACTGGAAGGTGTGTGAGTAAGGCCATGTGGGACCATCCACACCCAGCTGACCTGCCAGATGACTTTAGAACTCCCCAGTTGAACTGCAACCTTGTGGGCAATACTGAAATGCTTATTGTTTTAAGCCACTAAGTTTGGGTGGTTTGTTATGCAGCAATAGATAACCAGAACAACAGGTTAATAATTTCTCATCCCATTCAGTAAAATCCATAATTCTTAGTATGATATAGTAGTCCTATGTGATCTGACCACCCAATAGGTCCTAATCTCATTTCTTGGTACTCTTCC
Organism: Monodon monoceros; assembly: GCF_005190385.1. NCBI lineage: Eukaryota > Metazoa > Chordata > Mammalia > Artiodactyla > Monodontidae > Monodon > Monodon monoceros. The sequence continues at coordinate 35,633,389 of NW_021703765.1, forward strand.
CCCTTGTGTAGGCTGCTCAAGCCACTCTGGTTTCTTGGCTGTTACTCAAATAGGACAAAACACTTTCCAACTTCAGAGATTTTGCACTTGCAATTCTCCCTGAAACACTCTTCCAGGCAGATACCCACATGGCTCCCTCTTTTAGGTTTATTATCAAATGTCACCTCATCAGAGGCTATCCTTCATAAAATAGCCCCCTTCACTTCATTCCCCTTCACATTGCTCTATTTTCCTTCATAACATATATCTAATCACTTGTATTATTACATGTTATCACATAATATATATTTCAGTAATCCATATGACTATATGCAATATACAGCAGGTACATACAATTATAATCACATGAATATATTACATATTACTATATTTTTTTATTTATCTGCTACCAATAAAATATAATTTCTTTGAAAGCAGGGCATTATCTCTTTTCTTCTCTTCCATATCTTTAACCCTTAGAACTAACCTGGCACCTAGAAGGTGCTTAATAAGTATTTGTTGAATGAATTATTTATGTGGAATACATTACATATCACATGTATGGAACTCTATTATGTGCTTGGAAGAGAAGATAGAGAATAAGGCAAAAATACAAACTATGCTTTGATAATGATAATAATATATATATACACAGTGCTTCTAGGTACCTGGCACTGAAGTATGTGCTTTACATATGTGAACTCATTTAATTTCTCTTTAATCCTATGAAGTATGTACTATCATTATCCTTATTTTAGAAATGAGGAAAATTAGGTATGGGGGGGTTACATACTTGCTCAACATCCCACAGCTAATAAGTGTCAGAATCAGATTCCAACCAAGCAGTGGACTCGAGTTCAGTCAAGCTTTTTGCCAATATTCTATATGTCCCTCAATTAATTTATGGTCTAGCTGGAGAAACAAAAACATTCTTAAAACAGAAAATAGTTAAGTGCTGTGCTATGCCATTTAATTATAATTTCAATAAAAATTCAGAGAACCTGGGTGTTGATCAAACCTGTCATGGCCAGAAGAGATTTCCTGGAGAAGGCAGGGCTTGGGGAGCCCTGAATGCCAGCTGAGAAAGGCAGTTCTCTGTAGGTGGAGGATTCAGCTTGAGTAATGGAGGAGCAGAAGGAAAGAACTCAACAGGGGCGGGAAAAAGTGTTGGTGACCAGTGGTGATCTAATGGACTGACCTAACATGTGGTTTTAGCAAAATCACAGGGCCTTGGAGGAAAGATCAAGCAGAATATGTCCTAAGTGGAGGAGTGATATTGTGAAAAATTCATCTTCTGATTATCAATTTATTTATTCTCTAAAAAAGAGTACCTCTGAGTACCTACTAGGTTAAAGGGACCTTGCTAGGTACTGTGAGAAGTGGGAAGCTACGCTGGACATGACCCTCAACTTGGAGAAAGTACATCCTAGTAAAGGAGATAAGGCTTGAACCCAAAAACCTGCTGGAGAAGGCGGATGTGTTGAGCGTCCTTGGGTTATTCACTGGGCTTCAGAATTTCAGAAAAAGGTTGGGATCCCTTCCTGCTGAGGAGCTTGGGAAGGATATTTTGTACTAGCAGTGCTGGACTTGAGACTTAGAAAACAGGTAGCCATCTTATACAATGAATTGGTTGAAGAAATTCTGGGTGGGAAAAGAGTGGTGGCTAAATTTAGACCTACTATTTTAGCAAAGGTGGGAAATGGGTTTGAAGAATGAATAGATGGGGTTTAAAAACAAAAGAGGTGTTTCCTTAGATTATGTTTCTAGAAACAGTAGATTCTCAAGATGTTAAATTAAAAATGGATTATTTTTATTGTTTGTATGTGTCTGTGGGCACATGCATGTATGTGTTCACATCTGAGCCTGTGTTTGTACATGTGTGTTGTGGGCAAACGCACTGGAAAACTAAAATAGAGGATTTGAACAAAGCAGATAGTGGCTACAATGGTAAGTTGAGAACAGATTGCAGAAATCCTTGGAAAGATTGTGAACAGAGAGGTGACATGAAAATACCAGCACGTGAAATCCACCTGAATGAGAAACTAAAGGACAGATTAGATGCTGTTTAAAACACTCATAGAGTGTTCTAGATAGGAAACAACAAAAGATTTGTTTCCATAAATAACTCTTAACAGAAGGGTGATGCAAAGTCATTTCTGTATGTTATAGTTCATTTTTAAAACCCCATCCCCACTCTTCTCTTACTTCTAAAATAAATGCATTACATGGAACAGGGTGACATTTTAATTCTCATTTCTTAGAGTATTGATATTCTGGGAATTCAGATTTCTCTAAGGTTGGAGGCACTAAGAGATGCCATCTAGAAATATTGGAAGCAAGATGAGTGAGTGATCACTGGTTTCTGCTCCTGTGGAGCAGGCCCCCAACTCTGAGTAGCTCAAATGATTCACAGCATCAGGGCCCAAACCTAAGAGAACACCTTGTTCATTGGACTTCTCATTCTCAGCTGGTTCTCAAGAGTATCTCATTTTCCTCTGCCAGGGTCATTAATGCTATCACCTTGAATGCCGGTTAAAGGGCATCCCTTGCATGACTTGGCATGGTTCCCAGATATGTATTTCATCCAAAATATAGAGAACAAATTACCAATAAAGAAACTATGAGTGACTAATGATGCTCTGTCTCTGTCATCCTCCTCCACAGTTGAATACTCTTCATTGTTAGGGACTCGTTTTGCCTTGCAATTCAGCTTCAATTTTCCCTCACTTGGCTTCCTCCCATCACTCCTAATTACAGACTAATAAAGCCTTTGGATTACTGTGAACAATTTTCATCCCTCCTTTCTCCCACCTCAACTTTCCTCCAGAGGTTTCCTGAACCTAGAACTGTATCGTATTGAAGGAATGGTGACAAAAACCTACACATTTATTCCATGGAATTAAGATCTAGGGTTTGAGGATGTATGCTCAAGCGTTGTTCTCTATTTTCACACATGATCCCTACTCCTAGTTTAAGGAAAGTATACACTATAAAGGATGTCTGAGCCGAAGGCTACCTGGAAGAAACTGGAAGGCACAGAAATAGATCTGTGGAAGGTGATTGCTGGCCAAATTTCAGTGAATGGGGATATCTTCTGAATTAATGAATTCAGTTGTTCTTATCTGCCAACACTGGCTGGAGAACCATTGCCTGATACCTACTGGAAGGCCTTGCTTTTACTGGTCCCAAAAAGAAAAAATACAGTTCACTTGTATTTCCTAACCTACTCTAACTCACATCCTTAATGTAGTCTCTTCCCCCTCAAGATAAGACTACCCCATGGAGTCAAACATTGAAGGCACGCGTAGGAGCAAACTTGAATTACTAATTGTGATCTTGGGCAAGATACTGAATTTCTCCACGTATTTATTTTGAATATTTCATTAAAAAGATTCATCAAAGTTCAATGTGGTGAAGGATATGATAATTGTCAAATCAAATGCTATTAATATTCACTGGGACAGGAGTTCAAAAAGAAGGAAGACTAAAGACTGGGATATTAAAAGTGGACTACTTAATCAAGAGAGGATTTAAGACAGACCCCCAAGGATGAGTAGTAACTGGAGACCCTGAGAGAGGGTCTTCCAAGCAGGTGAGCACCATGAACAAAGATTCATCTTTCTTAAGGAAAAAGACCTTAATTAGCATTGCCTTTTTCTCCTTATTTTATGTGCACACTGCGATTATTAAGGTGTAAAATACAACCCAAAACTTAAATTTTGGGGGTCATCCCAAATAATTTGGAAGTAAAGATCTACTATTACCTGCCCTCTATACACTTTATGATTTAAGAGTATAACAATTCTACCCCCTGATCCCTGCCACTATTACCCTTCTTATCCCACTCACCTCTAAATCATAAATACCAGCATAAATTGTATTTTGTAGAATGGATGAGTAGAGATAAATAGAGTTGGTTTTATTAATGACCCTGGATTGGGAGCAATGACATGGGCCTCTCAGTGCTATGGAAATCAATCAGTATGGCCTGACTCTGGGAACGTTCTGACTGGCTCACAAACACCTCTGGATGACAAGGGAGGTGAGGTGAAAGCCCTCCCATTGGCTACCCCTGGCCTGGAAATCAAACATGATTTATCTACATTAGTGAGCTTCATTTTTGTCTTATTATCCCAGACACAGCTTGCAACCCAGGCCAACTCTCTTGCCTTTTAATAAACAGATTTAATAGGACTGATAGTTTGGCAATTTGTAGGGTAAATTAGATTTAATTTGCCCTGAATGCCACTGATTTCTCTTATTGCTCAAATCAAATCTTATCCAGGGCTGCATGTCATCTCAACACGTTCTCAACTGATACAGCTGAAAACAGCCAACAGACAGATTGAAATGAGTGAATGTTCTCCAGTGAGGACATGACTTTCTCTCTTCTTCCTTGCTTCTTGTAACTTAGTTCACTTAGAAATAAGGTCCAGTATGGGGGCAGTGACTATGACAATAATAAAACCAGTGACAATCCCATTGTGTTGCCACCATTAGGTGTCTTGGCAGAATAAGCTGAACGTAGTGTCCTGTTACATACAAAATATCAATATTTTAGAGATTTTGCATAGAAATCATTCTGAAATATAATATAAATGCTCAAGCCCTCTTAAACAGATTGCACAGAACACAATTTTACTTTTCCTTGCTGACTGGGAGCTGATTGGAGCATCATTTGTTATACTGTACTGGAGAGCAGTGACTACCTTGGGCCTGTGTAGCTGACCATCTGCCCCTAAACTAAATAGCTCTAATCATGCATCTTGACTTCTAATCTTTCCTTTGTCTCTTCCCTCACAAACAGCTGTCATTCTCCAGTATGTGGAATAACCTGCCAGTTACAGCCTTCCCTCACCTCTAGAGTACTCATTAGTTCTGGCCACCAAAACATTCTGGCTATTGTAGCCTTGAACGTTCTGGCTCCCTTGAGGTTTGAGGCATGTGGCCTGGGCTTGTCAATTTGATCACAAGTACAAGACCCCCATGAGGTTTCCTCTCTGAAATCATAACTGAGCACTCTAGAAAGTGCCTGCTTTGTCAAACTAGGTCTGAAGCAAAGCCCCCATCCAACCTATGATGACAGCAAAGAGAAAGAAGCATTGTTATAAGCCATCAGGAATTTAAGGCAATTTGTTAATACAGCATAACTTACCCTAACCTGGGAATTTTACTTTCCCAATTTCTAATTTGAACATGCTAACACAGTTTGGACCTTGACATAAGATAACTAACCTTTTTTTTTTTTAAATTGCTGTAATAACCTTTCAGTGGGCTCTCATCTACAGGCAAAATACTTCAAAATACATCAAATCTATGATTTTTGTTATTGATGTTTAGAATTCCTTTTTTAAACCTGTGTATCAGTTGGGCCAAAACCATATATAGAATGAGTGCTTTTTTCACTGTGAACAATGCACTACTCCTTTATAATGGAAACAGGCCAGTGTAATCAACCTGCCTCCAGGTAGCTGGCTGGTCACCCTGGGGAATGGTGCCATGTCCATGTTGGTTTTTGCTGCTGGCAGACTGAGCACTTAGCAGTAGCTGTAGCCAATCCATCCTTGGTGACTAGCAGTACATGTAGTTGAGCCTACATATAACTTCCATCCCTGCCACCATGGCCACTTTGTTGATGAACATATTAGGGAGTGACAGGAGTGGCTGCAGAAGGAGGCTGACAGGTGTTCACAGAACAGGTCATCCTGTTTTCTTGATTATTAAAATCCAACATTACTGGCAACACCGTATGATGAGTATTCACATGGGACACAAATACACTAGGTGTTCATTCCAATAAGTCTAACTATAGGCCTTTTCCCCAGACCTTGTTGACACCAATTTTCCACTTGTGTTCTTTCCACGTCCTGACCAGCCAGCCAAACCTGCATAATCAGTGAACTGGTATAGGTCTGAAACTCTTTCCATCTCTCCTGGGCCCTATCCAATGTCCTGCCACTGGGAAGATTTCTCTTCACTATTGTCTTTGAGGACAAACTGGAACGAACATATAGTGCAGCAACAATACACTTTTTAATGGTGACTATATCACGTAGAACCATCTATAAAACACAAGTCCATGATTTTCTTCTTCAGTGGACTGATGGTAGGGAGCTCCCTATGAGGCCATAGTTTGAGAGAGAGAAAAGAGTGCAGCAGAAGTAGAGGCCATGGGCAGCTGGGCCACCTCCACATGCAATACACTAGTGCTCTCAGAGCTTGCTTAAGCCCAGTCTCATACATATCACTTTCATTTCATAATGGAGACCTCCTGTCCACACTCAACATCATGGCTTGGTCGATCACACAACACTAAATTGTGATGAGCAGCTCAGGTCACATGGTAAGTTAGTGGGCTGTGGCCAAGCATTCAATCTCTACTAAGGCCAAATAGAAAGCCAAAAGCTACAGGAGAATAATTATATAAAAAGATAATATGAGGAGCCTGAACCTATATGGCAGAGTAGAAAGACGTGCTCTCCCTCCCTCTTGTGAGAGAACTGGAATCACAACTAACTGCTGAACAATCATCAACAGGAAGACACTGAAGCTCACCAAAAAAGATACCCCATGTCCAAAGACAAAGGAGAAGCCACAATGAGATGGTAGGAGGGGCACACAATCACAATAAAATCAAATCTCATAACTGCTGGGTGGGTGACTCACAAACTGGAAAACACTTAGACCACAGAAGAAGACCCATGGAGTGAAGGTTCTGAGCCCCACATCAGGCTTCTGAAGCACGGGGCCTAGCAACAGGAGGAGGAATTCCTGGAGAAGTAGACATTGAGGGTAGTGAGATTTGATTGCAGGACTCTGACAGGACTAGGGGAAACAGAGTCTCCACTCTTGGACGGCGAACACAAAGTAGTGTGCACATAGGGACCCAGAGGAAGGAGCACTGACCCCAGGGGAGACTGAACCAGACCTACCTGTAAGAGTTGGAGGGTCTTCTGCAGAGGCAGTGGGTGGCTGTGGCTAACCGTGAGGACAAGGACACTGACAGCATAAGTTCTGAGAAGTACTCCTTGGCGTGAGCCCTCCCAGAGTCCACCATTAGCCCCAGCAAAGAGCCTGAAGGCTCTAGTGTTGCGTTGCCTCAGGCCAAACAACCAAAAGGGAGAGAACAGTGACCCACCCATCAGCAGTCAAGTGGATTAAAGTTTTGCTGAGCTCTGCTCACCAGAGAAGCAGCCAGCTCTACCCACCACCAGTCCCTCCCATTAGGAAACTTGCACAAGCCACTTAGATAGCCTCATCCACCAGAGTGCAGACAGCAGAAGCAAGAAGAACTACAATCCTGCAGCGTGGGAACAAAAACAACATTCACAGAAAGATAGACAAGATGAAAAGGCAGAGGGCTATGTACCAGATGAAGGAACAAGATGCAAGCCCAGAAAAGCAACTAAATGTAGCGGAGATAGGTAACCTTCTAGAAAAAGAATTCAGAATAATGATAGTGAAGATGATCCAGTACCTCGGAAAAAAAAAAGCGGCAAAGATTGAGAAGGTGCAAGAAATATTTAATAAAGACCTAGAAGAATTAAAGAACAAACAGACATGAACAATACAATAACTGAAATGAAAACTACACTAAAAGGACTCAATAGCAGAATAACTGAGGCAGAAGAATGGATAAGTGACCTGGAAGACAGAATGCTGGAATTCACTGCTGAAGAACAGAATAAAGAGAAAAGAATAAAAAGAAATGAGGACAGCCTAAGAGATGTCTGGGACAACATTAAACGCAACAACATTTGCATTATAGGGGTCCCAGAAGGAAAAGAGAGAGAAATGACCCGACAAAATATTTGAAGAGATTATACTCGACAACTTCCCTAACATGGGAAAGGAAATAGCAACCCAACTCCAGAAAGCACAGTGAATCCCATACAGGATAAATCCAAGGAGAAACAGGCTGAGACACACAGTAATCAAATTGGCAAAAATTAAAAAGAAAGAAAAATTATTGAAAGCAGCAAGGGAAAAATGAAAACATACAAGTGAACTCCCATAAGGTTAAGAACTGATTTCTCAGCAGAAACTCTACAAGCCAGAAGGGAGTGGCATGATATACTTAAAGTGATGAAAGGGAAGAACCTACAACCATGACTACTATACACAGCAAGGATCTCATACAGATTCGATGGAGAAATCAAAAGCTTTAGAGACAAGCAAAAGCTTAGAGAATTCAGCACCACAAAACCATCTCTACAACAAATACTAAAGGAACTTCTCTAAGTGGGGAACACAAGAGAAAAAAAGCACCTACAAAAACAAACTGAAAACTATTAAGAAAATGGTCATAGGAACATACATATCGATAATTACCTTAAATGTGAATGGCTTAAATTCTCCAACCAAAAGACACAGCCTTGCTAAATGGATACAAAAACAAGACCTAGGTACATATATGCTGTCTACAAGAGACCACTTCAGACCTAGGGACACTTACAGACTGAAAGTGAGGTGATGGAAAAAGATATTCCATGCAAATGGAAATCAAAAGAAAGCTGGAGTAGTAATACTCATATCAGATGAAATACACTTTAAAATAAAGAATGTTACAAGAGACAAGGAAGGACACTACATATGATCAAGGGATCAATCCAAGAAGAAGACATAACAGTTATAAATATATATGCACCCAACATAGGAGCACCTCATGCATAAGGCAACTGCTAAGAGCTATAAAAGAGGAAATCGATAGTAACACAATAATACTGGTAGACTTTAACACCTCACTTACACCAACGGACAGATCATCCAAAATGAAAATAAATAAGGAAACAGAAGCTATAAATGACACAATAGAACAGATAGATTTAATTGACGTTTATAGGACATTCCATCCAAAAACAGCAGATTACACTTTCTTCTCAAGTGCGCATGGAACATTCTCCAGAAGAGATCACATCTTGGGTCACAAATGAAGCCTCAGTAAATTTAAGAAAATTGAAATCATATCAAACATCTTTTCTGACCACAATGCGATGAGAATAGAAATGAATTACAGGGAAAAAATGTAAAAAGCACAAACACATGGCGGCTAAACAATACGTTACTAAATAACCAAGAGATCACTGAAGAAATCAAAGAGGAAATCAAAAAATACTTAGAGACAATGAAAACAGGACGATCCAAAACCTATTTGATGCATCAAAAGCAGTTCTCAGAGGGAAGTTTATAGCTATGCAAGCCTACCTCAGGAAACCAGAAAAATGCAAGTAAGCAATCTAACCTTACATCTAAAGGAACTAGTGAAAGAAGAACAAACAAAACCCAAAGTTAGCAGAACGAAAGAAATCATAAAGATCAGAGCAGAAATAAATGAAACAGAAAAAAAAAAAAAAACAATAGCAAAGATCAATAAAACTAAAAGGTGCTTCTTTCAGAAGATAAATAAAATTGAAAAACCATTAGCCAGACTCATCAAGAAAAAGAGGGAGAGGACTCAAATCAATAAAATTACAAATGAAAAAGGAGAAGTTACAACAGACACTGCAGAAATACAAAGCATCCTAAGAGACTACTATAAGCAATGCTATGCCAATAAAATGGACAAGCTGCAAGAAATGGACAAATTCTAGGAAAGGTATAACCTTGCAAGACTCAACCAGGAAGAAATGGAAAATATTAACAGACCAATCAAAAGTAATGAAATTGAAATTGTAATTAAAAATCTTCCAACAAACAAAAGTCCAGGACCAGAAGCCCTCACAGGTGAAATCTATCAAACATTTAGAGAAGAGCCAACACCCATTCTTCTCAAACTCTTCCAAAAAAATTGAAAAGGAAGGAACACTCCCAAACTCATACTATGAGGCCATAATGTCCCTGATACCAAAACCAAACAAAGATAATACAAAAAAAGAAAATTATAGACCAATATCACTGATGAATATAGATACAAAAATCCTCAACAAAATACTAGCAAACACATTCTAACAACACATTAAAAGGATCCTACACCATTATCAAGTGGGATTTTTCCCAGGGTTGCATGGATTCTTCAATATACACAAATCAATCAATGTGATACATCATATTAATAAACTGAAGAATAAAAACCATATGATCATCTCAATCGATTCAGAAAAACTTTTGATAAAATTCAATACCCATTTATGATAAAAAGTCTCCAGAAAGTGGGCATAGAGGGAAGCTTCCTCAACATAAGAAAGGCCATATATGACAAACACACAGCAAACATCATTCTCAACGGTGAAAACCTGAAAGCATTTTCTCTAACATCAGGAAAAGACAAGGATGTCCACTCTCACCACTATTATTCAACATAGTTTTGGAAGTCCTAGCCATGGCAATCAGAGAAGAAAAAGAAATAAAAGGAATACAAATTGGAAAAGAAGAAGTAAAACTGTCACTGTTTTCAGATGAAATGATACTATATAGAGAGGATCCTAAATATGCCACCAGGAAACTACTAGAGCTAATCAATGAATTTGGTAAAGCTGCAGGATACAAAATTAATGCATAAAAATCTCTTGCATTCCTATATACTAATGATGAAAACTCTGCAAGAGAAATTAAGGAAACACTCCCATTTACCATTGCAACAAAAAGAATAAACACCTAGGAATAAACCTACGTAGTGAGACCAAAAACTGTATGCAGAAAACTATAAAACACTGATGAAAGGAAGTAAAGATGATACCAACTGATGGAGAGATATGTCATGTTCTTGGATTGGAAGAATCAATATTGTGAAAATGACTATACTACCCAAAGCAATCTACAGATCCAATGCAATCCTTATCAAATTACCAATGGCATTTTTTACGGAACTAGAACAAAAAAATCTTAAAATTAGTATGGAGACAAAAAAGACCCCAAATAGGCAAAGCAGTTTTGAGGGAAAAAACGGAGAAGGAGGAATCAGACTCCCTGACTTCAGACTATACTACAAAGCTACAGTAACCAAGACAATATGGTACTGGCACAAAAGCAGAAACATAGATCAGTGGAACAAGATAGAAAGCCCAGAGATAAAACCACACACATATGGTCAACTAATCTATCACAAAGGAGGCAAGGATATACAATGGAGAAAAGATGGTCTCTTCAATAAGTGGTGCTGGGAAAACTGGACAGCTACATGTAAAAGAATGAAATTAGAACACTCCCTAACACCATATACAAAAATAAACTCAAGATTGATTCAAGACCTAAGTGTAAGACCAGACACTATAAAACTCTTAGAAGAAAGCATAGGAAGAACACTCTTTGACATAAATCATAGCAAGATCTTATTTGATCCACCTCCTAGAGTAATGGAAATAAAAACAAATATAATCAAATGGGACCTAATGAAACTTCAAATCTTTTACACAGCAAAGGAAACCATAAACAAGACGAAAAGACAACTCTCAGAATGGGAGAAAATATTTGCAAATGAACCAATGGACAAAGGATTAATCTCCAAAATATATGAAGCTCATGCAGCTCAATATTAAGGAAACAAACAACCCAATCCAAAAATGGGCAGAACTCCTAAATAGACATTTCTCCAAAGAAGACATACAGATGGCCAAGAATCACATGAAAAACTGCTCAACATCACTAAATATTAGAGAAATGCAAATCAAAAGTACAATGAGGTATCACCTCACACCATTTAGAATGGGCATCATCAGAAGATCTACAAACAACAAATGCTGGAGAGGGTATGGAGAAAAGGGAAACCTCTTGCACTGTTGGTGGGAATGTAAATTGATACAGCCACTATGGAGAACAGTATGGAGCTTCCTTAAAAAACTAAAAATAGAATTACCATATGATCCAGCAATCCCACTACTGGTTATATACCCAGAGAAAACCATAATTCAAAAAGACACAGGCACCCCAATGTTCATTGCAGCACTATTTACAATAGCCAGGTCATGTAAGCAACTTAAATGCCCGTCAACAGACGAATGAATAAAGAAGATGTGGCACATATATACAATGTAATATTACTCAGCCATAAAAGGGAAAAAATTGGTTCACTTGTTGAGACATGGATTGATCTAGAGACTGTCATACAGAGTGAAGTAAGTCAGAAAGAGAAAAACAAATATCATATATTAACACATGTATGTGGAACATAGAAAAATGATACATATGAACCGGTTTGCATGGCAGAAGTTGAGACACAGATGTAGAGAACTAATGTATGGGCACCAAGGTGGAAAGCTGTGGGGGTGTGTGGATCGTGGTGTGATGAATTGGGCAATTGGTATTGACATGTATACACTGATGTGTATAAAATTGATGACTAATAAGAACCTGTTGTGTAAAAATATAAATTAAAAAAAAAATTCAGAATAATGATAGTGAAGATGATGCAGGATCTCGGAGAAACAATGGCGGCAAAGATCGAGCAGATAAAAGAAATGTTTAACAGAGATATAGAAGAATTAAAGAATAAAGAGAAATGAACAATACAATAACTGTACTGAAAAATATACTAGAAGGAATCAATAGCAGAATAACTGAGGCAGAAGAACGGATAAGTGCTCTGTAGGACAGAATGCTGGAATACACTGCTGCTGAACAGAATAAAGAAAAAAGAATGAAAAGAAATGAAGACAGCCCAAGAGACCTCTGGGACAACTTTAATACAACAACATTCACCTTGTATGGGTCCCAGGAGGCGAAGAGAGAGAGAAAGGACCCAAGAAATATTTGAAGAGATGATAGTCAAAAATTTCCCTAACATGGGAAAGGAAATAGCCACTTAAGTCCAGGAAGCACAGAGAGTCCCATATAGATAAACCCAAGGAGAAACATGCCGAGACACATAACAATCAAGTTGACAACAACTAAAGTTGAACAAAATGTATTGAAAGCAGCAAGGGAAAAATGATAAATAACATACAAGGGAACTCCCATAAGGTTAAGAACTGATTTCTCAGCAGAAACTCTACAAGCCAGAAGGGAGTGGCATGATATACTTAAGATGAAGAACCGGAAGAACCTACAACCAAGATTACTCTACACAGCAAGGATCTCATTCAGATTCAATGGAGAAATCAAAAGTTTTACAGACAAGCAAACGCTAAGAGAATTCAGCACCACCAAACCAGCTATACAAAAAATGCTAAAGGAATTTCTCTAAGTGGGAGACACAAGATAAGAATAGGACATACAAAAACAAACCAAAAACTATTAAGAAAATAGTCATAGAAACTTACATATTGATAATTACCTTAAACATGAATGGATTAAATGCTCCAACCAGAAGACACAGGTTTGCTGAATGCATACAGAAACAAGACCCATATATATGCTGTCTACAAGAGACCCACTTCAGACCTAGGGATACATACAGACTGAAAATGAGGGAATGGAAAAAGGTATTCCATTCAAATGGAAATCAAAGAAAGCTGGAGTAGCAATACTCATATCAGATAAAATAGACTTTAAGATAAGAATGTTACAAGAGACAAGGAAGGACACTACATAATGATCAAAGGATCAATCCAAGAAGATGATATAACAATTATAAATATATATGCACCCAACATAGGAGCACCTCAATACAAAAGGCAACTTCTAAAAGCTCTAAAAGAGGAAATTGACAGTAACACAATAATAGTGGCGGACTTTAACACCTCACTTATACAAGTGGACAGATCATCCAAAAAGAAAATAATAAGGAAAGAGAAGCCTTAAATGACACATTAGACCAGAGAGATTTAATTGACCGTTATAGGACATTCCATACAAAAACTGCAGATTACACTTTCTTCTCAAGTACGTACGGAACATTCTCCAGGATAGATCACATCTTGGGTCACAAATCGACCTCAGTAAATTTCAGAAAGTTGACATCATATCAGTCATCTTTTCTGAACACAACGCTATGAGATTCGAAATGAATTACAGGGGAAAAAACGTAAAAACCACAAACACTTGGAGGGTAAACAATATGTTACTAAGTAACCAACAGATCACTGGAGAAATCAAACATGAAATCAGAAAGTACGTAGACACAAATGACAATGAAAACACGATGATCCAAGACCTATGGGATGCAGCAAAAGCAGTTTTAAGAGGGAAGTTTATAGCTTTACAAGCCTACCTCAGGAAACAAGAAAAATCTCAAATAAACCATCTAACCTTACACCTAAAGGAACTGGAGAAAAAGAACAAGCAAAACCCAAATTTAGTAGAAGGAAAGAAATCATAAATATCAGAGCAGAAATAAATGAAATAGAAACAAAGAAAACAATAGCAAAGATCAATAAAACTAAAAGCTGGTTCTTTGAGAAGATAAACAAAATTGATAAACAATCAGCCAGACCCATCAAGAAAAAGAGGGAGAGGACTCAAATCAATAAAATTAGAAATGAAAAAGGAGAAGTTACAACAGACACTGCAGAAATACAAAGCATCATAAGAGACTACTATAAGCAACTCTATGCTAATAAAATGAACAACCTGGAAGAAATGGACAAATTCCTAGAAAGGTATAACCTTCCAAGACTGAACTAGGAAGAAATAGAAAATATGAACAGACAAATCACAAGTAATCAAATTGAAACCGTGATTAAAAATTTTCCAAGAAACCAAAGTGCAGGACCAGGTGGCTTCACAGGGGAATTCTATCAAACATTTAGAGATGACCTAACATCCATCCTGCTTAAACTCTTCCAAAACATTGCAGAGAAAGGAACACTCCCAAACATATTCTATGAGGCCACCATCATGCTGATACCAAAACCAGACAAAGATACTACAAAAAAAAAAAAAAAGAAAAGAAAAGAAAATTACAGACCAATATCATGGAAGAATATAGATTCAGAAATCCTCAACAAAATACTAGCAAACAGAATCCAACAACACATTAAAAGGATAATACACCATGATCAAGCGGGATTTATCCCAATAATGCAAGGATTCTTCAATATACACAAATCTTCAATATATGCAAAACCATATTAACAAATTGAAGATGTAAAAACCATATGATCATCTCAATAGATGCAGAAAAAGCTTTTGACAAAATTCAATGCCATTTATGGTAAAAACTCTCCATAAAGTGGGCATAGAGGGAACTACCTCAACATAATAAAGGCCATATATGACAACCTCACAGCAAACATCATTTTCAATGGTGAAAAACTGAAAGCATTTCCTGTAAGATCAGGAACAAGACAAGGATTTCCAGTCTCACCACTATTTTTTTTTATTGAATTAATAAATCAATAGTTTTCTGTTTCTTTAAGCAGAAAAGAACTCTAATTTGATGGTCTCACAGAATCAAAAAAAGTAGAGTGTTTCAGGAAAGAGGAATTGATAAACAGTCTCAAATGGCAGTAAGATAGGTGTTGAAAACTGACCTTTGGATTTGGCTATTAGAGGTCTTTGATTTCCATAGTAAAAAAACGTTACAGCAAAATGATTGGAGTTAAGAGCCATATTTAAGTGGGTTGAAGAATAAATAGTAAGTGAGGACAAAGAAGCAACATGGAAGTTTGTTTTGTTTTTAATGATTTGAGGCTAAAGGGAAGAAACTATTGGAGAAAAACCCAAAGATTCTAGAGAAGGAAGTTTGTTAGCATAGGAAATTTATGCATTTGATTTGAATATATCTAAGTGTTTCTACCTATGTGTCAGAATAATATATTCCTCTCTCTTCCACTTGTTTTTTTTTTTTTTACATCTTTACTGGAGTATAATTTCTTTACAATGGTGTGTTAGTTTCTGCTTTATAACAAAGTGAATCAGTTATACATATACATATGTTCCCATATCTCTTCCCTCTTGCGTCTCCCTCCCTCCCACCCTCCCTATCCCACCCCTCTAGGTGGTCACAAAGCACTGAGCTGATCTCCCTGTGCTATACGGCTGCTTCCCACTAGCTATCTATTTTACGTTTGGTAGTGTATATATGTCCATGCCACTCTCTCACTTTGTCACAGCATAAGCTTCCCTCTCCCCATATCCTCAAGTCCATTCTCTAGCCACTACTATTATTCAACATAGTTTTGGAAGTCCTAGCCACGGCAATCAGAGAAGAAAAAGCAATATAATTTGGAAAAGAAGAAGTAAAACAGTCACTGTTTGAAGATGAAATGATACTATACATAGAGAGTCCTAAAAATGCCACCAGAAAACTAGTAACTAATCAATGAATTTGGTAAAGTTGCAGGATACAAAATTAATGCACAGAAATCTCTTGCATTCCTATACACTAATGATGAAAACTCTGAAAGAGAAATTGAGGAAACACTCCCATTTACCATTGCAATGAAAAGAATAAAATACCTATGAATAAACCTACCTAAGGAGACCAAAGACCTGTATGCAGAAAACTATAAGACACTGATGAAAGAAATTAAAGATGATACCAACAGATGGAGAAACATACCATGTTGTGGGTTTGGAAGAATCAATATTGTGAAAATGACTATGCTACCCAAAGCAATATACAGATCTAATGCAATCCCTATCAAATTACCAATTACATTTTTTCAGAACTAGAACAAAAAATCTTAAAATTTGTATAAAGACAGAAAAGACCCCAAATAGCCAAAGCAGTCTTGAGGTAAAAAAGCAGAGATGGAGGAATCAGACTCCCTGACTTCAGACTATAATACAAAGCTACAGTAATCAAGACAATATGGTACTGGAACAAAAACAGAAATATAGATCAATGGAAAAAGATAGAAAGCCCAGAGATAAACCCATTCACCTATGGTCAGCTAATCTATGACAAAGGAGGCAAGGATATACAATGGAGAAAAGGCAGTCTTTTCAATCAGTGGTGCTGGGAAAACTGGACAGCTACATGTAAAAGAATGAAATTAGAACACCCCCTAACACCATACACAAAAATAAACTAAAAATGGATTAGAGACCTAAATGTAAGACCAGACACTATAAAAATCTTATAGGAAAACATAGGAAGAACACTCTTTGACATAAATCACAGCAAGGTCTTTTTTGATCCACCTCCTAGAGTAATGGAAATAAAAACAAAAATAAACAAATGGGATCTAATAAAAATTCAAAGCTTTTGCACAGCAAAGGAAACCATAAACAAGACGAAAGACAACCCTCAAAATGGGAGAAAATATTTGCAAGTGAATCAATGAACAAAAGAT
This sequence comes from Monodon monoceros, assembly GCF_005190385.1. Lineage (NCBI taxonomy): Eukaryota > Metazoa > Chordata > Mammalia > Artiodactyla > Monodontidae > Monodon > Monodon monoceros. The sequence continues at coordinate 35,650,479 of NW_021703765.1, forward strand.
TAATCTCCAACATATATAAACAGCTCATGCAGCTCAATATTAAAAAACAAACAACCCAATCCAAAAATGGGCAGAAGACCTAAATAGACATTTCTCCAAAGAAGACATACAGATAGCCAAGAAGCACATGAAAAGCTGCTCAACATCACTAATTATTAGAAAAATACAAATCAAAAGTACAATGAGGTATCACCTCACACCAGTTAGAATGGGCATCATCAGAAAAGCTACAAACAACAAATGCTGGAGAGGGTGTGGAGAAAAGGGAAACCTCTTGCACTGTTGGTGGGAATGTAAATTGATACAGCCACTATGGAGAACAGTATGGAGGTTCCTTAAAAACTAAAAGTAGAGTTACCATATGATCCAGCAATCCCACTACTGGTTATATACCCAGAGAAAACCATAATTCAAAAAGACACATGCACCCAAAAGTTCATTGCAGCACTATTTACAATAGCCAGGTCATGAAAGCAACTTAAATGCCCATCAACAGATGAATTGATAAAGAAGATGTGGTACATATATACAATGGAATATTACTCAGCCATAAAAAGGAACGAAATTGGGTCATTTGTTGAGACATGGATTGATCTAGAGACTGTCATACAGAGTGAAGTAAGCCAGAAAAAAAACCCCAAATATCATATATTAATGCATGTATGTGGAACACAGAAAAATGGTACATATGAACCGGTTTGCAGGGCAGAAGTTGAGACACAGATGCAGAGAACAAACGTATGGACACCAAGGTGGGAAAGCGGCGGGGGGATGGGAGGGGTGGTGTGATAAATTGGGCAATTGGGATTGACATGTATACACTGATGTGTATAAAATTGATGAGTAATAAGAAAAAGAGAAAAAAAATAAAAACAGATAATATGACTTTACTCCAAAATCTGAATCTGTTCTGTGATTCACCTCTAGGGACTTGCTAAAGACTGCAAACAGCATTGCTATTTGCCACCGACACTTCAATCACCACTGATCTGCTGGATCACATGTCCCAAGTGGCAAAGCAGTTTGTATGGTAGTCTGGACCTGCGGCAGAACCATCTCTTATTCTGATTCCTGCCCCAAATTAGCAGATTTTCATGTCATTTGGTATATGGGTTAAAGAAGCACACCCAAATGAGGTATATGTTGCCTCCAAAAATCAAAGACGCCCCCTAGGTATTGTGCCTCTTTCTCAGTGGTAGAATGGATCAGATATAGCAACTTGCGCTTCAACGTGGAAGGGATATCTTGACTTGACTCCAGACCACTAGACACTTAGCTTGCCATGGCAGGCGGCCCTTGAATTTTTTGTATGATTTATCTCCTACCGTCTAGTATGCAGCTGTTTTACTAAGTTCTGTAGAGAATTTTCTACTTTCTGGTGGCTAGATCCAATCAGCATAATACTATCCATGTAATGGGTGTGATGTCCTATGGAAGGAAAAGCAATCAAGGTCCTTGGATACTAGATCATGGCATAAGAATGGAGAGCAAGAACAAGCTGAAATTTACTAGCAGGAGATGGAGCCTATGAGTATGTTCTGAAACTTGTGTGAGTTCTTATTGCCTCTGACCTTAAGAGAGCCTTTGTCTCAAACTAAACCTACACACATGATCCAGAATTCAGGGTGAGGTGGGGCAGCTGCAGGCCCAGCATTTATGTCACAGCAACAAGGTTAGTCAGCAGAAAGTAACAACATGTATGACATACTAAATGATTGCTGCTTCTTTGGCCCAACAAATCTCTCACAAGAATCTCTTTTGTAACCTCCCTAATGAAAGTATGCAGGAAATGGGCTCAGCTTAGCTAAATGGACACATTATAAATCCACCACTGCCTATAATCATGTATTCCTTTTCACATGAATCAGACAAAAAGGGCAACATGGTGCAAAGCAGATCCATCTTTTCTAAGGAAGATACAATCATTGTGTGATGTAATGTTTGCCTCTTTTACCTTCTTGAGAGGCTACATCTCGCACTTTGGGCTGAGCCTGGTGATTTAGACTACATGGTGGCAACCAATTTTCCACTCCCCATCTAAGATGGTGTATGTTGATATTGCCAGCAAAGGTCTATGAGGAAGTGAATACAGAGTTCTGGAGTTCTGGACCTGCAGAGCACAGTGAAAGAGCAGCATCACAGTCGTATTTACACCAGGAATAACCTTTCTGCTATAAGAGTCCCTTCAACCAGGAAAAAAGCAAGAGATAGAGGCAGAGATATAGACATAGACATAGAGATAGACATAGAGATGATAGAGATAGAGATAGAGATGGGGGAGAGGGAGAAAGAAGAAGAAGAAGAAGAAGAAGAAGAAGAAGAAGAAGAAGAAGAAGAAGAAGGAGGAGGAGGAGGAGGAGGAGGAGGAGGAGGAGAAGGAGAAAAAAAGAAAAGAAAGGAAAGGAAAGGAGGAGAATAAGAAGGGGAAGAAGGAGAAAAAGAAGAAGAAAGGAAAGGAGAAGAAGAAGAAGGGGAAGAAGGAGAAGAAAGAGGAAGAGGAGCAGGAGGAGGAGGAAAAGAAAAAGGAAGAGAAGGAGGAAGAAGTAGAAAAAGGAGAAAAGTGTAGAGGGAGGGAGGAAAGAAAGGAAGAATGAGAGAATGAGAGGAGAAGGAAAGAAGGAAGGAAGGAAATGAGGCAGAGAGAGAAAAAGAAAACAAGAAAACAGCTTATATGTGATTCTGGCCAGGCATCTTCCCAAGCAGGAAAAGCATCTTGGGCTGGATTATTATAGCAGGAGATTGTTTTTTAATTTACTTGCCCTCACCAAAGAATCTCTCCAGACTGAAGAATTTGAAAATATGATGTACAGTGGGGTAGTCTTCATCAGCAAAATATCAATCAACTGTATGAGAAGCCAACCGTGAAACTTGAATTGGATGGTGGCTTAGACACCCTCTGAAAAGGACAATAAGGGATTGAAAATTAGACTATCTAGCATCTGGAGTCCTATAGGATTGTGGCTCACAAGGTAAAGAGAGTTGGTTCTCTCCTAGCAATGCCACTACACCTCTCTTTGACTTCGAGGAAATCTCTGTCCTGCTCTGGGCCTTGGGCTCCATAGATAAAAATATCGTCCCTCCTTGTTCCCACCCAGTGACACCATCAGAGACTGGAGGGAATGAGAATGGCTCAGGTCAGGTCAGTGGGAGGAAAATTCAGGAGCTCTTGAGGGTAGCCCTGTGCTGCCAGTATTTGTGCTCAGAATGATGGCCCCAAGTTGTCCAGAGAAGAGTAAGGTGTTCTCTCCATCCTCTCTTTACTGAAGACAAAAATAATTAGAACAAAATATTAACTATAATGAAAATATTCTACAAAAATGTTTTTTTGTTGCTGTTGTTAAGTTTAGAAAAAAATCAGTTTGGGTCTTTAAAAGTAGACAGAGTATAGTTCTGGAAGATTTAGTTATGCAGAATCCCTCAGCTCTCAGGATTCCTAAACGTAGAGGCACTACAATGAATAAATGAGAACAATCTTTTCTTGTCATCACTTCTAGATGACTCACCGCTATTATTTTAAATAACAATTGCAGTCTTATACGTGAAGGCAGTGATGTCTTAGGGGCTGTGACAAGCCACCTAATGTCAGAGCTGGTAGAGACCCTAGGCTCTTACTTTTTCCAGATGAAGTTCTGAGGCCACAGAGTTGAGGCTGCTTGCCCAAGACCCTCTCGGTAGATCTGTGGCCTCCTGAACCAGGGCCAGTGCCTGGAAGCCAGGCCAGTGTTCCTGCTGGTAGCCTGGATCCAGTTGCTGGTTCACCTCCGCACTTCCCATAACTCCAGACAGTCTTGTCACTTTTGATGAACTCAACCTTTCCAATGTGATGTCTGCCTGTTTCCCATCTCAGGGAGTATTGGCAAGAAGACACAGCATCCGGGGGAAACAGGCTCCACCTCGGGAGAATGCTGAAGGAGTGGTCTTATCAATACATGCTGTGATCCTGAAAAAGGGGATGGGGGTCCTCTGCCTCCTAAAGACTTGGGGGTTTCTGCTTTACCACTACTTCTTTTGTCACATCACAAAATTAGGGTCTTTTTCTACCTCCAAACATTGGGCTATTGAAAGTGCCCTCTGATGACTTTCAGCAGAGTTTGTGCTATTCATTGTAAGTCCTTCAGGCCTCTTGGTCTAAGGAGGAGAAAATGCTGGAAAGAAACCAACACTGGGGATGATTTAAAAAAAAAGATGGTGTCTTCATTCATTTCTCCCTCCATCCTTCTTTTCCCTTTCTTCCCCTGTGCATCTGTGTGTGTTTCTACAGAACATTAAGATCTGAAACAGACCCACCCCAGGAAATGCTCATAGACTCTGATCCATAAAGCAGAGAAAAATAAATGCATGATCTTAACAAGGTGGAAGCCTAAATGAGTAGTCCAGGTAATGTGTGGCAGAGGACAAGAAGAATCAGTATGTACTGGAATACTGGGAGGTGGCACTTGAGCTGAAATGTGGAGCAGGGGACAAAAGGAGAGAGAAGCAGCAGAATGGTATGATATGATGTCTGAGCAGTGATTCTAGAAAAGGCTCACGGAGAGGAGCAGGTCACCTAATCTGCACTGTAACTCTGAGGAGTGGATTACTGCCTCGATCTCCATTCTGCGGATAATAGAGCTGAGCTTCCTGCCCTCAGAAATCTGCCCAAGGTCACACAATGCATACAGAGCTTCCAGAGCAGGTACAAACTCAGGCAGTGTGACCCTGACTCTTAACCACCCCTCTGCACAGAGTCCAGGCTGAGAGCCTGGCTAAGGGGTAGAATGGAGCAAGGCTCAGGAGGGCAGGGACACAGCAGCCAGGGTCGTCTCCAGGACCCTGGAGGAAGCCCAGCCTTCTCTGCATCGGCTGGTTTGCTCAAGTCTGATCCAACCCCCTCTGTTTATGACTTCGCCCCATCCAGCTCTCAGCATCAGAGAGCAGATGCTCATTTAATCCTTGGGATTAGCTCCAGATTGCGGAGAATAATCAGCAGTCGGCAAAGGCGCATGCACACTCCTGCATAACCAGTTTCCTAAATGTAACACTTATACCCAGTTCTATCCCCAGATTTTGCTCTGTAATATATAAAAGAAGCAGAAAGCTGAGACAAGCCTGACAGAAGTTCTAGCCATCATAACTGGCAAAGGAGATAGTGTCTTGTTATTTGGAAAATGTTTTGAAATCCATAAATGAATGACTGAGTATGTATGTCTGCGTGTGTGCAAGAGAGAGGCAAAGAGAGAAAGAGACAGAGATGGAAGAGGGGAAGGAGAGATCATTCTAAGCTTAATGCAATTTACTTAAGGTATAATAACTCAAATTTGATGCATGAAATATACATATCCATATACATACTCATAATATCGTCAAGTGGAGAAAGACATACCTACCCTTCTAATGAACAGTTGAGAGAATGAGCTAGAGACTATTAGATGCCGGGTGTCCCGAACAAGCTGTGTGGCCCAGGGCAAGGGATCCGTAGCCTGTTCCTTATCTCAAAGATGGGTGGAGTGGTGCCTGCCCTTCCTGTCTCTTAGGCTCACCGGGAAGGAATCCATGTGCAAGTACCTTAGAAAGTTGAAAATGCCAAATACATGAAAGTGATAATTATCAGTACTCATCATCATAATTTAATACTGAGGATGACAGGCACGGGTGGGGGAGAAGCAGACTCCATTATAATTATCTGGAAGGCTCAGCCAAAAACATATTTAAGCCAGATTTCCCACTTACCACTTTTCCTACTCTGTACTTTCTGTTCTCAATCCCAGAGATTCATTAGGGAGCATGGCTGTTTTGTTACTGTAAAATTATTGCTGGCATAAAAGACACAAATTTAAAAGGCCCTTTCCCCCTATATTTGGTGAACTACCTGTAGTCTGAGAAAGCTTGCACTGATGCGAAAGATCAAATTTGCCTTATTCTTCATAGAACACGGATGCCTTGCTGAGTATGGGACTGGATTCAATCTCAGCCCTCACTCAGCATTCATTCCCATTTGGTGAGCTCTTGGTGACCGCCTACCCTTCTCCGTGAAGTATCCTCGGTCTGGAGATTGACCTGTGCTAATCAAATGTAGAAGCACTAAAATCAAGCAAGTTTACCTTTAAGGTACCTTTGGGGCTGCCCACCCGCCCTGGTTAAAGTACAATACCCAGCAAACTTTTCTTCCTTCTAGGAATTGGTTTTGACTCCCCTTTTCCATCTGCCCACTTGTACAGAATTCTTTCTTCTTCTCCCACCCTCTTCACCCTGGGAAGCACATCTCTCAATCCCTTTCTTAGCTCCCTGCTCCACCTTTTCTTCCTCTTCTTTTTCTAAAAGTTGGGATAGAAAGTCTCAAATGAGGACTTAGGTTTTTCCCTTTTCCTGGTCTCCTTTCCTCCTGTCTTGGCTACGTCTTAAGACTTCTTTTCTCTGATAGTTTTGTATGTTTTCTGATGTTTTTAATCAATGTAATTATAATTTAAAAAATAAAGTTAGAATTCTGTACATCATTCGGCTTCCTTCCTCCCTTTCTCTTTTCCTCGCTACGTTACTTCACCTGCTCAGTGATATTGGGCGCTCCAGGGGAAAAGAAGGAAGCAGCGGGCAAAATCCTTGTGTTTCTAGACCCTGTGGTCCAGGAGAGGGAAGAAGGGATAAACTGTGACAGTGCTTACTCCTCAGTTCCTCCCTTCCTGCTGCCTCCTCTCCCCCAGGCCTTGTATGGGGGCAAGTCTCCAAGACCATATCTCGCCACACACTGTTAAAAGAGCAGCTGCCCTTGACTTGTGAGATTGTGTGTAACCTTTGATTTCTTCTACCTTACATTCCTTTATTTTCCAAGTGTTCTACATGAAAACTGTGTTGTTTAAAAAAAATACAATAAAGTATACATTTTTTAACTTCTCTTGACAAATATCTCCCATATTTACTGTCATTTCTCTTCCCTTCATAGTTAAACTCAATTCGAAAAGACAGTTGTCTCTTTCCTCACACTATGTTAATTCCTTTTCAAGTAATGTTTTCACATCTGTAAAACCCTCTTTGACCATTATTTAATGTCTTTTACTATAATTTATAGATAGACCAATATTAATATTTATGGGACTAATTTCCTTTCTTTGTGTTCTCTTGTATTGTCTTTATCCATCCTTTTATGTCTAACTTTTCTTCCTTCGCCATCTTGTTTAGGTGACTCTATTAGATTTATCATTAACCCAACATGAAAGCCATCAATTTAAACATTGGATATGAAAGCATTTATAATTATTGGAGTAACATGTATCTTGCTCTACTCATATACTCTTACTGCAGTTTCTCTTGTTTTCTCATTCTTGATGCTGCCTTGGTTTTCTGTCTTTGACTCTGAAGATACAAATTATCTGCTTATATATCCTGTGGTAATTTGTAATTAAAAATTGTGGGGTTTAGTTCTAATAGTTTGCCAAATATGCATTTGTATTTCTCTCTAATTATGAAAGTTGAGATCAAATCAATACACTTTAAGCTTATTTCCACCATTTCCACATCATCTTCCTTTGTTTTTTTTTTTTTTCAAGAATTACATCCTGGCTTTTGCAGCTTGAGTCTCTGTGCATTTTTACTTCTAGTGTTTTCTGATTTCAGTTACCCCTGCCCCTGAGGTACAGATGCCGGGGTCTTTTGTGACACTTACAGGATGTGTGTACTAATATCAGAACAAGCAGCAAACTGGAAACATTTGTGTTTAAGTAGGGAAAACACAAGGCATTTTGAAGGTGCAGGGATGAGAAGGAGGGGAGAAATAGCTTCTGCCCATGATCTGGCCCCAGAGAAGGTCCTGGTCACCTGGCTGAGGGAAGAGGCAGAGGTGGCCGCGGCATCTCAGGAAGAGCCTGGGAATGTCTGCATCAAGCTTAGCTGCTTTGGGATCTGTGTGACCCAGAACTTGGGGGAGAACATCCTTCTCCTGAGTAGGGCCTGTTTCAGTCTGTCTCTCCAAATCCTGAAGCACAGGAACACCCAGACACTGTCCCCTGAAGCTAGCGTTCCCACAATGGGTGGGGCAGTGGGCCTGGACACATCAAAGGACATCGGAGCAGGACAGGCCAAGGAGGTAGGAGCCACTTGGTGCCGCTGAGGTGAGAGACAGTTCTGCAGCCCAGGAATCACTCCTTGGGGATTCTCAGAAATAACTAGTGACATTTACAGGGATGTCTGAGGTTCTATTGTATGCACAGGAGGGGCTATTGAGTCAGTAAGTTTTGGACTGCACATTTCATGATTTAATCAATGGGCTGGATGTCTTATAGGCTATTCATATTTTTCTTGTTTAAAATATTTTTCTAGCTGTGCTGCTTCTTTAGGTATTCAAGGCACTGTCCTTTATCTAAGTACAGGCTTTAAATATACACAAACACACACATACACACATCCTTAGCAGGCTGAGTGTAGAGTCTTCTGCCCCGAGCCTTCAGTGATTTAATCATGTCAACAACCTCCTCTACACACACACACACACACACACACACACACACACACATACACTCATAAACACACACTCACATCCAAGAATGGCTCCCATAGCCTATATGATGCTCTACACACTCTGGCCTCTTCCTTCCCTCAGACTTCTAGTCACCTGTTTTCTGGCTTCCTGAGTATGCTGTGGTCAGTGTTCCTGTGGCCTCACTCAGGACACTGTTACGAGTTAGAATGGCTTCTCCACACTTGCGTAGTGACCCTTGTGGCCACTTCCTCTCAGAGACCTGTCTGGTTATCCTCCAACCCCATTCCCACACTCTTTCTTTTTCCCTTTTTTTTTTTTTTTTACATCTTTACTGGAGTATAATTTCTTTACAATGGTGTGTTAGTTTCTGCTTTATAACAAAGTGAATCAGTTATACATATGTTCCCATATCTCTTCCCTCTTGCGTCTCCCTCCCTCCCACCCTCCCTATCCCACCCCTCTAAGTGGTCACAAAGCACTGAGCTGATCTCCCTGTGCTATGCGGCTGCTTCCCACTATCTATTTTACGTTTGGTAGTGGATATATGTCTATGCCACTCTCTCGCTTTGTCACAGCTTACCCTTCCCCCTCCGCATATCCTCAAGTCCATTCTCTAGTAGGTCTGTGTCTTTATTCCTGTCTTACCCCTAGGTTTTTCATGACTTTTTTTTCTTAAATTCCATATATATGTGTTAGCATACAGTATTTGTCTTTCTCTTTCTTACTTACTTCACTCTGTATGACAGACTCTAGGTCCATCCACCTCATTACAAATAGCTCAACTTCGTTTCTTTTTATGGCTGAGTAATATTCCATTGTATATAAGTGCCATATCTCCTTTATCCATTCATCCGACGATGGACACTTAGGCTGTTTCCATCTCTGGGCTATTGTAAATAGAACTGCAATGAACATTTTGGTACATGACTGTTTTTGAATTATGGTTTTCTCAGGGTATATGCCCAGTAGTGAGATTGCTGGGTCATATGGTAGTTCTATTTGTAGTTTTTTAAGGAACATCCATACTGTTTTCCATAGTGGCTGTACCAATTCACATTCCCACCAGCCGTGCAAGAGTGTTCCCTTTTCTCCACACCCTCTCCAGCATTTATTGTTTCTAGATTTTTTGATGATGGCCATTCTGACTGGTGTGAGATGATATTTCGTAGTTTTGATTTGCATTTCTCTAATGGTTAATGATGTTGAGCATTCTTTCATGTGTTTGTTGGCAGTCTGTAGATCTTCTTTGGAGAAATGTCTATTTAGGTCTTCTGCCCATTTTTGGATTGGGTTGTTTGTTTTTTTGTTATTGAGCTGCATGAGCTGCTTGTAAATTTTGGAGATTAATCCTTTGTCAGTTGCTTCATTTGCAAATATTTTCTCCCATTCTGAGGGTTGTCTTTTGGTCTTGTTTATGGTTTCCTTTGCTGTGCAAAAGCTTTGAAGTTTCATTAGGTCCCCACACTCTTTGTAAACAGACCTTGATCACACTGTCACAGCTAATACTTCTTATGGTTTTAGTTTACATCTTTGTTTTCTGTTGGATTATTAGTCCTTTGAGAACAGAAGAAGAAGAAGTTAGTGTTATTTTTGTTTACATCCCCAGAACCTAGGACAGGTTCTGCAACATAGAAGAGGTGGTTGATCCATGTTTATGGAATGAATGGAGCAATGAATGAATGAATGAATGAGACAGAGTGTGCAGAAGAAATGGGAGGCCCAGCGGAGGGGAGAGAATTTCAGTCTGTGGGAATTAGGATGCCACTGACATTGTCTGACAGAGCAAATCTTCTGAGCATTCTGAATAAAGCACCAATGAAGGGTGATCTATTGGGCCTTGTGTGCCCTTACCTCAAGTGAACTTGATGCATGGAAATGGCACCCTGCAAAACAAGCATTTAGGTAACTTCCTTTCTCTGCAGTATCCAGAGAAATTATGCCAGTTACAGGGTTAGAAACAAAGTGGAAATCATAGGCTTATGGACGATGGGGACCTTTTTCTGTTCTAATGATAGAGGTCATGATCTCAAGAGGTGTGCCTAACTGAATAGAAAATTCAAAATATAATACTAGAAACCAGAAATATAAACCAAAACCTTCCCAAAACCTTTTATTTCCACTCCACTATTTTTTCCATAATTACCAAAAACCAGCTATTAGATTTCAAGGACAAAAATAACTCTAAAAACCCCAGATAGAAATGCCAAACTAGTCTTTTTCACACTGGAAGAATTTAGGGAAGATGATTCCTTCGGGCCTCAAGGGTCTGTAATTGTCAGCATCCCTCCAGCCCATGGAGCCATGCAGGTGGGGGTTCTCCACCCTGTGATTATGTCTTGTCTTGGAGCCATATTCTGATGCCTCTGGGGTTGTCAGTTCTGGATAATGTTTGCCCAGGGAGAAAGGAGTGGACCGTTGAATTCAGGGGCCATCCAGGAAGGGAGAGAGTTTAGCATGGGGATGAGCATGGAGGAAAACTACATGGCTGATGTTATGTGGTGGCTGATATTATAAAGCCTGGGGATGTGAGGGTAGGACCAGCTTCTAAAGATGGAGACTTAGAGAAGAAGTAGGGAAAGCACATTGCTTCTTAGGAGCCAGGTTGAGGTCATCAGCCTGTATCAGAGGGATTCTGATAGAGAGGCCTAACCAACTACAGTCTGTGGCCTGCACTGTTACTGTCTTATTTAATATGCTGGCCATAAAGGAGGAGCCAGAAGTGAGGAGACCTGGAAAGTGGAGGCTGGCAACCAAGTGCCCCTTTGAGCTGGAACCCTTCTCAGAACATCCAAATCCACTGGGCTGGATGAGGCTTGAACAGCAGCAATAATTAAACTTAAAACTTTTACACAGCAAAGGAAACCATAAACAGCACAAAAAGACAACCCTCAGAATGGGAGAAAATATTTGCAAATGAAACAACAAATCATTAATCTCCAAAATATACAAATAGCTCATGGAGCTCAATATCAAAAAAACAAACAATCCAGTTAAAAAATGGGTGGAAGACCTAAATAGACATTTCACCAAGGAAGACATACAGATGGCCAAGAGGCACATGAAAAGATGCTCAACATCACTAATTATTAGAGAAATGCAAATCAGAACTACAATGAGGTATCACCTCATGCTGGTCAGAATGGCCATTATCAAAAAATCTAGAAACAATAAATGCTGGAAAGCACTTGGTGTAAAGGGAACCCTCCTACACTGTTGCTGGGAATGTAAATTGATACAACCACTATGGAAAACAATAGGGAGGTTCCTTAAAAAACTAAAAATAGAACTACCATAAGACCCAGCAATCCCACTGCTAGGCACATACCCTGAGAAAACCATAATTCAAAAAGTGTCACGTACCACAATGTTCATTGCAGCACTATTTACAATAGCCAGGACATGGAACCAACCTAGATGTCCATCGACAGATGAATGGATAAAGAAGATGTGGCACATATATACAATGGAATATTACTAAGCCATATAAAGAAACAAAATTGAGTTATTTGTAGTGAGGTGGATGGACCTAGAGTCTGTCATACAGAGTGAAGTAAGTCAGAAAGAGAAAAACAAATACAGTATGCTAACACATATATATGGAATCTGAAAAAAAAAATGGTACTTATGAACCTAGTTGCCAGGCAGGAATAGAGGTAGACATAAAAAATGGACTTGGGGAAATTGGGTGGGAGGGCAAAGCTGGGACGAAGTGAGAGTAGCATCAACATATATACACTACCAAATGTAATTGCTGGTGTCTTCTTTTGGAGTCTGGGGCTAGGGCGCTACTGCACCTTCCTCAGGCAGAATGCCCCTATCATGGCCTCTCCCTCCTGTGCTGCCCCTAACCACCTCCGTTGCAGGAGGCAGTAGAAGGACAGCCAGGGCAGGAGTCCCAAGACCAGAGTGCCAGATCAAATCTTTTTTTTTAACTGAAGTGTAGTTGATTTACAACGTTGTATTAGTTTCAGGTATACAGCAAAGTGATTCAGTTATATATATTCTTTTTCAGAATCTTCTCCCTTATAGATTATTACAAAATATTGAGTATAGGTCCCAGTACTATATGATATGTCCTGGTTGGTTATCTATTTTATATATAGTAGTGTGTAATTCCAAACTCCTAATTTATCCCCCCTTTCCCCTTTGATAACCGTAAGTGTCTTTTCTATGTCTGTGGGTCTATTTCTGTTTTGTATGTAAGTTCATTTGTATCTTATTTTTAGATTCCACATATAAGTGACATCATATGATATTTGTCTTTCTCTATCTATCTTACTTCACTGAGTACGATAATCTCTAGTCCCACCCATGTTGCTGCAAATGGCATTGCTTCATTTTTTTTTATGGTTAATATTCCATTGTATATATGTATCACAACTTCTTTATCCTTTCCTTTCAGTCAGGTCCTGAGCTGTGAGTAGGTAGAGGGAAAGGAGGAAGAGAAACTTAGTGGAACTCCTAGGTCACTGCCAGGAGTAAGATGAGGGTAGGGAATGGGGGAGTAGAAATGAGGCCACCTGGTTGGACTTGAACTCTCACTAAAACAGAGCGGGTGTTACAAATGAATGTTGGCCACAGAAGACTCCCCCTCCACATATCCTCTTGCTCTGAAACAGCAGATCTCCCCCTTTCAAACATTATTAACAAGAATAAGTTTACCTTTTATTCATTCATTCGTTTACATTATCACAAATTTACAGGGATGTATACTGGGGTTACAAAGACAAATAGAAGGGTATTGGGTGACCAAGAATGGTAATTCAGGTTGTTTGCAACCTACACAAACTTCCACATCAGGCCAGCAGGGAAACATCAGGCAGAAAGCCCTGATGTATGCTGTCAGGGATTTCCAAACAAAGAACAACAGGACTCTGCCTGAAGAGCTCAGGGAGCATCTCCAAAAGGAGAAGAAACTTGAAGTGGATCTTGAGGGATAAGTAGAAATCTTCCAGGTCATTAATGTGGAAACATAAAAATGCAAGGAGGCAGGAAAGAGCCCTAAGTGATCTAGCAAAATGAAAAGTCTGATGAGGTTCCAACAGGTAATGGTGGGGATAGTGGTGCAGAATGTGAACCATAAGATAAGTCACATCTCCATAAAGAGGAGAAAAGTGACATGGGAAGATAAGAAGCCACATCTCAATGTAAAGGAGAAGAGCCTATGGGAGGGGAAAATACAGCATGGAATTTTTCAATATTAAATTGATGTGAACAGATTAAGTCAATAAGCATCTACTGAGCATCCACTTTGTGCCAGATGCTGTACAGAATATGAGGCTGTGGAGACAAATAAGATTTTATCCTAGCTCATAAGGAACTCACTATCAAGTGAGAAAGATATGCAAAGGATCAGATATATCAGCATAATGTGATGCAAGAGCAAATTAACTGGGAAACTTCAGGAATTCTCACTCAATTGTATATATTTTTTCAATTCCTCTCTTAAAGAGAATCCCTCAAATTATGAGCCTCAGACTACAAAATCTAGATCCACCCCTCATGTGTTGAGTAATATGATAACAATATAATAATAAGGGGTGTGCACATAACCTTGATTTGGTTTGAGAGGCAGTCAGAGAAGCTGTTCCAACAAGTCAACACTTGGTTTAACTAAGCAATTCTCAGATTATCCATTAATAAAAAGCCATCCTATTAGGAGTGAGGTGATACCTCATCGTGGTTTTGACTACTTGTGTTTAGCTGATGATTATAGATGTTGAGACACTTTTTGCCCTTTTGTATGTCTTCTTTAGAAAAATGTCTATTAACATCTTTGGTCCATTTTAAATCAGGTTATTAAGGTTTTTTGTTTTTGCTATTGAGTAGTAAGTGCTCCTTACGTGTTGTGGAAATGAACCCCTTATTAGATATATGGTTTGCAAATATTTTTTCCCATTCCACACGTTGCCTTTTCACTCTGTCGATTAAAGGGTCAAATTTCAGTCTTTTGCCTGTGCATATCGCATTTCCCAACATCATTTGTTGACAAGACTGTCATTTCCCCATTGTGTATTATTGGCACCCTTGTCGAAGATCAGTTGACCATATATGCATGGATTTCTAGGCTCTCTATTCTGTTCCATTGGCCTACCATCAGTACCATAATGTTTTAATTCCTGTAGATTTGTAATATATTTTGAAATCAGAAAGTATGGTGAATCCAGCTTTGTTTTTCTTTTTCAAGATTGCTTTGGCTATTAAGAGTCTTTTGGGGATCCATATAAACTTTTGAGTTATTTTTTCTATTTCTATAAGAAATGCTATTGGGATTTTCAAAGGGATTTCACTGAATCTATAGATTACTATAGGTAGTATGGGCATCTTAACAATATATAAGATATACCTATTAGAATGCCTATTATTTAGAAAAAGACAAGTATTGGTGAGGCTGGAGAAATTGGAATCCTTGTACAGTGCTGGTGGGAATACAAAATGGTGCAGTCAGTATGGAAAACAGTATAGAGGTTCCTCAAAAAGTTAAAAATAGAACTACCATATGATCCAGCAATCTCATTTCTGAGAATTTATCCAAAATAATTCAAATCAGAATTTCAAGAAGATGTTAACACTCTCATGTTCATTGAAGCACTGTTTACCACAGCCAAGATGTGGAAACAAACTAAATGTTCACCAGCAGATGAATAAAGAAAATGTTGCATATACACACATACACAGTGGAATAGTAAGGCTGACCAGGGCCTTAAAAAAGAAGGAAATCCTGTAATATGTGACCATGTGGATGAACCTGAGGACATTGTGCTAAGTGAAATAAGCCAGTCACAGTAGGACAAATACTATATGATTCCACTCATATGAAATATCTAAAATAGTCAGACTTACAGATGCAAAGAGTAGAACAGTGGTTTCCAGACGCTGGGGGTAGGGGAATTGGGGAGTTTCTAATCAATGCATATAAAATGTCAGTTAGGCAATAAGTTCAAGATATATGATGTACAACATGGCACCTTTAGATAACAATACTGTATTGTATGCTTAAAAATCTGTTAGGAGGGTAGATCTCATGTGAAATGTTCTTACAAAAAACAAAAAAAAGAAAAAGCCCAGAGAAGCTGTGACAAAACAAGTGAGAGGCATGGACATGTATACACTACCAAACGTAAGGTAGATAGCTAGTGGGAAGCAGCTGCATAGTACAGGGAGATCAGCTCGGTGCTTTGTGACCGCCTAGAGGGGTGGGATAGGGAGGGTGGGAGGGAGACACAAGAGGGAAGAGATATGGGAACATATGTATATGTATAACTTATTCACTTTGTTATAAAGCAGAAACTAACACACCATTGTAAAGCAATTATACTCCAATAAAGATGTAAAAAAAGAAAAGAATTGTATGGTGGTACGGAAGGAAGAGAAAAAGGAAGTTTTGAATTCAGATAATTCAGAAGCAAGAAACCACAAGGGCCTAGACCAGTGATTCTCAAAGCGAAGAGTACCCAGATAAACAAGGTTGGTATTCCCTGCAAACTTGTTAGAAATGGAGGTACTTGGGCACCTCCAGACCTACTGAGTTGGAACTCTACGAGTGTGCACAGGATTCTGTGTTTTAACAAGGTTATTCTGATGCATGCTGAATTTTGAGAACCACTGCCTTAGATTAAGGGGTAAGAAATAATAATGGTTTCCCTAAGAACTCATTTCAAAGCGCAACCCAGCCCAGGTGAAGAAGGTAAAACTCAATCACCAAGGAAAAAGCTATTTTACATGGTAAGGAAGGGAGAGGAATCTACATTCAGGATAGTTGTACATTTTGCAGGGGGGAAAATGCATTAGTATATACTGTCAGGACCAAACTTTTCACTGTTCGATCACACCTCATTTGCATTTTTAATAGTCCCCATTAGACAGCCTCTGAGCTAATTAGGCAGGCGTCTATAATAGAAGACTTCTGTTCCCTGTTTTCAGAACTCAGAAACTAATGGCTGAAGCACTGCTAAAACAATTAAGTAATAAGAAAAATAATGTGTAAGATTGGCAAAAACACAGCTGCCATAAATCATTACAAATGATTCGCAGCTCAAATTGTTTAATTAGGGAAGAAAAGTAACCTATCATATGTTTGGGATGGCAAGGGAAAACAAAGGGAGAGGGACCCTGGAACAGAGAGTTTATTGCCCTCTGATAAGTGGAGATGGGTTGGAGGATTGTGATGCCAGGGATTCTAGTACCGACAGCATATTCCTCTGCCTTAAGTGATGTTCAGAGGCATCGCTTACTACATCTAAGATTGACAGTAAATGAAATGAGGACCCAATCGACCCAATCAAAGGAGGACTACCAAAGACTCAGACTTATGAAAATGAAATGTGGGCTAACTACCAGTGGAAGAACCCTAACAACTGAGATGTTGGTTGAGGGCAAAGGAAACATGGAATGAATGGGTAGTAAAATAAGGAAGCTATAAATATCACCTAAAAACCCATCATCACTTTCAGAACTGAGGTCAATAACAGTGTACTTATTTCCTCCCTTGTTTTTTATGCACGTGTTTGTGTATATTAATCAGTTTTCTACTCTCTCTTTCCCCTGTATTTTTATATAAGGAGTGTTGGTAATGGTTAATGTAGGAACTTAGTCCTCAGGTTAATGAATATATAAATGAAATTGTGACTAGTTTAACATTCCCCAAGTATAGACACAGAATGATTTTGTTTCTCCACTTTTTAGGAGAGGGTGAGCATATCTTCATTAGTATAAGGGTTAGTTGTAGTCTCTTAGGTGGAAGCAAGATGCTTGTGCTATCATTACATGAAAATGAAGGGGATGTATACAGATGCTGAGAAGTCAAAGAGGTGAACTGTGCCACCCAGTATTTCCTTTCCAGTTCCACATTTGGAGAGTTATTCCATGTTCATGGAAAGGAAGACAATATTTTCAAGATGTCAGTTCTTCCCAACGTGATCTATAGATACAATGCAATCCCAAACAAAATCCCACAAGTTATTTTACAGATATTGACAAACTGATTCTAAAGTCTATATGGAGAGGTGAAAGATCCAGAATAGCAAACACAGTATTGAAGAACAATGTTGAAGAAAGGACACTACCTGACTTCAAGACTTCTAAAGCTACAATAGTCAAGACAGTGTTTTTTTGGTGAAAGAACAAACAAATAGATCAATGGAACAGAATGGAGAGGGCAGAAATGGGCTGTCATAAATATAGTCAACTGATCTCGACAAAAGAGCAAAGGCAATACAATGGAGCAAAGTAGTCTCTTCAACAAATGGTGCTAAACAACTGTACATCCACATGCAAAAAAAAAAACTAGATACAGACCTAACACCCTTCACAAAATTAACTCAAAAGGTATCAAAGACCTAAATTTAAAATGTAAAACTTCTAGAATATAACATTGGAGAAGATCTAGATGACTTTAGGTATGGTGACGTCTTTTTGGATACAACACCAAAGACATGATCCATGAAGAAATAATTGAGAAACTGGACTTCATTAAAATTAAAAACACATGCTCTGCCAAAGACACTATCAAAAGAATTCAAAGACAAGCCATAGACTGGGAGAAAATATTTGCAAAAGATACATCTGATAAAGGACTGTTATCCAAAATATATGAAGAACTCTTCAAACTCAACAATAAGAAAACAAATGACCCAGTTAAAAAATGGGCCAAAGGTCTTAAAAAACACCTCACCAAAGAAGAGATATAGACAGCACATAGCATATGAAACTGCACATCATAGGTCATCAGGGAAATCCAAATTAAAATGACAATGAGTTACCACTACACACCTGTTAGAATGCCCCAAATCCTGAACACTGACATTACCATGTGGATCAATAAGAACTTTCATCCATTGCTGGTGGGAATGCAAAATGGCACAGCCATTTTGAAGGACAGTTTGACTTGGTGGTTTCTTACAAAACCAAACATTCTCTTACCGTACGATACAGCAATTGTCCTCCTTGGTCTTTATCCAAAGGAGTTGATAGTTTATGTCCACACAAAACCTGCACATGATGTTTACAGCAGCTTTATTCATAATTGCCAAAATTTGGAAATAACAGAGATGTCCTTCAGTAGATGAACTGGTAAATATATTGTGGGACATCCAGACAGTGGAATATTACTTGGCACTAAAAAGAAATAAGCTATCAAGCCATGAAAAGACATGGAAGAAACTTACTTTATATTACAAAGTGAAAGAAGCCAACCTGAAAAGGCTACTGTCTGTATGATTCCAACTATGTGACATTCTAGAAAAGATAAAACTTAAGACAATAAAAGGGTCAGTTGTTGCCAGGGATAAGCAGGAGGAAGAGATGAATACACAGAGCACAGAGAATAAGGACAATGAAAATGCTCTGTATGATATTATAGTGATGGACTTATATCATTATACATTTGTCCAAATCCATAGAATGTACACCACCAAGAGTGAAACTAAGGTACACTAAGAACTTGAGAATTATGATGTGTCATCCTTGGTTAAAAAAAAAACAGTTACCATTCTGGTGAGGGATGTTGATAACGGGGGAAACTATGCATGTGTAGGGACAGGGGTTATGTGAAAAAGCTCTGCACCTCCCTCTAAATTTTATCATAAATAAAATTAGAAAAATGGAGAGAAGTTTGTCCAAACGAAATTAATACTTTAAAATCTATATCTGTTTCACTTACTTTAATCTATCATCTCATAGACACTTAACACAGCAGTAGGAAAACTATGGTTGTGGGCCAAATCTGACCCATTGCCTTTTTTTGTACATCTTGTGAGCTAGGCATGATTCTAACTACCTGGAAAAAAATTAAAGGAAAAATAACATTTTATGATACAGGAAAATTTTCCAAATTTTAGTGTTCAGAAATACAATTTTTTGGAACCCAGACATACTCATTTTTTTAATATATTATGTATGGCTACTTTTACTTTGCAAAGGTACAGTTGAATAGTTGCAACAGTGACTGTATGACCTGCAAAGACTGGAATATTTACTATGTGACTCTTTACATAAAACATTTGCTGACTCATTACTTAACATATTATCTTGCAATTCAGTTCCACCATTCAGTTCATAGCTCAAAATATACAAGACATTTTGAGATGCTTGTGCTTGACACCTAGTATGTCTCCTCACTTGCTTGTTCCTCCTCTGTCTTGTTTTCACTTGTCTCTTCCTTCCCAGTTTTCCCCACTTCAGTGTTCTTACCATTCATTTAAATGGATGGTTCATAGACCTGTGGTTCATAGACTCACTTCCCCTTTTCTTCCCACTGAAAATTTCCTCTCTCTACTTTTTGTTTTGTTTTGTTTTGAGAGGGTGATAAAATATTGAGTAGATACAAAACAATGGTTATAAAATATCTATAGGTTAAAAAGAATGACAATAAAATAAACATCTATGTATCCTCCATCTAGGAAGAGAGGCAAAACATTATTATTTAAAAAGCTCCCTGGATATCCCTCACTCCTTTTATATTATTGATTCTCAAGGCTCACTTCATTGAAGCCCTCCCAAATAACTTAGGCCAACACTGAGGGTGCATGTAGCTTACTATCAGCACACATACTTTAGTGATGATTTGGATACTTAGAATTTAGAAATTAGGTTTAGAAACTCAAATATCAAATATATTTAAACCACCCTCGAAAATGTATGCAGTCTCATATATGACTTTTTGCCTGTAATGTTCTGTGTGCTAACTACATTCTTCTGTAATCTTGGGCTCTTTTTCAGTCAAGAGAGAAGAGAATTGTTATTGTCTTCTATGAAACTCATTTTCCACATTTACTGAATCTTTTTAGACACTTGGAAGATGGGTGTTCCCGATTTTAACATGCTACCATCAAATGGTGATTAAAACCTATGAAAGAATGTAAAAGAAGAAATAGGTCAACCTCACAATTTTAAATAAGACCAAAGTGACTCTCTGCTAAACTGAGCTAGTGAAATGGTAATCTAAGCACTCCCTCCATCTTTCTTGCCCCCCAATTTCAACTGTTTATAAATGTGATGGTGCTTAAAGTTCAAAGACACTAGTGCAGAGGAAAAAGCCCTGGGTTAACATGTAGCGATATTAAGGTCTCATTCTAATTCCATTGTGAAGTCTCTCTGAGACCCGTGAAAATACGTAACTACTCTCTTGTCTTCAGTTTCTTCATCTGTAATTTCTGGGGTGCCTTCATGTCTATCATTCTCTGAGTTCATGGGTCATGGTCAATATCAACAGATAACAAAATCAAAGTTCCTGCCTCCATGTTCATCCCCTCTTCTAAATCTCTGCTTAATCAAACATGGCCTTCTATTCTAACTGCTAACTTATTTAAGGAATTGATTCCTGACATTCGATAGGAATTAGAATTTAGGCCTGGAAATCTAATATGGCCTCACCATGATCCAGCAGGTCTTCTGAAGTCCAGACATCAGGCAATGCTGAAGAAAAGGAGAAGAAAATAAGTCCTGTGACTCAACATGCCAGTACCTCCATTTAACGAGGGGTTGAGGCTGACTTTGCTATTGCCGAGGAGGAATTGGCACCATTGGTACCAAACAACTTCGGTTGTTCATGTGGTCCAAGAAATCTGCTCAGGGAAAGTTGCCCACCTCTCCAACACAGTCCAAATATTGAGTTTGGTAAGCAGCAGGTCTCTACAAAGACCCTACTCTTTTGAACAACCACTTTCTTCCTTTCCTCCCTCATAGACATACTTGGCTACCTCCAGGTCAATCATATCACAGTTCTACCTACACCTGCCATAATCCCAGGTTAGCATTTCTCTCATGAAAAATGAAGTATTACCTCTTCATGGACTTTCCTCACTTCTATGAATTTATATCTGATATATCCTTGATGACTTTGCTCCAACAAAACTTTGATAAACTATTTCATTCTTCATGTTCTACAATGTAGCCCAAAATATAGATTTTCTTATGTATCTTCAGAATATAATCACTCTCTCTCTCTCCTTTCTCCCTTTGTCTCTTCCTTCTTCCCTTCCTCCCTTCCTCCTCCTTCCTTCCCTCCCTCCCTCCCTTCCTTCCTTCCTTCCTTCCTTCCTTCCTTCCTTCCTTCCTTCCTTCCTTCCTTCCT